>NC_046347.1:11603882-11929286 GCF_000738735.6 Corvus cornix cornix
GACAGAAACAAGCAGAGCCCCTGGAAAAGGGGGATCCCCAAGGCCCAGAGAGCAAACAGGGAACAACGCTGTCCTGTGCGTGGTGACGTGTGACAGTCTGTAACCAGGGGCAGGAGCCGTGGCAGGACACAACGTCCCCGAGCAGGGAGCAGGTGATGGGGGACACCCAAGGATGCCCAAGCCCAGGGTTGTGCCAGACTCACACACACATAACTCACACTCAGGTACCGGGAGTCCAGCTCCACCTTCTGCTCCAGCTGCGTCAGGAGCTCGTTGTGGAAGGACTTGAGCTGCAGAGAGAAAGAAAACACACGGTGCTTGTGGAGGGCTGGCAGAGCCTGCCTGGGGAGCAGCAGATGGCACCAGGGATGGCACTGGAGCGGGGCTGCACAGGCTGAGAGCAGCAAGGGACAGACTCAGAGAGGGCCCAGCAGGGCAGAAGAGGATGCCCAAGCAATGCAGACCCTTCGGAGCGCAGCAAATCCATGTCAGAGGGGCTGGTGTCATCTGGACATGGCATGGAAAAGCACTTGCACCAACAGAGACCCCGGCACACCAGGCTGGGCACTCACCATCTCCTCCAGCTGGTTCTGGATCTGCCTGTGCACCTCTGCCATCTGGAAGAGCACGTCCCCTGCAGAGGCAAGACACAGGAGGGGTTTGAGGCCCCGGGGCTGGGGCAGGCAGCACCCTGCTGGCAAGGAGGGGTCCCCAGCCAGACCCAGGGGGCTCCTGGAGTACCCCCCACGCCCACCTTTGGGGAGCTGCAGTGAGACAATGCTCACCTGAGACACTTGGACAAACAGGGAAACCCTGTGCAGCAGGAAGGGGAGCAAGGACGAGCAGCAGCAGGACCCCAGCACCAGGGGCAGCCCTTGTTCCCCAGGCACAGCACAGGGACAGACACAGCCCTGGCACTCGGTGCAGGTCACAGGGCACGGGGCTGAGCCCTGGGCTGCTGCTTGCCTCAAAACCACCAGACCTGTTTGGCCCCAGGGGCTGAGCCAGCGCTGCCACTGTCGTGGGCCGAGGGATCCCCACTGCAGCCAAGGAACCCCAGCTCTGTTCTGCCACTTCCTTCAATTTTTCTTTTCCAGTGCAGGACTCCAGCCCCACACCCAGTGCTGTTCTGGAGGAAGGGCCGTGTCCTGGCTCAGCAGAAGCCCCAGCATGGCTGGAGCCAGACACACACACGGGAGCATCTTTTAGGAATGGAGCCAGCACTAAGAGCCCTGTCCTGGATCAGAGCGCGCCTTGGGGACAGCCCAGCTGTGTCAGCTCTTTTCAGGGCTGAGTTTGGAAGCTTTCCCTTCCAGCATGGCAGGTTGCAGCTTCCCAAGAGGCTCCCAACCTCTGTGGAGCTGTTTGCAAATGAAAGCCGGCATCTCACTGGGGCAAGGGAACAAGTGGGACCCTCACCCAGCACAGCTGTTGCCAGCCCCAGCTCCAGCCTGGCCCCCCATGTCCCCCCACATGCCTGGGCACGTGGACCATGAGCCACCCGAGGGTCAACACCCCCAGCTGACCAGGAACAACCTGCCTCAACATTTCTTTGCTCTCCTGGCTGGAGCAATTCGTACTTTGCACCATACACCATGTCTCAAGCCCTTCTGCAAACATTAAAATCCGATCCCTTGGCAGGCACCGGCCCCTCTGCCGCAGTGACAGAACCGGCTGTGGCACCGGCTGCTGGCAGGGCCACCATCCCTCTGTGCCCCCTGAGAGAACAGCGATGCCCAGGGCACCCCCACAAAGAGAGAGGTGACCAGATGGCAGAGCCAACAGCTCTGCTCCTTCCCCACAAGGAAACCGCGTGCCGAAATTTCCACCGAGCTGGCCGCGACTTTTCCAGCCGGTTCTCCAGGTGCTGAGCCAAGGGGAACACTCACACCCAGCCACCACACACGTCTGCAGCGTCACACGAGAGCAGAGAGGTCCAGGCAAGGGGTCACCACCACAGGAGTGCCAGGAAATCGCTCTGGCTTGGGCTGTGACAGCTCAATGGTGGGAAGTGCCTGAATTCCCACTGTAAGGAGGCCCTGACGTCACACCGAGCTGGCTTTGTCAGGGCTATCAATGCAAGGGTGGCTCTCTCATTATTCCCAAAGCTTGCACCACCCCCCTGTCCCTCTCCCTTCCCGTTTGGCTGGAGTGGGAATCCCTGGAGTGCTGGCATGGGGCTGGCTGGGAGCTCTGGTCACCGTCACTGAGCTCCTGACCCACCCGAGAGCGCGGGGACTGGGGCACCCAGAAATAACATCCATATCCCCAAACCCAGCCCTGGGTACCCCTGCGCTGGGACAAGAGGGCTCTGCCCCCCTCCCACATTCCTCTCCCAGGGAACTGGCCCATTCCCAGCAGCCGGGGCGGCTCATGGTGCGTCTCTCAGCACCGATATCAATCTTTGGGTTCTATTTCTCCTCCACCACCACCCCCTTGGCTCCCATCGGGGCGTTCCAGCCCCACATCAAAGCCAGCAGCGCACTGAGCCTTTCCCACAGCACAGCCTCGCTGTGTGCCAGCCTGGAGAGGGGACACTGCTGTCCCCCCTGTGCTCAGCCCAGCACCACGAGCCCAAGGTGAGCCCCCGGAGCAGCAGGGACGGTGCAGGAAGGCAGCTGGACGCCCGCCTGGAGCCTCATGAGCTTCCTCTGGAGCCTCTCCCCAGCCTCTGCCAGCACTGGAAGCCCAGCTGGGTGGCAGGATTTGAACTAAATCCCCTAAAACCAGCAGCAGCACGGTGTGAATTCCCACAGAGCACCTCTGACACCCCGACAGCCGCACGCCGTGAGCTGCTTCACAAAAACCTACAGACCATGTGAGACTCCGACAGACACCTCGCCCCAAAGCCAACCCAGAGCTGCAGGGATGAAGTTAAACTGTGACTAAGGGATACCACGGCAGCTGGAAAGGCTCAATATCCCAAAACCTGGCTGGGAAAAGAATCCGTGGCACTGTGCCAGGGGTACCACCGTGAAATGCTGGGGGGAGCAGGGCACGGAGCTCAGCGGCACAGGGCACACGCCCTGGCAGCAGCACGGCCGCCCACGCCACGGGCGTTCCGCAGCGGCTGCCAGAGGGATTTGCGAGTTGAACACCTCAACTCCCACTGCGCAGCGGGACAGCAGCTCAGGTCACCCCGTGAGCTGCACCGAGCTGCCAAAACACACATCCTGCAGGTGAAGAACCCCCGGGTGAAGCATCTCACCCACACCCAGAGGTACTAAGAGAGCCGGGGAAGGGCAGAAGGCAGAGCCGGGGTTTCTCCCCTCCCCGCAGGCTGCCGAGCACGCGGGGAGGAGGAGCTGCTGTTTGTGGCTGACTCACAGTATCGTTCTGGGAGCAGAACTATAGGAGCTATTGTGGGCCCTTCCCTTCCACACCCAGCCCACAACAGGCAAACAGGTTGTTCCACATCCCTCCCATCCCTGCTGGCACCACGGGAGCCAGCTGCCCCTCCAGAAGGTGTAGCAGTGGGAACCCAGCTCTTAGGGGGGGTTTGCTTTGGAGTTGCCTGAGACTCAAGGCTGTTTTTTGACCCCCCTCTAAAACAGGATACGGGCCATTTTAAATAAAAATACCAACTATGCATTAATCAAGGAGCCAGATTGCTCAGAGACAGAACATGCTGATGCTGGTGCAGGGCTGGAGCAACCCAGGCTGTCCTGCAAGGGCAGCAGGAGATGGTGGCCAGTGGCCAGGGGACCATCTCCCACCAGCCACACCATCACCCACCAGAAGCACCGTGGCTGCCTCAAGTCCCAGGGTCAGGGCTTGGGCACATCCCCTGAAAACCAGCCAGCAATAACCCTGCTCACACAACACCTCGGTGCTGAAGATCGGATGCAGCCAGATTTAAGGCAAAACCAAGTGTAGGGAGAGGTGGCACTCGGGGACACGGTTAATGGTGGACTCGGTCAGCGGCTGGGCTCAGTGATCTCGAGGGCTTTTCCAACCTAAACTATTCCACTGAAAGCTTCTGCAGTGTTTTTGGCTCTTCCCCTCACACCAGCACATCGTGACCCGGGCTCACAGACCCAGCCCAAGCAGCTCCCAGGTGCCAGGGAGAAGCAATTCCAGCCCCGCGCCTCAGCCGGCCGAGGCTCTGATCCGCGAGTGCCGACGTTCCGTGTGACAGCGGGGAAGATCCGTGTGCTGGGAAGATCCGCGTGCAGGGGAAGGAGACGAGTGTGGGGAAACAATCAGCTTCTCCACGCTGACTCATCTCTTTCCTCTCCACAACGGTTTCACTCCTGCCAGCCCCAGAGGACTGGGCGATGTGCTGATAATTCATCAGCGACTCGTCAGCGCTTCGAGCTCAGCGCCGCTCCAGCCCCGCCTGGCACAGCTTAAGGCGTCTTGCATTTGTTTATTAAGAGACCAGGTAAAGCGGAAAGCAGAAGCTTCCCAAGGCACCCCGGCTTGGGTTCCCAGTTCCCAGTAACTGGCTCCCTCAGGCTTGCCACTGACACTTTCACCAGGGGTACATCAGAGACCGGGATGTTCCGTGCTCCCCACGCTCCCCCTGGCTGAGGGCCAGTCCCGGATCTGTACCAGGATGCACACACCAGTGAGTGCCCAGTGCCCAGCTGCTCTGGCAGGAGCTATACTGGTGGCACTGGGTTAATTAGCAGAGAACACACCCTCACACGGCCCACCTGGCCCCACGTGATCCGATCCCTCCGGCACACCGGCGGCTCCAGAGGGGAAGCAAACACCTCCAGGACCTGGAGCTGGCCACACACCCCGCCAAAACCGCTCCTCAAACCTGCCAAGCTCCCCCCATTGCTGATGGACGGCAGAAACCAGCCCATGGACACACAGGGGACCCCTCCATTCCCCCAGAAGGAGGGAGCATCCCTGCAGGATCCTTCCCAGGCACAGTGCCGGGGCACACGGCAGGTGGGAATCCTGGAAGTTGTCACCATCACCAGGGAAGGTGAAACCCAGACGTTACACACATCTGCCACACGTTGGGAGCCCCAGCCAGGCCACATGGTCCTCACAGATGCTCATTTACAACCCTCCACCACCATGTACCAAACACAGGTTGGTGAGAACAAGCCTTGGCCGTCTGCTCCTCATGGGAGGGATGGAGGCAGTGGAAAAGCCCCATCCCGAGGCAGCAGAAGGCTGTGAGAGGACTGTCTTGTATTTCTGCACCCTTAGCAAGCCCATTCCTGCAGCTTCCTTTCTTCCACTGGCACAAAGCTGTCACCCACAAGGTGTTAAGTGCATTGTTAAGCCCAAATTTAAAGGATCAAGCAAAAAGATCTCGGCTCCCAGCCAGGAGCTCACCTGCACAGCAGAGGGACCTCACTGCAGGGACACTCCGCCACAAATCACAGGACAATATTTTCTGGAGTTCTGTGTCATCCTGGGCACTGCTCTGGCTGCTTCCCAGTGGACACCAGCAGCTCCGCTGGTCCCAAACCACACTCAGCCACCACCAGCTCCAGCAGTCCCCGATCCCACTCGGAGCTCCACGCTGACCTTTGGCACCTGTGGGATCTATATCTGCACCTCTGCTGCTGCAGGAAGCATCGACCCAAAACAACCACAAATCCAATTGACAGATTAATCCCTGTTCCCAGAGGATCCGGTGCAGCACAAAGCTCCGGGACAGACCTGGATCTGCAGGGCAGAGCCTGAGCTCAGGGATGCCCCTGGATCCCTGGAAGTGTCCAAGGCCAGGCTGGACAGGGCTTGGAGCACCCTGGGATAGTGGAAGGTGTCCCTGCCCATGGCAGGTGGTGGCACTGGATGAGCTGTAAAGTCCCTTCCCATCCAAGCCATGACGGTGCCACCTCTGATTTTATTGTGGAAATAAAAAGCCATTATGTGCCAGGGGCTCCTTTCAGCTCAACAATGGCTGAGTAATTGCTGCCTGTGCTGCCCTTTCACAGCCTGTGTGTCACCCAGAGCAGCTTCACCCATCCAAGGGGCATTCCAGAAACAACTGCTGAGCAGAATCCACCTCCGGCCCTGGAGGTGTTTCCTGCAGGTGCTGCTCGGCCCCAGCGTCCCGGGGGAAATGTCTCCAGCTCTGCTCACCAGGAGAAAAAAGCCCCTTTCTCTGACTTTGTCATGGCCTAGTTTTCAAGAAGGACAAAAGAAACGACATTTTGAGCAGCATCCAAGGGACCTAAGCAGGAGCTGGACAAGGGCCAAAGTCACCTGAGGACGCGTGCATGAGGCTGGAGCTTCTTGGAAGGGGCTACAAACCACTCCAGGACTGAGCCGGGACAAGCCTTCCCTGGTCAGACACACGCTCCTCACACCAGCTCATCTGCCCTAGAGCCACTGCCACAACCAACAAGGGGGTGAAGAACAGCCCAAGGAGCCTCTGTCAAGGACCTGTGGGCACAGACCTAATCCCACCCCTGGACTGGCCAGCAGGGAGCTGCACAGAGCAAAGCGACTCCTCTGCTGCTCCGGGACAAGGACAGCTCCACCCTGGACCTGCTCAGAGCATCACTGGGGTTAAGAACACCCCAAAGCCCCGACTCTGCACACCCCAAACCTCAGCAGTGGGGTTCAGACAGCCCCACCAGACACTTGCACCCAAAAACTCAGCCCCCAGAGCCGATTACTGCTCAAGCGCGTGGTTATCGCCACTTCTCCGTTCCCACACGGGATTATCCCGTCTACGCACAGTTCCTAAAATCTGATGGGGAATTCAGGAAAAATGCACAGTGCTAAGCAGCCCCATGGGCAGCCAGCAGCTGAGCCCAGAGCAGTGCTCCAGAGGGCTCCGTGTTCCATGGGACAAACGGGCAGCACCATCAGAGGGCTGGGACACCTCCTGCCCCAGAAAGGCACCAGGAAAGCACCCAGGTTAGGAAAGAGAGGGTGTTGGAGGAAAAACAAGGATCTCAGGTTTTTGTCCATGGAGGCTGGAAACACAAGCTGCAATCCTGACCAGAGCATCCCGTGGTCCTGGCTGACATCTTGAAGCAGTTTTCCCTATAAACCAATGGAAGGAAATCCCACTCAAGGAGGGAGCTGGGGGGCACAACATTAATGGAAGCAGCAATTAAGAGAATTCCTGTTTACTGTTCTAAAATGAATTCCCCATCCCTGGGAGTGTCCAAGGCCAAGCTGGATGGGGCTTGGAGCACCCTGGGACAGTGGGAGGTGTCCCTGCCCATGGCAGGGGTGGGACTGGATGGGCTTTAAGGTCCCTTCCAGCCCAAACCGTTTTGAATGAAATAACCCAGAGCTCCTTTCCGGCACTATCGGCATTCCCAGCCCAGGGAGCGATAAGGCAAAGGTGTTCCCAGGAAAAGCTGCACCTCTGGCGAGCACAGCCCCCACGCAGAACATTTCTCAGCCCCTGTTTACACATCTGCTGGGAGGGGGCTGTGTCCCAGCTGTTATCAGCTCCACCGAGCTGCAGCCAGAAATTTTATCTCAACTTTCTCCTGCTCAGAGCAGCTGCCACAGCAAATATCAGCAGGATCAACAGAGCACGGGGCTGAGGAGCAGCTGGAGCCGCCAGGAGCCTGCCTGAGGTGTGTCCACACCAAGAGGGGAAGGAGCAGTGATCTGGAAACATTTTAAACCCCAAAATACTCGAGCCGCACATGGGGAGATGGCACTAAGGACATCAAACCCTTGTCCTTTGGCGAGCAACCAGGGCCAGAAGTCGCCAAATCCAGGTTTGAAGTGCAAGCAAACCTGGAGCTGCTCTGGAGAGCCAGCAGGGTGGGGGGTCCCCAAGCTCCAGCCCCCTGATAGGGCTGCCCCAAAGTTCCCTTCCTGGAGGGCAGAGCTGGGTGTCCCTCAGCCCCAGAGAGGCAGCAGCAGCTCCCCGCAGGCTCTGCACAGCCCTCGCGGCGCACACAGGGCTCTTTGTTTTATTTATTAAACAGGAGCAGATTGCTCCAGGCAGCTTTAATCCACGACTCGGTTTCCATAGACACTTACTGCTTTCCCAGCACAACTCCAAGGCAGCAGCAGGGCTGGGGGGAGCGGGGTCTGACACCAAATCCAGAGCCCAGGGGCTGCTCCCCGACTCCTTCAGCCTTTAGAGTCATTCCAGCTCAACCTCCCTGCTAATTGCCTGCCCCAGAGAGACGCTTTAATGAGCACTTTGCCATCGCCGCTGAGCCAGAGCTGCAGGAGGGAGGAGGAGGAGGAGGAGGAGGGGGAGGAAGGGTTCACCTGGGACTGCACAGACACGAGAGCAAAGCCCATCTCACTCTGTGAGAGCCTTAACAAAGTGCAGCATCCCAAGGGGAGCGGGAGAATCACCTCGAACCATGGGGGGAGCCGGGAGGGTCACCTCTGGCTCGAGATGGGAGAACACAGGAGCCATGTCTGGGCAATAGGGAGACTGGGAAAGCAGCTCCCAAAGGATTTACTGGAGAAATAAGTGTGAGAAAGGGGAGGGAGGCACCGAGCGTCACAGCTCGTGACGTTTCCATCGATTGAGCAAACACAAGTCCCTGGCAGTGGCACAGGGAGGCTCCAGTGCATGCAGGGTACAGTCCCAGCCCCACCACACACGGGGTGACCTCCACCAGCACAGCCCTTGCCCAGTGCAGCCAACCTGCCCCCTCCAGATTCCTCCCTCTCCCTTTCCCCTCCAGAGGCCCCTGATGGGCAGCACAGCCCCACTGCCGGGTCGAAATCTGCTGCTTCTCCTTTGCAAAGGAAGACAAAACCACCCCAAAAGCTGCTCTCCAAAAACGCCACGAGCCAAACCCCTGACACTGAGAGTACCAGGGGGTTTTCCAAACGGCATTAACAGTGAATACAGAGACACTTCCACCACTGAGACGAGGCAGGAGCAGCTCCACACTGAGCTTGTTCTCCCCGGCAGCACCAAAGATCCATTTCAGTCCTGGGCTGGGAATCTGCAACTCCATTTAGCAGCAAACTGGGGACTTACCCAATTCTTTCGATCCTTGGCTTTCACTGGCCAACTCTCCCATCTTCACCAGAGCATCAAAGTACCCTTTTGCTGCATATGTCATGCCTAAAAAGCACCAAGAAATGGAGGTTACATTCTCCTTAATGGCTGTTAGAACTTCTGGGGCACTCAGGAGATGCTAGACACTAAAATAGGTATTACCTCAAGGGCCTTAACCCCCCAGGGAAGGACCACACAACAAACAGAGGAAAAGTGAGCAAAGAAAGCTGGAGCAGTGAGATTACAGGGTAATTTAGGATTAAAAAAGGTACATGCAGGACTGTGGTGGTTTTCACTGCAGTGCAAGCATCAGGCTGCTACTGCTGCTCAGAGAAATCACTGCGGAATAATTGAGTATCACAGACTTTCATTATAGTTCAGCCTTGTTTGTTGACATTCCAGCTACACACTTGACTCTAATCAGATAAGCAGGGGGTTTCCTCTAATCACAGAACACGCTGTACAGCCCCAGCTCCAGCCTTCCAACGCTGCCTCTGCTCTGGCTCCTGGGTTCGGCACTTCCTCCAGCTGCCCCCCAGCTCAGGGATCCGAGGGGAAAGGATGACCCAAGCCAAGTTAAAAATTACAGGAAGATCCTTGGCTCCAAAGCGTTTTCACAGCAGAGATGTGAGAAAAACACAAACCCAGTGATCACACTGGGAATCCCAAATGCCGTGGCTGGGGGGAGAGGGCAGCACGGGGTAAACAGATCCACCTCCCAGGTAATTAAAGCTAAGTTATCAGTAGAATACTTCAGAAGAATAAATAAAAAATATAGTCCCAAGGGTGACCCGTTCCCCCATCAGACCCTGCCTCTGCTCCCTTCCCTGCAGGAACCAGCAGGGAAAGCACCCCCAAATCATGAACCCCATTCGGCTGGCACCCCTGGGAGTTGCTGGGAAAGGCTGCTGCCTGTGGGGGTGCCCTGTGCCCCTTCCCCGGGGAGCAGAGTGCAGCGGGCTGGGGTGGACGGGCACTTCCCCGTCACGGCTGGGTGATCCATTAAATCCCAGTTCAAACCAGTGCCCAGCGCTGGCAGGACGCGGCGCCCAGGGCAGCGCCGGCACCCGGGAACGGGGGAGGGCTGAAAGAATCCTCACGGAAACAGCCGGGAGCCTCACCTGGCTCGGGGGAAGGAAAACGCGCTGCAGGCAGGAGCAGGAGCAGCGATCCTTCCCAAAGGTCGGATCCCAAACCCTGGCTCGTAAGAGCATGAGACACCAAAGTGGTTTTCCCCCCACTGGCTGAAGATGATGAGAGACTCTCCCCCACAGGCGTTTTCACTGGGATTATTAAAAAATAAAATCCAAGAGGCACGTGCAACTCTGAAGGGAGCAGAGCCCTCCCTGGAAAAACACAGCTCTGGGTCGAGCAAAGCTTAAACCTCCTCAAAACCCAGCTGAGGAGGGCCCAGGCAGTGCACAAAGCCAGTTTAAGTCAAAATAGTCCATTTTGCGGTTTAATCAATTCCTAGCTTCCTTTTGATCACTTAAATCTACACCTCCCTAATGGCTCCCAATAGGATCCTGCATTCCCAATCAAGAGCTGCCATCAAGATTTTTAGGCTTTTTCCTTCGTTCTTCCGGGCAACTTAAAGATTTCAATAACACCTCTTTAAAAATCTCAGTTCTCAGTATTTTAAACAAACATTTAAAGACGAACTGTTTGGAGACGTGTTTCGTTACCCTGCTGCCTCCCAACGTTTTCTCCCTGGAATCCCTCCCATATCCACGGCCTTGCACATCCCACCGTGGTCCAAGAACCATCCTCCCCGTTCCCTCCCCACAGGAACAAAGAACTTTTCAACAAAAACCTGGAAATTTTCAACAAAAACCAAAGGTTTCCCAGCTTTCCCCCCTCCGCAGCCTGGCAGCCCCCGGCACTCCAGCACCAACCATGCCAACAGCGCAGTGTCACTTACTTGCTAAGGCTTTTTCATAGGTCTTCCCCATAGAAATGAAATTCCTGAGGCTGGGATTGAACTGCTCCATGATCGTCTAAAGGGAAGAGAACATGGCTGGGATTAGCAGGGATGATGGGAAGTGGAGTGAACAGCTCCATGCTCAGCTCTGTGCTGATAAGCACAAAGAGAGAGCAAAAAATCCTCCCAGCTCCCCAGAAGATGCCCCAGAACCCTCCCCCGTCCTGCAGCTTCACTGAGGAGGACCAAGCTGGGTTTGAGCACCACGAGGGACAAGAATGAGGGGGCTCTGCAGTGCCTCAGCACAAGATGCTTCCCCAGGAGAGGAAAGTGAATGCCCCAACCAGAAAAGTATCAGATATGGCAAAAATAACCATAACAACAACTATAAGTGGCTATTTGGGGCAGCCCCAGCCCTCAGACCAACCAGGGAGGTGACCCAAGCTCTGGGGGATGGTGGCAGGTGATGTCCCACTCCTGGGATGGCCACGGAGAGCAGCACCAGCCCAGCCCATCATGGACGAGCAGGAAGGGCTGAAGAGCAGAATTCCAAATGTGCAGCCAGGAGTGAGCCAGAGGGAAGCCACCAGCACCCCCTGAGCTGTGCCAGCCCCGCTGAGGCCACATGCCCGGAGTTACACCTGGGTCCCTCAGCCCTGGGGGGCTCTGCCCACCTGCCCAGAGGGTGGGCTGAACACGGGCAGCGCTGTCTGAGCTTTTCCTGCCTCGCTCTGAGGCCCTCAGTTAAGATGGGGGAAGGAATAATCGGATCAGGGAGAAGAAGAAGGGCTCTTTGTGTGCTTGGCCCCACAGCCACAGCCCGCCCTGCCCGGGCCCTCACCCCGACACCAATCCCAGCCAGCCTGGAAGAGGCACAACCTCCATTCTCTCCTGGGAATCCTCCGGATCAAGTCCAGTTCCAGCCCCAGAGCTGGTCCCAATTCCCTGCCCCACCTTGGGGACACCCTCCCACCAAGGTGCCACCCGAAAATGAGAGTTCAGAGCCTGAATGCCCCCAGGCAGGGATGCACCACGGGCATTCCTGCTGGGAACGGGGGCTCTGCACCCACAGGCTGCTGGCAGAGTCCCACCCCGGGCAGGGGAGGGAAGACAGGCAGACACTTACTGGGAATAAGCTGATTAAGCATCTGTCACCTCATCTGAGGCTGGCCGAACACTATAAAGCTCATTTTCTGCCTGAGGCATTTTTATCCCAGTTCCTGCTGCCCGGCCCTTGAGTCTGACAGCTGAATTCTCTCCACACGTGTGCAGGGCTCAGCCAGAGCCTCCTTGGCTCCAAAAAGCCCTTCCTGGGTCTCTGGGCAGGACCCTGTGTGGGGCACCCATCAGAGGAGTGGCATCAGCCCAGTGCCGGTATTTCAGGAGAAATCCTGTTTATCCTGCCAGGAGCACGAGGCCAGTGGGAGCAGCAGGCTGAGGATGGCTGCAGTGTCCCCAGAGCCTGTCCCCAGCAGCTCCCAGGTCCTCACAGCACCAGCCACAACTGCAAAGGGCAGAAGATGATTGACGAGGCTAATGAGGAGCTGCCCCGCTAATTAAGGCTGCAGGCCAACAACTCAGGGCCCTTGGAAGCTGTTTTGGGTCAGCTCAGAGCAGTTTGGTGGATGTGCTCAGCGTGAAAGGAGAAAATGAATCTGTAGCAACAAGCCAGGAGTTCTCCAGCGTGTAGGAGCCAATTGCACAGGAGTTAATTACCACCGGCGAGGATTGCTCCATCCTGCCCACATCACGTTTAACTCCAGTTGAAAATCTACCTGGGTTATCCCACAAAGCGGCTGGAGCTGTGGGATCACTGCCCACGGCAGGGACAGGGACACAGACACATCCCCGCTTCTGGCAGATCCCCAGCTGCAGCCTCGACCACACTCCAGCTCAGCCTGAGCTCTCTGAGGCTGAACAATATCTAAGCAGCAGAAATGTTGGCAGAATTTCTGCAGGGAGGAGATTTTTCGGCGGTTTGCAGGTTCAGACCAGTGTTTGTGTACGTGGATGTGCACAGGGATATGTAAATAGTGTGATTTTCTCAGCAGTGCCCGTGTAAACACATCGTCCTGAGCATGAAAACGAGGGAATTAATGATGGAACAGGATCCCCAGACAAAGCATCATCCAGAATTCAGCACATCTTCCCCAAACCAGAGGGAATCAAAGCACAACCCAGCCCTGGCACTGCTCAGGGCAGGTCCTGCTCCCCACCGAGCCAGAAGAGATGTTTTAAAGCAACAAATAGATAAAAGTCCCCAAAGGGTCTCATGGACTGGCTGAAGGAGCGGGAAGGTGACTCTGTGCTGGCCAAGTAAAATTCACCAACCCCCAGGAGGAAGTTTGCTGAAAGTGAATGTTTTTAAAACACTGTCTGGAGCCTCCAACAAAAACAGCCTGGCAGGATGAGAGCAGCGAAAAGGGCTCCTCACTCCAGAGACAAAAATAGCCTTTTCCAAGCCTTCCTCTCACTCCCAGGGTGGGAAGGGAAGGTGACTCCAGAGCCTTCACACCCCCCTCCAGGTGAGAGCCCGAGACCTGCCAAGGAGAAACAGTGGGAAATCAACAGATTTGTGCCATGGAATGGCTCCACAGCATCACCCCTCACACCCTGGGACGTGCTGGAGCTGCTCCCCTGGCAACACGGGGTTCATCCCCCTCCATGGGGGGACGAGGGGCTCTGGCAGGGCTGTCCTGCAGAGGAGAGGTGAATCCAAGTTTGCAGGACACCATCAGCAAAGCAAATATTCAGCAACATTGTGGCAATGAAAGCAAATCTCATTCTCCCCAGATTTTGCCCCCTCAGCAGCACCCACAAGTTGTTTGCCTTCCACGGGCTGCCTGGGCAGAGTTCAGAAAAACACAGACACAAAACCTGGCAGCCAAGGGTTGAAAGGGCTTTGCTTTGTTCCACTGCGCTGAATTCCCTGGGTAATACCACTCAGCTCTCCGGGATTGACACGGCTTTATTCAGCTGCCAAAAATGAAACTAATGCAAAGCACAAGGTCTCCAGGACACGGCCCTGCTCCACTCGGTGGGGGAAGAGGCAACAGAAACAAGGTCCCTTTGCTCCCCTCTGAGCACACTCCAGCTGCAGCCAGGATGCTCCAGTCCCACTGGTTAGCTCGTAAGGAAAAGTTTAGAATCATGGAAAAGAATAAAACATCCCGAGTTGGAAGGAGCCCGCAAGGATCATGGAAGTCCAGCTCCTAAATCCTAAGTTTAAGTCCTACTCAAGCTGGGAGTGGACGTGGCTCAGGCTTCTCCTGCACAACAGCTGAAGGGCGGCATTCCGAACACATCCCTGGAAGTGCTCAAAAACCACATGGATGTGGCACCTGGGGACATGGCTCAGTGGTGGCCTTGGCAGTGCTGAGGGAATGGTTGGATCTCATGGTCTCAGAGGGCTTTTCCAACCTTCTTAAGGATTTTATGGCTCCCTGCAGGACTGACACTGCACAGGGACCTGGGCCCACCCACGGCTTCCCTGGGTGACCGTGAGGAGCAGGACGGAGGGGCAGCACCCGGGGACTCTCCGCTGCCACTGCCACACTGCAGAAGCAGCTCAGCTCCAAGGAAATTTTGTGCCTAAATGGGTCAGCCCTGCTCCAGGAGCACCTTCATCATTTCGGTATCAATATTTAATGCCCAGCAAAGCCCAGTGCTGCCTCCTCCATCACAGCTTGTCCTGCCCGGCGCCATCAGGAGCAGCCCTGAGGGTTTCGAGAGCCAAGTTTCTGTCAAGAAGGAGCCCATCTGGACAGGCAAAACCAGGGAAAGAAACAGTCCCCATCTAAAGGCATTTAGATTCTCCTGGCTGTCATGCCAGAGGATGAGGGGACCCAAGTTTCAGGGCAAGAGCTCCGAACATCTTTGTTTCGGGGTCTGGGTTTGAAGAGAACTGGGATGAGGATCCACACAGGGCACAGAGTACCCCAGCGCTCCAGGAACACATGTCAGTACCCTCCAGTGGCCACCCCTGCTAGGCAGGGCCATCCTCAAGTCCTCAGCATTGGGATCTCCACTGAGGAGCCAGAAGGGTCCCCCAGTCCCCTCCCCACAGATGCGGCACCGAGGGGCTCAGCTCGGCCCCGGGCTGTGCTGAAGGAGCTGGAGCAGGAGCTGTTTGCCCTGTGCCCTGCCCTGCAACACGAGCAGCAGCACTGAAACCTTAACCACGAGCAGGCTCAGCACAACAAAGCACTGAGGGCAAAGCCCCATCGCAGGGAGCAGCACCCAGCTGCGGCAGCGCAGGGAGCGGTTTGGGACACCTCCGGCAAGACAGGAGCTGCTGCTTTCCAACACCTCGTAATCCACGTGTCTGCAGGTGTCCCATCTCCAGGGAGGCCGGGAATGCTCTCCCAGTCCACAGGCAAAGGGAATGGAGCAGCATTCCCACCTCAGAGCCCCTGGCAGTGTCAGAGCCGAGCCCACCATGGAGCCCTTGTACCACGGATGGGAGCGGGGCCACCGATCCCTGGAACGCTCAGAGCCCCCGGGGTGCAGCCGACAGATTTCCCACGTCTGGGCTGCAGGAAGCCTCAAGGCAGGGAGCAGAGTGCATGGAACTCGGGGTGGCACAGGCTGGCTCCTGCCTCCTCTGTCACACACATCATCCCTCCACTGCCAACGCACCAAACCAGCCACAGTTTCCCTCCTGAACCACTTGAGGAAGAATTGCTCCCATCCCTCTGGACCTGGAGATAAGGAGCCTGTGATACCACAGTAACATCGATTACAGCCGATGGGGAGCAAAGGACCCTCAGGAATGAGGTCCATGTTTCTGCACGACAATTCAGCTTCGAGTTCGGGGTGTTGTTGAGCAAACACCTCTTCAAATGCAGAGCTACTCGCACACCACTGCCAACCCATCTTCTGCATGAAAAAATGGCTTTAAAATGAAATGGAGGTTGTGCTGTAAATGGCAATAATCTCATCTGGCAGGAGGAGACAGCTCTGTCTTCGGGGGAAGGAAGAATTGCCAGTCCCTGCTTTCTGCAAAAAGACAATCCGGAGCAAGGGATGAGCGGGGAACAGGGAGGGAGCAGAGGGAGCTGCCCGTCCTCGCACCCCAGCTGGCACCCCAAGCCCCGGGGCTCGCAGCAGAGCCCAGCCCGGCAGCTGTGCCGCTACGCCGGGGTCCTGGGAGTGAATCAGCACCAGGGAAGGTGGGATTACGTTGGCGGAAGGTGCCAGCAGCCTCCGTCTCCCTCTGTAATTACTCCCCGTGTGTAGGCAGCTGCCTGTAGTGGCAGCATCGGCTCGGGGGCGGCTGACAGCTCCTCCACCAGCTCATTAGCACAGTCACTCCGAGGGTGAGCGCTGCTTCTGGAGAACGATGACAATGGGCTCCCCGAGCA
Organism: Corvus cornix cornix; assembly: GCF_000738735.6. NCBI lineage: Eukaryota > Metazoa > Chordata > Aves > Passeriformes > Corvidae > Corvus > Corvus cornix. The sequence continues at coordinate 11,620,084 of NC_046347.1, forward strand.
GAACGCCTCGGGAAAGCCTGCGCGGGAGCAGGTGCCTGGCATGGGGAGCTGCTGCTCCCGCTCCAGCCCCGGCCCCGCTGCTGCCAAACCCCGGGGAGACGGCGGCCGCAGAAGGAGGCAAAGCAAGGGTCGGTCACCCGTCCTGGGTCCCCACGGGCTGGGGCTCAGCGGCATCGTGCCCTTCCTGGGGATTGTCTCCTCCTGCCCATGGCAGTGTTCAGGCTCCTGCACAGGCCAGGAAAGCACGGGGCAAAAAAATACCTGGGTAACGGGGATTGAAGCACTAGGACTGGTTTTGGATTCAGAGACTCCAAAGCTTAAGGAGATCCAGAAGACCCCACTACGTGAGCCCCCAGCTGTCACGCTGGGCTCAGGGGTGCCTGAAGTCCTCAATGGAACCGGGACACACCTGGTTCTTGCAGGCACCACATGCCACACATCTCCAGAGGCCAAGAAAAGCATCGCTGGCTTCAGAGGAGACTTTGCTCTCACAAAGGAACACAGAGCCAGGACCATCCTCCTCCAGCTCCCAGCACCAAGACGCTGACTTTGGGTGAACCCAAGAGATCTTCACCAGTTCCATCTTCTCATTCCCTGCCTCTGGCTGCTCGCACTGACATCCCAAGGAACTGAAGCGTTCATTAACTGCTGGAGACCTGTGGACTCTTCCCAAGCCCATCTCTGGCTGTCGGGGCCAAGGCACCCCGTGCACCTCCGCCCTTGGGCCAGCCAGGCGCCGATGGAGCCGGCGCTGCCGCTCGCTCCGGGCCGAGGGCTCCGCTCCGGCTCCAGCAAGGGAAGAGCCCAGCCAGCACTCGCCCCTCAGCCCTCGTTTCCTGGGGGGATGGGCTTCACCCAAGCGCAGGTGCTGGGACGGCACAAACTGCCCTGCACGCTCCTGAAGGGCCGTGCCCGGGAGACGGTGACCTGCTCCCCAAACCCGTCATTAGCCCCGTGCTTCGAGGACAACACACCTCAAACAACAACTGAGTCACCGCTGAAGCTGTTCCCAGCCCCTGGCCCCGGCCCCTCTCGCCCTGTTTGCCCAGGTGGCTCCGGGCCCAGCGGTGCTGATGCACAAACACTGGGAGCACCCTCGGTGCCAGCTCTGCCCGAAATCAAGGACAGCCTGCACGGCGGCAAGTCCGGGTCCATGAGCTGCCTGGGATGTCACCAAGATTCAGAGTAGCCAAGATTCTGGGTGCCATGGCACTGCCTGAACAGCTGTTACACCCTAGAATCTCCAAAAACAAGACTTCAGAACTTCACTGCCTTGGTACTTTTTGTACTACATTCTTCTGTCTTTTTTTTTTTTCCCTGCTCTGTGCTCCCAGGTAACTCAATCCAAGCCCTTAAATCACAGGAAATCGTGCAAGCTTCCCAGTTTAACAAACGACATCCTGCGTTACACGTTAGGCTACAGCAGTTTTATTAGTCTTGGTCTCAAGACCCAGCAGAGCAGAAACCGCTTCCTTCGGAGGGAAATTAAACCACGTAAATTATTGCATTTTCTCAGGACACCGAGAGCAGAGCAGAAAGGAAAAACGGAGAGATCCGCGAACTCCGAGAGAGAGATGGGGAAGGCTCTGACGGCTCTGGCTTGTGGCAGAGCAGCGAGCGGCGGCGGCGCGGGGCTGCCCCGCTCCGGGGTGATGCGGGGACAGCGCTGCCCACCCCGCGATCGGACACCCCCACGCGGGCCCCGGTGCCCCGGGGAAGGCTGGGGGTGCCCGGGGAAGGCTCGGGGGTGCCCCCCGCCCCGTGCCCCGGGCTGGCGGGGCCCCTGCGGCCGCTGCCGCCCCGGCCGGCTCCGGGCACACCCGGGGGGCGGCCCCGACGGCGCCTCCGCCCGCGCCCGCTCTGCCCCCGCGCGTCCCGGGGAGCGGAGCGAGGGAAGGGGAAATTCGATAATTAAAATAACTCAGATAACAGGAAAACGCCGAGACGCGGCGCCGGGCACCTGTTGCGGACCCACCTTGTAGACATTCTCGGTGAGGCGGTGCACCTCCTCGGAGCGGGCCATGCCGGGCGGGCCGGGCAGCACCATGGGCGGCGGCGCGGGGTGCGGGGCGAGCGGGGCGGGCGGGCGGAGCCGGGCGCGGGCGCGGGGAAAGCGCGGAGCGGCGGCCGCGCTGCCTTTTATCAGCTCCCGGCGGCCGTGCCCGCCCCGCACCGCCCCGGTCCGCCCCGCACCGCCCCGCGGGGAGGAGCGCCCCGGGCCGGGTTGTGCCGCGCTCCGCGCCCCGGCCCGCCCGTGACGGGAGGGCTGCGAACCCCGCGGGGGCAGGGGGGCTGCATCCCCCGTGCCCCATCCCATACCCCGTTCCCCATCCCTGTTCCCCGTGCCGTACCCCCATTCCACAGCCCATTCACGTCCCATGCCCCTCCTCCACCCCATTCCCCATCCCACACCCCACAACCTACCCTACGCTCCTGCCGTGCCTCACCCCACAGCCCACGGCCCCACACTATCCCCATACTTTATCCCACCCCGTATCTCTCGCTGTGCCCCACATCCCTGAGTTGTCCCACACTCCAGCCCCTGCTGTACCCCCACCCTTGTCGTACCCCCCACTCCTGGGGCTGTGCTCCATCCCCAGCTGTGCAGTGGGGAGTGGGTGGGTGAGGAGCAGTCGGAAAGGGAAGAGCAGCCGGCGGTTTATGGGGTGTTGGGAAAGAGGGTGCACATTGTCCAGGGAGGCCGAGAGAGCAGGGTTGGGATGAGCCGTCACCACAAGGTACGACTTGGGATTCTCGGGCCAAGGGAGACCAGCCCAGGCAGGATAAGAGGCAGCCCCTGCCTGCCACTTCGCTGTCTCCAGGCTGTCCCACCACCTGGTCAGCCAGGAGAACCAGGATTCCCATGGGAGGCTCTTGCCAGAGCTCCCGGCTGTCAGCAAAGACATGGATCCCTGTCCTTTGCATCCCTTGGGCCAATGGCAGCGACTTTTGCCCAGGTCCTGAGGGACATGAGGAGCAGGCCCATGCCCTAGAGCCAGTGCCCCCATCCCTGTCCCCTGCCTCGCAGTCCTCCCTGCCGGGACGGCCGCTCTCCACACAGCGATCCGTGGTTAAATGGAGCCTCACGGCCGGGCCGTCCCCATGGGCCAAGCCTTCCTCTCCCTCCTCTCTGCTGTGAGAAGCAGTGAAACAGTTAAGCAGCTGAGCATGTTATTTTCCATCCTCTCGATCAATTCCGAGAACAAGGAGCCCAGGTCGATACCTTGGTCCCAAGCCTCTCGCTGCTGTTCCCCTTCCCGCTCTCCCTCCCAGCCCCGGTGACGACCAGGAGGGAACCGAGAGCAGCTGCTCCCTCTGGCTGCATTTGAGTCCCATTTTGGCTTCTCCCTCAGAGGTTCCGCACTCCAAAGCACAGCAAAGAATTTACAGCCCCTGAGAAGGATTTTTCTTGTGTTTCTGGAGTGACCAGTTAACCCTTTCCCACTGGGGCTAAGGAAAGGGAGCAGCTGTGGGAGCAGGACTGCCTGGGAGATGTTCCCAGGGGAATGCCTGGCTGCCTGCATCGCTGCTGGGACACCACGGTGCCACTTTCCCTGTCCATCCCTCTCCATCCCACGTGGCCAGACCGTGGTCAGCTCTGTTGGGATACCGCTCCCCCAGCCGGACACCAGCACCTCGCTGGCTTTCCAGTGTCGGTGAAGGATTCAGGATCAAGCATCCAGGAGTAGAGTGCCTCTCCCTGCATCTCCATCACCTTATTTTTAGTTACGTTATGTAAGTTCTTCGCTACGTCATGGATGTGGGGGGTTCTTGCATCTAATTCCAGTGTGACAGCCCAGCAATTCAAACTAGCTGTTCCTCTGGTGAGGAAGATAAAAGGATTTGTAATTTCTGATAATAAAAGAGGCCTTCTGGGACGACCCTCAGAGAATCTCTTGCATCTAGGCCTGCTCTCAGACAGCCGCTCCACTTTCTTCCCATGCTCTGCTTCTCCTTATCCCCTGGAATCCGAGTGCCGAAAACCTTTCTCCCTCATACCTCCCTGCTCCCAGAGAGGCTCCATGCCTGGAAGCAGCCAGGAGTTCATTTCCCCACAGTCAGAGCCACATGGAGCAAATCATCCTTGTCCCTGGCTCTTGCCGTGTCACCACCCCTTGGCTGGCAGCGCCGCCGGGCTGCCCGTGCTGCCCACGGCCCGGAGCTGTGCCCGAGCCCCAGGCAGCGCAGCCGCCCGCAGCTCCCTGGGAATTCTCAGCAGGAAAAACCTGCCGCTGCCTCGTGCCGTAGCGTTTGCTATGATTGCCTTTTTTTTTTTTTTTTTTTTCCTGGTTGCTGCTCGCTGCCTTTTTGTCAGGGTGATTCACTCCCCGGGGCTCGGCGGCAGCTGGAGCGTGCCCAGGGTAACCATGGTGCCAGAGTCCCCGTGGGTTACCTGAATCCCCGCGGCGCCTTCTCCATGTGCCCTTTTGAAGGCGGGACCATCCAGCACGGGGGCAAAACCCCGTGGGTGCCGTGTGGGGAGCCACCACGCCAGACTGGGAACAGCGGTGGGATGAGCAGGCAGCAGCCCCGGGGCTGGCAGCGGCCCCATCCCCGGAGCGATCCCTCCCCGGGGTGACGGCACAGCGGCACACGCGGCACCGGCCACCTCCAGCCCCGGGTGGAGTGAAGTTGCTGTGGCAACAATAACTTATGTAATCCACCCCGCTCGGCTGCAGGTGTGGGGAGGAAATTGTGCTATTTTCGAAGTTTCATTAGGTTCCTTCTTAATTACCAGCGTGGCATCACGCCAGCGCTCCCGGCCGGGCACAGGGACCGAGGGTGGGGACGGGGCAGCGATGGCCGGGACGGTGACAGCCGAGGGCAGTGACAGCCGAGGGCAGTGATGGCCAGGGCAGCAATGGCTGGAGCAGTGGTGTCCGAGGGCAGTGACAGCAGCTGTACCGAGGGACAGTTCGGGCCACCAGCCCCTCCGTGTTCCCAGCTTGTGGACACTCTCCCTGCTCCCGAAATGCCTCCCCGGTGGGTGCGGTGGCTGCCAGGGAGGGACACGGGAGGGAGGTGCTGCAGGGCAGCATAACTGCCCAGGGAGGGGAACGTGGCACTGCAGGGTCACCGAGAGCTGCCACATCCTCAGCGACTCGGGAAGCCTCTGGTGACACGGAGAGAGGAGAAATAAAGGTGGGTTAGAAGCCCTGGTGCATTTGAGTGGGCTGTGTCACTGGCCAGCACAGAGAGGAGGAAGCAGAGGGACCATCATGGTACCAGGGCTGGTTTTTGTCACAGTCCCGGAGAATATGCTTGGAGTTTCCTAAGGAAGATCCAGCTCCAGCTGCTCCGGGTGGTCACTGGGTTCTCCTGGCACTGCCAGAGCAGGAGAGACCAGGCAGGGAGCAGGACGAGGGTGAAGAAGCCGCCTCCATCTCCATCTCACCTGTTTGTCCACTCAGTCCCACTGGCTCCCCGGCAGCCCTTGGCTCTCTGTTCCTCCTCTTTGGTATGTGCTGAAGGGGAAGGCTGAGCCCACCCACCCCTCAGTGCCCTGCACAGCCTGAGCGGGGCAGGTGTGTACCCAAGTGTCACCGTGTTAATGAGATTCCCAGGAATTGCCTGTCCTGTGGTCCCGGGCAGATGGCTTCTCCATCGGAGCCCTGACATCACTGCGAGCACTCCCTGTGCTGTGTCAGGAAGTTTTTATTTCTAAAATAATCTAAATTTTTCTAACATCTGGGGGTCACTGGGGAATCAGCCAGGTGGGTTTGAGCCAAACCAAGCCCCTGCGAGCACAGGACGTGTTTTCCCTGAACACCTCACTCAGTTCCGTCTCCTGCCCTCCTCAGGGGGTCCTCCTCAACCCCAGGCTGTCCCCCCACTTAATTTGAGCACCTCATTAAGGAGCTGGGCCAGCAAACCCCACACGAGTACCCAGGTCCTGGAGCATCCTCCCAAACTCAGACTCAGCCTCCCCTTTGCAGCGTGGCTGTCGCTCACCAGGATTCCAGCAGGTGCCTCGAACTGACAGTGAGTAGGTTTAGGTTAAATATTGGGAATAAATTCCTCCCCGTGAGGGTGGTGAGACTCTGGCACAGGTTTCCCAGAGAAGCTGTGGCTGCCGCATCCCTGGAAGTGTTCCAGGCCAGGTTGGACGGGGCTTGGAGCAACCTGGGCTAGCAGAATGCGTCCCATGAGCTTTAAGGTCCCTTCTAACCCAGCCCACTCCACGATTCTGTCGCTGTTGGCGCTGGTGGAAGCTGGTCCCTGAATCTTCAGAGGGTCAGGACTTAGAAGCTGTCCCTGGGCTGGAGACGTCCCGCGAGTGCCAGCAGCTCCCAGCAGTGAAATCCCCCCGAGCGCCACCGGCAAACCGAGCAAAGCCATTTATTGGGGATTAGCCAAGGATGAACAATTCAGGCCCTGATTCTGCAGGGTGGAAGCTGCAGTGCTGGATCCAGCGATTCCCAGCTCCCACCTCACGCCTGGGCGAGTGGGACTCACAAAGTGGGATGGGATGATTTCACTGAGGGGGAAACTGAGGCATGACAAAGTACCTGGCCTCTCATCATCTCAGGGTTTCCCTGATCCCGCTGGAAGCAGCATCTGAGCAAGACTCCCAGCAGTGCAAGCTGCTGTTCCCAGGGATTTGCCGACAGTTCTGCTCCCTGATGTGACATCTGTGCCACTCTCTGCCTCGGAGCACCCGGCCCTGCCCACGCTGAGGGCCGCAGAGCCTGGGGACGGGGTCTCATCCCTGGGGGCACCGATGGCAATCCCTAGAGGGACCCCAGGACCTCTCTGCTCCCACTCGCGCATCCCCCGTGGCCGTGGGATGCAGGCGGCAGGGAGGGGGTGTTGGTCGGTGTCCGGGACACTCCTGCTGCCAGCAGCGCTCCTGGAGCTCGGCCCTGGCAACCTCTGGCTCCCCCGTCCCGGCTGGGGGGACAGGCCCTGCCACATGTCCCCTGCGTGTCCCCCGAGCCCGGCCCTGCCCTGCCGGGTGCCATGGGCCGGGCTCGGCCGGCACGGCTGCCGTGCCCGGAGGAGCCTCGGCTCTCCCGGGAGGCTCCCGGGGAGCGCAGGCACAGGGAGGAGCCGGAATGACGGAGGAAACAAGGAGTGGGTGGGAGAACAAAGCGCTGCGGATGCAGAGCTGTGGTGGGGCCTGGGAAGATGGAGGCACCGAGTGGGAATGAGGGATGCAGGGAGGCTGTGGCTGCTGGACCAGGGCAAGGGGCGGCGGGGCTGGCACCGGCCCTGGGACAGTCGGACACATCCGTGCTGCCATCCCTGGGGACTGGGGAGGCTTGGGAGGGCTCCACAGCAAACCCAACCTCTGCCGTGCCCCGCTGGGGGCTGGGGGAGCAGAGCTGGGGGAGCCCCAAAACGCGCCGGGTCCCCGTCGCTGCCGGCCCGAGCCCCTGTCCCTCCTCACCTGCCCCGGCGCCTGTTCCACGAGTGAGTAATGCTGAATTACGGCGCTAAGGAGCTCTCTGGGGATCCTTCGGAATAACAGGAATAGTTTATGCGATTTGCATAATTGGCATGATGGGATTTTGCATCACGTTGCTGAGCTCAGGGAAGCGTCCGGGGCAGAGCCGAGGTGCTGCTGGGGGCTCTGGGCACCTTAGGGGGCTCTGGGCACCTTCCCTTCGTGGGGCTGCCTCCCCCCTGCCCTGCCCTGCCTGGGAAGGACCGGCCAGTCACAGAGGGGTGGCAGAAGGAACAGGATCAGGTCCCACTGCCATCCCCAGCCCGTGTCCCCCTTCTGTCCCTCAAGGTGACCCTGGGCTGGTCGCAGCCCCACAGCCCCCTTGGGCAAGTTTGCCTGTCCCATGGCCACCTCTGATGGCTGTGGCTACCCAGGCCAGCTCCCAGGAAGCAGCGAAACGCTGGATCTCGGGCCTGAAGGACGCGATGCCAAATTCCCACTGCTCCTGTTCCAGCCCCAAGGCCTCCCAGCTCCCTGCACGGCATCTCCAGCCTTCCCACAGGGACGTGGCTCCTCCTGATTCCAAGCACAGCACAGCCCTGGGACTGGTCTCCACTCGTTTCCTCTCTCTCTGATTAATCACGGAGCGTTGGGCTCTGGCTCCCCAGCCCCGGAGCAGCCTGGCATCGCTCTGCTGTGCTGGCTGAGTGGCAGCCACGGGCCGGGGACACAGGCTGGGGACACCCATCACGCAGCAGCGCTGGCCCTCGGGGACACCCATCACGCAGCAGCGCTGGCCCTCGGGGACACCCGGCGTGGCCACGGCTTCACCCACAACTTGGGGAGCCACATTCCAGCACAGGGCAGGGCAGCCAGGGCTGTTTGGGGCAGCAAAAGTGGTGACACAGGGACAACTGCCATCTCCCAGTGCTGTTTCCACCCATCTGCCATGGGTCCCATGGCCCCCAGGAGGGGGAATTTTGGCTCCTACGTCAGAGCAGGCCCTGCTGAGGCATTTCAGCCCCTGCCAAGCACCACCATTCACCGGCAGCTCCCGTCTGGCACCACGAGCCAGCAAAGGTCACATTCCCGGCTGCGGCCGCGCTGCGCTCGGACAGACCCGCTTTGTTCCCAGTGCTGCTCTAATTAGGAAATTGCGCTGATTTTTTTTCCCACAGTTGAACTATCAAAACTTGGGCTTGTTCCCTGCCAAAGCCTCTCCTATTGCTCTGCTGGTGACTCAGCGTGACACCAGGGCACTGAAAATATGGAAGAGGGAAGGAGCCAGTGGTTGGTTCCCAGTGTGTCTGAGTGGGCAGTTGGGATGGGGGGAGGGTTGGCACAGCGAGGTTTGGGTGCAGAATGCAGCACCCCAGCGGTGCCCCCAAGTGTGGACAGCACCCAGACCCCTGGGACCCCCATGTGGGGCAGGGCAAGCTCAGGGTGTGGATGATGAAGAGGAGGAAGAAGATGAAAGATCCTGACCAAACTGTGCCTGGTCCTGAGGCAGGGTTTGCCAGGGAGGGTGCAGGACAAGGGACACGGTGAGTTCATTCCCAGGGGTGGGAGCTGAGAGGGGACAGGGAGAGCCCCAGGGCCTCTGAGCCCCTTGTGCCAGGAAGCAGCAGGGCCCAGAGGAAAGGCCCATGGATCCGACACCTCCGGGGTTCTCAGCTCCTTGTTTTGCTTTTCCATGGGTGTTCCAGGAAAGATCGGAGGCAGCGGAGCATGACAACGCGTCAGGGGGTGCAGCCGTGTCAGGGGGTGCAGCTGTGTTAGAATGTGCAGCTGTTTGGGGCTGTGCAGCTGTTTGGGGGTGCACTGGCAGCCCCCCATCCCCCAGAGCTGCCATCCAGCTGTGTTGGCATAGAAACTGCCAGGGCTCTGCCACCGCCTCCCGTTACACAATTCCCTCAAAGCCCGGGGAAGAGGCTGCTGAGGAGGGGAGGCAGCTCCCGGCCTTTGCCCTGAACCAGCTTCATGTCAGCTCCCGGCACACGGACGGGGTGTGGGGGACCAGGGAGGATCCAGCACAGCCCCAGGGAACGGTGCTGGAGCCCAGCGGCTCCGCTGCCTCCTGGACACCAGGGAGTAAGGGTCTATTTAAAGGCATTGCTGCTTGCATAAGGCTGGCTGGAATTCCTGCTCGCCCCCGGTCCCATCCCTCGCTCGCAGGGGTGCGGGATGTTGAACGAAGGCTCTGTGCGGGGCAGCGGTCCTGGCTGGGCAGATCCCATGGGATGGGGCAGTGTCCCCATGGAACAGGAACCATCCCTGTGGAGGGAGTAGGGAATGGGCAGCAACATCTCCCAGCAGAACTGCTCGTTTCCCCCTTCCCCTGCACGGGGCCGGGATCCCACATTGCCACACCAACCATGTTAAAGGCCACGGAGCTGGATCCAGCACTGAGCAGCGTGTTGGGAATAGCAGAGAGATCCAGGAGGAGTGAGGGCTCCGGGAACGCTGAGATTCCCTGTCACTGTCACACGTGCTGTGCCTGCACAGGCAGGTTTGCCCTGGGCATTGTCCGGTGGCCAGAACCTCTTCAGAGCCTCTGGAGAGGGGCCCGGGGCTCCGGGGAGGGCTCCGGGCGCTGCGGGGGCAGCCGAGGCAGGAGCATGAGGTTTGTTCCTGTTCTCCAGGGTTTCATTAACAACGAGCAGCGCTGCCTCCACACTCCTCTAACTCAACATCTGGCCAACTCAAACACAGCTGGAAGAGCTCCGTGCGCAGCCCTCCCGGCGGGAGCTGGCTCCCACCCCGCTGCCACAGCTGAGGGGCACGGGGAGTGCTAATTACACACTCCAAACTCGGCACAGCTGCTTTCCCAGGGCCCCGGCAGGGCGGCCCGGCGGGGCTGAGCTGCTGTCGAGGGTCCGCCTGGCGCAGGCAGGGGGGGCCTGGGGCATCCCGCTGCTCCCAGCAGCAGGAGAGACGTAAATCCAGAGTAACGAGGGAGCAGCTGGTGTCCCAGCACGGCTCAGGAACACCGCAGGTGGAGCCTCACCCTGCACCGGGGCTGAGCGTGGGGGTGGTGCTGCGCTGCTCCTGCCAACCGCATCCCCTGTCCCGGTGCCCATTCCAGGGGGGTCGGTCACACACCGGGCTCGGTGTTGGCCGGGGCAGGTGGTTGGGGATGGAAGCACCAAGTCCTCTAGAGGGAGGCAAAACAGGACGGGCCAGTGTGGTCCTTCAGGAGGGAGCCACACGTCCATGAGAGCCCTGAGTCTGGGCACGGACTGGTCATGGATCGGTTTGACAGTTCCAGAGTAATTCTTACAAAAACCCCTCACGTGGCCTCGCTGTAAACCCAAGGATGGGAGGGCAGAGGCAGAGGCTCTCAGAAATCTCAGCCACAGCTGGTTCGGGGCTGTGCCAGGACTGTCCCGGCGCTGTCGGCTCCATCTGAGCCCCCCGGGGCCATCCAGGCACACAGGACCGAACCCGAACGGGATTGTTTGTGCCACACACGGAGCCTGCTCTGAAATTTCCTGCCCACATCTCTCCCAGGGGCAGGAGCAGGGAGGGGAGGGAGGAGGAAGGCAACTCCTGCTCATCCAAAACACTCCCTGTGAAAACACGAGGCTGAAGAGGAGTCGGTGGAACCACTGGAACCAGTTTATTGTCACAGCACAGCACAGAGGTCACGGCCCACTCCCGGCTCTTCCTCCCAAGGAGACCCGGCCCAAGCTGCTGGGGCAGGGATTGGCAGAGGAAGCTGCGGCCAATCTGCTCCAAACTTTCCTGCTGGATCAGTAAATGGCCTCTCCACTGCGGCAACGAATGGAAGGGGCTGCATTAACCCCTTCAGCACCAGCCCCGCTCCCTCTCCACACCCACTTCCACCGGGAGCGCAGGTTCGTCTCTCCCGCTGCCAGGGCGTTCAGCAGAAAGAAAACCAAAGCAGAGGGACTGTGGCACACCCTCCTCATCCCTCTGCCCCCTCCCGCGGCGATGCCAATCCCAGGGAACAGGGTTTTCCCAAAGCACCAGCAGCGGAAGCTGCATTCCCAGGACAGATCCCTTCCAGACCCTCCTGGGAGCGCCCAGTGCTGCTTCCCGTGGATCCACATTAGTCAGGGGCACGCTAAACAACCCGGCACCCGGCTGGCAACGGGCTGAAGGAGCCTTGAAGGAAAAACGCTGCCCAGAAATGCGCCTGCCAGCGCGGCACTGGTGAATCCAAGGCTCTCTCTGGTGGGAATGGGCTGCGTTGCAGCACAGCCAGGACCGAGCAGAGAGAACAAACCACTGTGAGCAGAGCATGATCCTGTCCCCGGGAGGGCTGGGAGCAGGAGCTGGCTGTCCCAATAGCGGCTGGGCTGACCAGACACAGCCTTGGGACCATCCACTGCCCCGGCCAGCTCCAGAGGCAGCAGCTGCTTTGCCAGCACTGTGCCTGGGTTTGTTACAGAACATCACTTAGGAGAAGCAGCAGGATTGCAAATGGGGCATTCCCAGGGCACTCACTGCCTTGGGGACACACGAGGAGGACGAGGGTGCCCTGGCCAATCTTTGGAACACAACAGAGAGCGTGACTCCACCCAGAGCTGCCCCTGGCCCAGCACCACGGGGGAGCACCCCAGTCCCTGGGATCACTTCTTGTCTAGCACCAGATCCCACAGCCCCAGCAACAGCCTCCCAAAGTCTCCAAGGACCCTCTGGTCCTTCTGCTGTCACAGAAATGCAGATTAAGGGTTGTGGCTTCAAGAATGTAATAAATAAAGATCTGCAGTGTCCTGAAGAGCATCTGCAAGCTGGCAGGTGAGCTCCTTCCAAGAGCAGCCAAATCTGCCACCACCTGGCTGCCCAGGCAGCGTTCCAGACCTCCAGCATCCGAGGGAGCTGGCGCTGCTCCGACTGTCCTCAGAGGGGATGGGGCTCCCTCGAGCTGCTCCCGGAGCACTTTGGAGTGGTGATTTCTGGAGCTTCGGGCCCCGTGTCTGGCGCAGCACAAGCCCGAGGAAACGTGTCCGAGCCCCCGAGGAAACGTCCAGCAGGAGCAGCTGGAGCTGAGTCCATGTGATCCATCAGTCCATCCCGGCCAAAGGTGAACTCTGACGCTGGAGCAGAGCCAACGAGGGAGGGATCCTGGCTGCTGATACAGGCAGAAGCTCCTTGCTGGCATCGCGGGCGATTTCTGCCGGCCCAGGGCTGCTCAGCCCCGCAGGGTTCTGGAGCTGGGGCTGAACCGTGGCCGGGGCAAACTCCTCAGCTCACAGCAGATCAGGCTTTGCCCGCCAGAGCCGCTGCAGCAGGAGCAGAGCCGAGCACCCAGGCTGAGCTTGGCCCAAATCAAAGCCCCTTGGGCTGGTTCCGTGTGAGCCAGAGCCGAGCCCAGCCCGGAGCTCGTGTGGGAACTCCGCACTCCCGGCTCCGGCGCTGCCCAACGTGCAGCAGGACAGGGACACGGCAGCCCCTCCACAGATGGAACCAGGAGAGAGGAGGGACAGAGGAACACAGACACCAGAGTGCTCCACAGGGCTCGTGCTCGCCCAGCCCATGCCCAGCACGAACACCGTCGCTCCGAGCGTGGCATTTCCTGGGATTTGGCCAGAGCAAAGGCACACTGACCTCACCAGAGTCAAACCTACAGAGAAAAATTTGGCTTTGGATGTTTTACAGTTGCTGTTTAATCCCGAGACAGCGCAGCTGAGTGAGTTTGGAATTTAAGTTACAAAAAAAGAAAGCACTAGAAAATAATCTTGATACAAGAGCGATAATCAGCTGAGGTTCCCCACCCTGCGCAGGGAATCCTGCTCCACAATCCACCCAGCACAGCTGGGATGCTGCCAAGGCATTGCCTGTTCCCAGCACACGCTGGGAGGGCAAACTGTCCAGGGTGAAAGTTTCGTGGGGGAATCCCCAGCACTGGGAGTTAAGATGCTGCCACCAGCTCTGGCTTTGGCCTGTTCTTGATGGGTGACACCTCTGTGGAAGGAAAAGAAACTTGTTATAAAATCAGGGAATGCAAATATCCTGCAGCCATCACCTGAGGAGGATCCAGGGCTCAGAGTCCACTCTGCAGAGCAGCAAACGCTTGCACAGCACCTGAACTAAGAGAAGTTTGTTATAAATAATCCCACATTCCCATGTGGAAATGCCCCTTTTGCACAGCACTGAAGAATTACAGACTTTCAGAACATGCCCAGCCCAGCAAAGCCACCAGCCCAGGGACAGATCCTGGGCAGGAGCAGGGCCAGCCCTGCCCTCACCCCCTGTGACCCCACAGCCCTGGGCCGTGTTTTGTTTGGCCTCGGTGCTGACATCTGAGCCCTGTTTAGGAGTAAACAAGCTCCAAGGAAACCAGCCCCATTCCCCACATCCCAGATTGCTCCTGGGCAGATTCCACACAGCGAAATGGCTTCTTCCAGCTCCTCTTTGCACAAGCACGGAGGTCCAGCTCCTGTGAGCGACCGCTCAGGGCTCTGCTGTCCCAGAAGAGTCTTCACCAGTCTGAGTTTTCAGGTCCTCAGCACCTGATAAACCCCAGTGAGCTCCCTCCCTGCTGGGCAGGACCACCAGGGCCTGTTTGGTCACCTTCTTGGTGAGCTCTCCCACTTCCCAGCTGGATTCCCACACAAGTCCATCCACTGAGGTTCTGGATTTCTCAGGAACACTCAGGGACCATCAGCTGTGTGGAGCTTGTGGTCTGACATTCCTGGAGCTGTGGGACCCCAGTGATCCTCATCCAGCTGGTTCCAAATCGCTGTGAAGTGAGGTGGGAAGAGCTCCAAGTCATCCCAAGCCTCAGGGAGATCCAGTGCTGTGCAAGGTGAATCCAACATCCACAAATCCCTGCTGCCATGGCAGGACCAGACCTGGGCTGTGGGAGGAAGCCTTGCCTGGCTCAAGCAAGGAAAGAATTCCTTCTGGAGCCTCCTGATGGAACGAGGTGTCTCAGGGCAGGTACAGGATGTGACAAGAACAGCAGATGTCACACAGGGAGCTCCCCAGCGGAATGACCAGACGCCGACGGAACAGAGAGCGGAGCCTCGGGTGCTTCTGGAGCGAGGGCTCGGCTGGGCCTGTCCCCACGCCAGGAGCTGCTATTCCTTCCCATTTCCCAGGACAACACTTACACTGGGAGAGGGCCCCAGAGCATTGCCCGGGACAGGGGCATGAGAAGCCAAAGCTGAGCAAGGAGAACATACCTGGGACCTTCTCTGGGAGCGGCTCCGAAGGAACTTCTGGAAGCTCCAACTGTTCCTGCAAGGACATTTAAGACAACGTGTCACCCGTGCCACAGACCACGGCTGTGGGCAAAGACTGGGGTGGCAATGTCCCACATTTCCCCCCAGACTGAGCTCTGAGAGCAGAAAAAGGTACTTTATCTGCTGTTACAAACAGCTTCCTGAAAACGTGGATTTCAATCCCGACACCACCAACCTCACCTGAGTAATAGCATTTAATTCTTCTAGAATGGCATCCTCATCCTCCTCCGTCAGGCTGCCAGCCAGGAGCTCGTCTATTTGCTGTGGAAGAGAGGGAAGGACGTGACATGCCCAGCCTTTGGCACGCTGCACGTGCAAGCAGCTCTGTGCAGAGGCTGCTCCCAGCTCCCCCTGCACGCACCCTCTGGTACTCCACAGCATCCTGGGTTTCTCCTATTATCCTTTCCACTTCTTCTATGGACATAACCTGAAGGGAAGAGCCAAAATCCAGGTGTGGGGGGGGCCTGCAGGGAGGCAGCTCCAGCCAGGCCCCTCTGACCTGCCCCAGCCACACGCACCTGGTGCATTTTGTTCAGACACTCATTGCCTATTTTCAGGCCCTCGATGACCTTCATTTCAATCTGGGTGAATTCAATGTCCTGGACCTGGAATGGGAAGCAGAAAGGGAAGAGCCCGTCAGACTTTGGTCAGGCACTGGCACAGGCTGCCCAGGGAATCTCAAAGGCATTTAACAGATGTGTGGATGTGGCAGCTGGGGACAGTGGTGGCCCTGGCAGTGCTGGAGAGCACAGGCTCCATGGGCTCAGAGGGCTCTTCCCACCGAAATAACTCCCTGATTGCTATTCTTAGGCAGACACAGGCTGCCAGGACCACCAGAGAAGCTGCAAGGAAGAATCAGTTGAGCCCCTTCTGTCCTGTCAATGGCACCAGCAGCAGGAAACATCCACACAAAAAGCTCGGCATGGGTGGCTGCACCAGCAGGTCCAACAGCCCTCAAAGTGATTTCACCAGATTTTCCAGCTGTCAGTCCCAGCTGAGACCTCCCCAAACCCAAACACATCCAATTCTGAGATGACAGTGCCGAGACAAGCCCAGGAAGTCCCCAGTGCAGCCATCCCCACTGTGAGTAACGTTTCAGCAATTTCCAAAATACACATTTAACACGGAGCCTGCAGATTCCAAACGCACCACCTCGTGTCTCCAGGGAAAAGTCGTGGCACACGTACAATTTTGGACATTTGCCCTTGGACAGAGGGCTAAACACCTGCCAGGACCTGCCAGTTGGAATGGAATTCCACGGGATCCAAGGGGAGCCCCGCCCCGGAACACCCCAAGGCCCTCACTCACCATCCGCTCCAGGTTGCTGATCTGGTTCTCTGTTTTATCCAGAAGCTGCTCCTGGTACCGTTTCTTCTTCAGCAGCAGCATGGCTTTCCTGAGGGACACACAGGGAGGGAAACTCAGCTTGGATGAAGCAAATAAAGCCTAAAAGAACCCCATCAGATTGTTCTGTGCTTCTGCTAAGAGGGGACAACTTGTGTGCAGCTGAACTGGCAACCCTGAGCTGCTCCTGGGAAGAGCAAGGATGAGCAAATCGGATATTGGGAATAAATCTTTCCATGGGAGGGTGGGGAGGCCCTGGCACAGGGTGCCCAGAGCAGCTGGGGCTGCCCCTGGATCCCTGGCAGTGCCCAAGGCCAGGCTGGACATTGGGGCTGGAGCAGCCTGGCACAGTGGGAGGTGTCCCTGCCATGGCAGGGGGTGGGATGAGATGAACTTTAAGGCTCCCCTCAACCCAAACCTTTCCGAGACTCTGATTCCTCCGACCCAGCGGTGTTTCCTTCCCAGGGACACGCTGGCGGTGGCACCGGCGCTCCCCCCCTCGCCCCCCGGGGACCCCTTTCCCCTCACTCTTTCTTGCCGTCCCGGAGCAGCTGCCGGGCCAGCGCCCGCTCCCGCTCCAGGCCCAGGCTCAGCCGCTTCTGGTACTGCCGGAGCTTGTCCCGCTGCTGCTTCAGTTGCTGCGGGAGAGAGGGACACGGAGGGAGCGCGGGAGGGACAGACAGAGGGATGGACGGACAGAGGGATGGACGGACAGAGGGACGGACGGACAGAGGGACGGACAAGGGTCACCGCTCAGCCCTGGCAGCTCCAGCGCCCGCTCCAGCAGCGCCGCTCCCCGCCCGGTCTCTCCCCGCCGCCTCACCGACGGCACCGGGGGCCGCTCAGCCCCAGCCGGGCCCCTCCACGGCCGCGGGGACCCGGCAAACCGCACGGGCGCGCCCGGAGCCAGGCCAGGCCGGCCCGGCCCATCCCTCCCGCTCAGCAGCACGGCCCAGCCCGGCCCGGCGCCCCCCCGCTCACCAGCACGGCCCGGTCCTGCTCCGTGACGCGGCTCCGCCGTTTCCGCCCGAACAGGTTCCCCATGGCCGCTCCTGCCCGGCCCGGCCCGGCCCGCCCCCGACGGCGGCCGCGAGGGGCCCGGCCCCGCACAACGCGAGCGAGCGCCGCAGAGGCGGGAGCGCGCCGCTGGGGGGCGCTGTGGGGGCGCGCTGGGGCCGGGAATATCGGGAATTATACAGGGAATGGGATAGGGAATGGGGATAGGGAATGGGATATAGGAAATGGGATAGGGAATGGGATAGGGAATGGGGATAGGGAATGGGATACAGGGAATGGGATACAGGGAATGGGGTATAGGGAATGGGATACAGGGAATGGGGATAGGGAATGGGATAGGGAATGGGATAGGGAATGGGGATCGGGAACGGGATACAGGGAATGGGGTACAGGGAATGGGGTATAGGGAATGGGGTATAGGGAATGGGATACAGGGAATGGGGATAGGGAATGGGATAGGGAATGGGGATAGGGAACGGGATACAGGGAATGGGGTACAGGGAATGGGATACAGGGAATGGGATGGGGAATGGGATAGGGAATGGGGATAGGGAACGGGATACAGGGAATGGGGTACAGGGAATGGGATAGGGAATGGGGATAGGGAACGGGATACAGGGAATGGGGTACAGGGAATGGGATAGGGAATGGGGATAGGGAATGGAGATAGGGAACGGGATACAGGGAATGGGATACAGGGAATGGGATACAGGGAATGGGATAGGGAATGGGGATAGGAATGGGATATAGGGAATGGGATACAGGGAATGGGAATAGGGAATGGGGTATAGGGAATGGGGATAGAGAATGGGGATATAGGGAATGGGGATATAGGGAATGGGATATAGGGAATGAGAATAGGGAATGGGATACAGGGAATGGGATACAGGGAATGGGGATATAGGGAATGGGGATAGGGAATGGGGATAGGGAATGGGATACAGGGAATGGGGATAGGGAATGGGATACAGGGAATGGGATATAGGGAATGGGGATATAGGGAATGGGATACAGGGAATGGGATACAGGGAATGGGGATAGGGAATGGGGATAATGACACAGGGAATGGGATATAGGGAATGAGAATAGGGAATGGGATACAGGGAATGGGATACAGGGAATGGGGATATAGGGAATGGGGATAGGGAATGGGGATAGGGAATGGGATAGGGAATGGGGATAGGGAATGGGATACAGGGAATGGGATATAGGGAATGGGGATAATCACATAGGGAATGGGATACAGGGAATGGGATACCAGGAATGGGATACAGGGAATAGGGATAGGGAATGGGATAGGGAATGGGATATAGGGAATAGGATACAGGGAATGGGATATTGGGAATGGGATATAGGGAGTGGGGATAGGGAATGGGGATAATGACACAGGGAATGGGATATAGGGAATGGGGATAGGGAATGGGGATATAGGGAATGGGAGGTATGGGATGGAGGCTGTAGGGGTTGGGGGATACAGGGACACCACCGGTTCTTTCACAGAGTCATGGAATTGTCCAGGTTGGCAAAGCCCTCTGGGCCCACCGAGCCCAACCATTCCCGGCCCTGCCAGGACATCCATTTATCCAACCCAGCCCATTCCTTGGAGCGAGCCAGCGCTCCAGAGCTGGATTTGCACCCTGGGATCGCGGCCTTCCTGCTGCTCCTCGGAGCAGCCACCGGGGCTGGGGCACGCATCTGTCCCCAACACCTCCCCCTGGGACCGGCCTCTTCCCGGGGACACTGACCACTCCCAGAGCCCAGCACCCCAAATCCCACCTGGCTCCTTCCGGGGCCACAGCTGCCCCGGCCCCACAAAACGATCCTCACACCAGGAAGTGTTTCTGCATTTATTTTTTATTAACCATTTATTTGTCTGTAATCATTTTACTCTCACATTACAATCGTGTGGGGGTTTTTATATATTTTTTAAACTTTATTTTTGTAAAATAAATAGAGATAAGTGAACTTTTAAGGTAGGACGCTCTCCAGATCCTTGGTTAAACTCTGTGATTCCATGATTGAATCTCTGCATCAGACCTGTGGAAGCACAGCCCACACACGCTCAGGTAAAAGCCCAACAGCCCCAATTCCTTAAAATCCCACGTCCTGGACGCGGGGCTGCACCGGAGCCTGGCGGAGCAGCCGGGCAGGAGCAGCGGCTCCCACCACGCCCCTTCCCCTCTCGCCAGGTATGTCCTGTTCCTTTCACAAATGCACTGATACGAGTTAAAAATCCATTGTTTTTGAAGCTGTGAATGTTAACGGGTTACGTGAGATCCCAAACGCTGGCCCCACCCTCGCGGACAGCCCGGGAGCGGGTCGGGAAGAGGCACAGCTCTGTTAGACCATAATTAACTTTGGGTAACTTAGAAGTGGATTTTTAGGTAGTTTTTAAGTTTAAAGCCTTTGATTCATTATCCTGTGACGTGGCCCTCGGCCTCCCTGACAGGGATGGTGCTTGGGGGGACCCGATATCGACTCCACCGCCGTGGTTTGGGGACTCTCTGCCAAGCCAGAGTCCCGACATGCCTGTGGCACCTTGGGGTGGCCACGGGGCCCCTGCCCGGCGTGGCCCGGGTGCCTCAGCACGCACGGACACGGTGACGAGGGGCAGCAGCAGCAGCAACAGGCCGGACGCTCCGTGGGCAGAGGTGCGGCCGCCGTCAGCACAGGGCCAGAAGGGTTCTGAGCCCTTCCCTCACCACATTCCCTTCAGCATGGCTGGCAGTTTGCTGGGAGCCCGCAGATCCCGTGGGACTGGCTGGAAGCATCAGCAGCAATTCCGGGCCCTTGCAGTGAGTTCTGCGCAGAGCGAGTTCTGCCCCTGGCTGCACCTCTGGGAGGGGACCCTTCCTTCAGCTGTGCTCTCCCTTCCCACACCCGTCTCCAGACCCAGCACGGATCCCAAGGGACAAAACATTCATTATTCCGACGTGGAGGGTGCGGAAGATGGAGCAGGCTTTGCCGGGACAGTGACCTGCTGCCTTCCTCCTCCTGGGTGATTCTCTGTGCCCGGGTGCTTCCGTGCCTGGCTCCAAAGGGGCAGATGAGCCACAGCTGTGGCACACGGCGTCTGCAGCTCCAAGTGCCCAAATTCCGGCCCTCACCTCGCGCACAGCAGCTGTGGGGAGCACACAGAGCCCACCCCTGGCTGGGCAGAGCTCCCAGGGCCCAGGCGTGGGTGGGGAGTTCCGTGTGGCACAGGGACATTGGCAGCAGGAGGGGCAGTGCTTGCGGTGCCCCCAGCTCCCCACCAGCGCTGTGGGCTTGGCTGGAACGTGGTGACACCGGTGACTTGCTCCAGGCTCGCTGGGACGTTGGAGATCTTCGTTCTCTTCCTTCCCTTGTCTTCCTCACATGCAGCTTTATGGAGTGGGACATCCTGCCCTGCTCTTGTCATCTCCCTGAGCCCCTTCCTGCAGGATCCCTGCCTGCCCAGGCCACCAGGTCCCCGTCTGTCCTTGCTTCCAGCGGAGAGGACGCTGCAGGGAGGGAGGAGGAGGAGGTTCATGCAGAGGAGACACTTCCCTGCCTCCCCGGCCCTGCTCAGCAGAGCAGGAGCAGGTACATCCCATGCTTGGGTCGCACTGCCCTGTCCCAGGAATTGGGTTTGGCACAGGGTTGGCAGCAGCTAGAGGGTCCCGTGGAGCTGTAGGTGAGTCCTGATAGTCCTTGAAGAACCCACACTCCAGCAAAACAAGGAACAAAGACTAAAACAAGACCCTTTTCAAGGGCGTTGCCTCATCCAAGTCCTTCCAAGCTCAGGAGCCGTGTTTCTGACAGAGAAGCCAACCACTGGAAACAAAAATAAATGTTCCTTTTCTGTAGCTTTTAGAGGATATAGCTGGAAAACAAAACAAAACCAGGAGATTGTCTCTTCCCCTTGTCAAACCCATCAGTAGCTAAGTCAGAAGAACAAATGTTCAAGTTATGGGGTGCAGCAGCAGCCAACACGAAACATTCAAGTCGATGATTTCTCTATGTACAGGGAGGCCCTGCCCTGGAGCCGCTCAGGCCGCGCCGGGCGCCGTCATCTGATCCTCTTCTCCACCGAGTACACCGAGATGTAGAAGTCATTGCTGCCGACGGCCAGGTGGGGCTGCGGGAGAGCACAGGGACAAACAGGCACAGTCACAGCATCACCCCGCCTGGGAAAGCCCCCTGAGGCCACCGAGGCCAACCTGTGACCGATCCCCACCCTGCCAGTCCGGTTGCTCCTTGGACACCTCCAGGGATGGGCACTCCAAGCCTCCCTGGACAGTTCCAAGGCCTGAGCACCCTTTCCATTGACAAATTCCTGCTGCTGTCCACGCTGAGCCTCCCCTGGCCCAGCCTGAGGCTGTTCCCTCTCCTCCTGTCCCTGTTCCCTGGGAGCAGAGCCCGACCCCCCCGGCTGCGCCCTCCCGTCAGGGACTTGTGCAGAGCCACAAGGTCCCCCCTGAGCCTCCTTTGCTCCAGCCTGAGCCCCTTCCCAGCTCCCTCAGCTGCTCCTGGGGCTCCAGTCCCTTCCCAGCTCCCTCAGCCTCTCCTGGGGCTCCAGCCCCTTCCCAGCTCCCTCAGCTGCTCCTGGGGCTCCAGTCCCTTCCCAGCTCCCTCAGCTGCTCCTGGGGCTCCAGCCCCTTCCCAGCTCCCTCAGCCGCTGCTCCTGTGCCCGACTCCAGGTCCAGGTGTGGAGCAGTGACAGGCACAGGTAGCAGTGACATTCCAGCAGGGACACCCAGCTGCTCCACAGCTCAGCAGGAGTTATGGGCCCATTTCAGCCACAGGGAAAAATTATGGGCACTATTAGTTGCCAACTGCCAACATAATTTCTCTAAATGACTGCAAATCTGCTCGTTAGGAGCTGATGCCTGGGCTGAAAATGAGCATTTCCTGCAGTGAGGGGACCTGGCCCGGCCGGACACGGCTTTGCTCTGCGTGTTTAAAGAGCAAACTGCTCTTCCTATTACATATTAAATATTTGTGAGCTGATCTGCAGGTTTCTAAAATAACTCTTGCAAGTCCCTCCTGTTTTCCCATCCATTCATTGTTTTCTCAGGTTTTCCAGCTCCTCCATTTATTCTCCTCCCTGGGTGAGCAAAGTCCACCAGGCAGATGGGACCTCCCTCCTCCCTGAGCAGCAACCAGATTCTCTCTGTAACTACTGCAGAGCCCCTCAGCTGTGAATACTCCAAAATCTCCTTTTGTTCTGCCTCATTCCAGCCTTTATCATCTCAATCCTTTAATTTCTGCAGCTCTCCTGCTTTCCTGACATGCAGCTTTCCCCTGCACAGCACCAGCTTTACGTAAGGCAGTGTGAGAGCAGCCCCAGTGAGACACGGCTGCAGAGCCCAGGCAGGGAATAAACGAGCACATGGAATTTGGGAGTGTGATCCTGCATTTCTCCTGTCACCTCGGACAATTCCTGTGGCCAAGGAGTCCGAGCTGAGCCAGGCTGCAGAGCTGGGATGGGAACTGCACCTCAGCTGGAAGGGCTCAGGTGTCGGAGCCCTGTGCAGCTGCAGGTGTCCCCCACAGACCAGCAGCACCAGTGGCACCACCAGTGTGCTTGTCTGGAGCTGGGCTGGGGGTCGGCTCCAAGCACCGGGCTGGGGCAGCTCCCCTTCCCACTGCGGGGGGGTCTCTGTGCCATCCCCTCCTCCCACAGGGACACTGGGACATGCCAACCCCAAATGCCAGCAGGGATACAGACCCAGTGAGGATGGAAGGCCAGGCAGCTGATGGCTCCCACTCTCTGTCCCATGAACCCATCGTAGTACTTGATGTTGTTGATCAGCTCCCCGTTCCCGTTGTAGATTGCAGTGAACTGGTTCATGGAGCCACTGGAAGGGAAGGGACAGAACACGGAGTCACTGGCAATGCTGGGAGGGGACAACACTGCTGCTGCAGCCCCCGGCTGAGCTGTGTGCCAGACCAGAGTGCGGCCACTCCTCTAAGCGGGAGACCATTAAGTGGTGGCCAGAACCACAGTGACCTGTGGTCAGGAAAACACGGAGAGCTGATGCCCAAACACACCCAGGGCATCCCCAACAGGCTCCAGGCCATGGGGCTGTGGAGCAGCTTCTGGTCCTCACTCAGAGCCCAGAAATACAGACACTGAACAGGCATCCAGGGTTTCAGTGATGGGTAGAGGGATAAAATTCCTGAGCAGCAAACATGGGAAAGAAGCTGCACTGTTGTGGTGAGGTTAAAAACAGTAAAGTCAACACCACCCCATGAATGATGCCTTTGGAGACAAACCATCCTCTCCAGGGATCATGGAATCATGGAATGGTTGGGGTTGAGAGAGACCTTAAAGCCCACCTTGTTCCACCCCCTGCCATGGGCAGGGACACCTTCCCCTATCCCAGCTGGCTCCAAGCCCTGCCCAACCTGGTCTTGGACACTGCCACGGATCCAGGGGCAGTCACAGCTCCTCTGGGCACCCTGTGCCAGGGCTTCCCCACCCTCTCAGGGAAGAATTTCTCCCCAGTACCCCATCTAACCCTGCCCTCTGGCACTGGGAAGCCATTCCCCCTTGTCCTGGCACTCCAGGCCCTGCTCCGTCCCTCTGATCACCCTGGTGCCTCCTCTGGACTCCCTCCAGCAGCTCCCCGTGCTGGGGCTGCAGGAATGGCAGCAGCACTTACCATGCAAAGAGGTTGGCCTGGGGGTGGATGTCGAGGGCCGTGAGCCCCTTGACGATCTGCAGCACCTTCATGGACTCGGGCATGCGCGGGTCGAAGAACCGCACGTCGCCGTTGACGCTGCCAACACAGTGCCACAGGGTCAGGCTGTGCCCAGCCCGATCCCAAACCCAGGAAGTGGAGCCACAGGGCTGCCCATGAGCCAACCACGTCCACAGGGCACTGGGACAGGGAACGCACAGGGCCGAGTTCCCGCTGGTGCCGTGATTTGATCCCATCCGCAGCACGTTCTGTGCTGAAATAGCAGCTCAGGATGGATCCCACACTGCTGATCCCTCACCGCCTCTGTCGCTCCCAGCCCATTGCTGAGTGTGTCCTCTCTGTCCTGTCACACCCAATACACCCAGCTCCGTGCCAGCCCCGAATTCCTGTGCTTTGCACAGCAGGAAATTGCCTTAGAAACCTCCAGGCAGAGGGGATGTGCTGGTGCCATCCTTTACTCCAAGTGTCTGGACACCAGGATCTCACTCTGCCCTAACATTTGTTTCCCTTGGATTTTGCTGTCAGCTGAAGCAGAGGGAACTGGGAGGAACTGGAAGTGAGGTGTCTCAGCTCCACAACCTGAGCTCCTCTGGGAAGAGCCCAGACCTGCCTTTTGAAGCCCAACATTCCCTCACAGCTCTGCAGCCCCGGGAGCAGCTCCCAGGCTGGAAGGGCTCTGAGGAGAGGGGACCTCAGCCCTGGGCACAGGGACCTGACCCTGGAGCTGCTGGAGGAGCTTATGGAGAGGAAGATTAAAAACTCCAATATGGGAGCTCGACAAATCTGGCGGCTGCATCACATA
The DNA here is from genome assembly GCF_000738735.6 of Corvus cornix cornix. Taxonomy (NCBI): domain Eukaryota; kingdom Metazoa; phylum Chordata; class Aves; order Passeriformes; family Corvidae; genus Corvus; species Corvus cornix. The sequence goes on from NC_046347.1 coordinate 11,644,516, forward strand.
ATCCCCTTTCTGAAAATCTTAATACATTTTTGCTGGCCCATCCCCCACCTCAGGAATGTTCTGAATCCCAGAAAATTATGTTTTGTTTCCATTTTCTAATCAAGAAAAAGAGGCTCTTTGTGTGCAAATGGTGGCTTTGTGACAATAAATTCTGGTCTGCTGTTCCTTAATGGCCAAATCCATTCCTGCTGCTCTGGCTGCAGTATTTACCAGGCAGCAGGAATGGATTTAGGGAATTGCACAGGAATCCTGCCCAGGAACGTGCCCGATAGAGGCACCATCCACCTTCCTCCTCTTGTTCTCTCTCAAATGACCCCACAGAGACGTTGGCAGTAAAGGCCCCCCACCATAAGATATTGTATACCCAGCTCCTGCTTCCCTCCCCTCCTCCCCACACACCTTGTGATTCCAGCACCTTGTTTACTCCCAAACCACACCAACGGCTTCCCAAGGAAAGCTCCACATCCCTTTTTGCCTCCTCTCCACCGAGTTTGGAGCAAGAGTTAATTACTGAAGCAAATGTCAAACTCAGGAGCTTTGCCCGCTCAGCTACTGGAATACCAGGGACAGGATTTAAAGGGAAAACCAAACTGTGGGTAAGGGAGAACATCTCAGGAGCGCAATCCCGTGTACCTGACGCTCATGATGTTGCCCTCGGGGTGCTTCTGCAGGTAGGCCTTCACCACCCAGGCCGTGTGCTCTCGGTAGGTCATCACTCGGCTGGGGACAGAGGGACACGTGTGAGCTGAGGAGGACACAGGAGGCCCCCGAGCCCGGGCAGGACGGGTGTTACCATTCACTGAGGGCCATCCTCCTGTCGAACACGCGGATGGAGCCGTCCCCCAGCCCCGCCACGATCAGGGAGCGGTGGGAGTCACAGGACAGGCTGGTGACACAGCTGTCAGCCCCTGTGGGAATGTCCTGCCGAGAGAGCACACAGACACCACGGCGTGGCTGCGGGGCCCTAAACCAAGGTCCTCGTCCCCATCCTCACACCCAGCAGCGTGAGGCAGCGCTGGTGCCCCCGAGCCCCACCAGTGACCCTTTGGCCCCTGGCAGTTCTGCAGCCCTGGCACAGCCCCAGAGAAGCCAGGCAGTGCTGTGCCCCCTCCCGTCCCTGCTGTGGCATGGATGACAGGGACATGCAGCATATCTCATTAGTGACGCCAGACACGGCGTGTGTTGGGGAAGTGACATGGAAAAAGGCAGCTGGAGCTGCAGGGACAGCTGTGCTGGGAACACGCCGGGCACCCATGCTGCCACTTCCCCTTTTTTGCTTCTGGAGGCAAAAGAATTGCTCAGAATAATCCCTGTGCCTGTTGGAGGAAAAACACTTTCAATTAAAACTAGTAAAAAAAGCTGAGCAGCTCTGCAAAAGCAGAAATGACAATCCTGGAATCATGGAAGCGGTTTGGGTTGGGAGGGACCTTAAAGCTCCTCTCATTCCACCCCCTGCCATGGGAACACCTTCCACAGCCCAGGCCCGTGTGCAGGAGCCCCGCCAGAGCTGCAGGAGCTCATTCCACACTTCAGTGCTGTTTGTGCCTCTGTGCAGATTCACCTCTGGAGCTGCTCCAGCCTGGGTTGAGCCGGGAGAGGCACCAGGCCTGGGGCTGCTCCAGCCTCTGCCCACCCCCAGCTCCTCCTTTGAAGCAGCAACACTCAGCAGAAGTGCAAATGAAGCACTTGTTCCTCCAGCTCCAGCCCGAGTGCTTCCAGAGGTGTGGGATTTTGTAGTTCAAGGAGGGAAGCACCTTTATCCGCCTCGATTATTCCTGCTCTTTGTGCTGATTCTCACTTTCCCAGTTACTGAGTCAGGAAGTTCCAATCACTTGAATTTCAACACCCAATCTTTCCAATTAAAAAAAGAAACAACATGTTTTTAGATACTTTCGGTGCAATCATTAATCATCATCATTTAAAAGATTTTCACCTCCTCAATTTTGCTGCTCCCTAATTTGCATAGAAAAAATAATATGTGAAAGTAATTAAGATGAACAGAGGCTTAATTATCCTGCATCGCAGGGTCAAAGTGTCGCAATTAATGTTCATCCAAGGGTAATTAATTTCAAGAAGCTTTGAAAACTCCACTTCCTTTTAATTCCAGCATGGTGCCTCCAGTCTCACCGCCCAGCTGCTTCTCCTTGGAATTTCTGAGAAACTTCCGTGTGACTGTGGCTGACACGAACTCTGGCAGGGCCTTTTCCCTGTTACACGGCACAGAAAGCTGTGGGTGCTTCCACAGGCTTTTACACTATTTCAGTTCCATGTTAATGTGAAATCCAACCTGCATCCCAGTGCCCGCCTCTGCATCCCAGTGCCTGCCTCTGGACTGCACAGCCTCACCTTCCCCGAGCATTGCTGCCCACCCAGAACAGCACAGCAGCTTCCAGGAGAGCCCTGACATGCTCCCTGAGTATCTGCGTGGTTTTACTGATCTTGGAACGTGGCCCTGGGGGAGGGGGCAGGGGGGCAGGGCAGCAGGAGCTCCAGGACCTGGCAGCTCCTCACAGAGCAGGCTCAGGCGCTCTGGGGCACTGGGCCCATGGGAGGTGCTCCGGGAGGGAGAAGGTGCTGGGACAAGCACGCAGGTGTTACCTGTACTTTCATTTCCCGATCCGTGTCCCAGATCCGGATTATCCTCACGTCTCCCGAGGTCATCAGGAGCCCGGTTTCTTGTTCCCAGTCCACCACCATCCCTGCTCCTGAGACACAACAAGGCAGGGATGCAAATCAGCGCCAGCACGGGCAGAGCTGCACTCCTTGGAGCATCAGCTCTCCTGACCTCGTGTTCCAGACACCGTCAGAGGAAATGTAAATTACACACACAGACACCCCACACATCCTCCAGACAGGACTGAATCAGCTGCTCCCAGACTGGAGTCCAAACTGCCTCTGCCCCCTGGTCTGAGTGAGCGCTGAGAGAAGCCGAGCACGGCCGCTCCCTGTGGGAGGGGAGCACAACTTCCAGGAACTGCTGGGGCTGCCAGGGGTCAGCGCAGTGCCCAGCACTCAGGAGAACATTAAATGCTGATCGCAGAGACTCAGCTGGTGCCACCTCACACAGCACGACCTGAGAGCTCCTGGACTGACTCCTTGTTCTGTCAGAAAGATGTGGGAGAGGTTCCTGAAAAAGGAACAGCCAAATCAGGGCTGCAGTAGAGTGAATTTAACAGCTGGTGGGAGCACAAACCAGTTTGCTGCACAGACTGGTAAGGAGGGGGACACCCTGCAGTGACAACAGCTCAAACACCCTCACAAGGAGCTTTTGCTCCTCATCCCTGAGGGCACAGATCAATCTCCAGGGGAAGTCCAGGACAGCATCCCATCCACGCTGCATTAAAAACACAAACAAAAAACTCCGGGAGCACCACAGGAGGGAACCAGAGAAGAACTCCAGGCTTGGTGTCTGTTTCCAGCCCCTCGAGCAGGGCAGAGGCAGCAGCAGCATCCCTGCCTTTCCTTGCAGCATTCCTGCCTCTCAGAGCAGAATTCCTGCCTCAACAGCAGCATCCCTGCCTCCCAGAGCAGTTGTCCACCCTCTCCTCTGTGCCAAAGCGAGTCTCTGGTGCTGAGCAGTGTTTCATAACCACACAACTGGAGTCAGAACCCTCTGCAATGCATCAGGACTGCAGCTCCTGCCCCGAGCACTCAGTGCCTTCAGCACCATCCCCGTGTCTCCACTCCACAACGTGCTTGTCCACAAGGTAAAAACGTGCATTTGTCTGGATTTACTGCCAGGAATTATCCCCAGCAGGAAATTTAAGCCTGCCCCAATATGCTCTTTTGTCACCAAAGTGCCACAAGTACCTTGTACCAGAACATCCATGGTTACAAAGCACAAAGGAAGCAGCAGACATGTCTACGAACACTGAGTTCTCCTCCAGCATGACAGAATGACCTTGTTTTGCACAGCTTCAGAGAAAACATTCTGCCCCTCTCCCCTTCCTAAGCATCACATCCGAGCTGACTCCTGATCTTGCCACATCCATGGAGGAGGTTGCTGTTGTTTATTGACAGTCCCTCACCTCACCGCAGGAAATTCGGGACTCTGGGCTGATCTGGGAGCTTGGATCTTTGTCTTTAGGCAAATGGATTGTTCCTTCAGATTGCCTGGCAGCTCGCAGGGCTGGAGAGCCCAGGCAAGCAAGCAGGCAGTGATGGAGATGATAAACACCACTCAAGTGTTTGCATTTGTCATCTGTTTACGGCCCATGTGACAGGAGAAACCCGGCAGCTGAGATGGATCTGGCCATTACCACCCCTGATGGAGCTCAACAGGCAAAGAGCTCCGAGGCAGATCCAAAGCTCCCAATTTCCCAGGAACATTCCCCAGTTTGAAGACAAGGTTTCTGTCTGATCAGCACCAAATCCTGCCCAGCTGCGGTTCCAGGGGCTGCTCTGTGCAGGGGGACAGGGAAGGGGAGTTTGGGGACAGAGGTGGCATTTTTGGTGCCTCTCTTGGTGTGCCACGTCTGTCACTGAGGATATTCAGCAATGCCATCTCGAAGGGCAGGGAAAGTCTCATTGAGGGGAGACGCTCCAGAGGGATTGCACAGAGATTCCCATGAGAGACAAGCAGATGGAAAGGACACGGGCTCACCTCCAACCAGGCTGGAGAGAAAGGAGGGAGATGGTCATGGAATCCTGGAATGGTTTGGGTTGGGAGGGACCTTAAAGGTCATCTCATTCCACCCCTGCGCCATGGGCAAGGACACCTTCCACTACCCCAACGTGGCCCTGGACACTTCCAGGGATGATGCTGGGTATGGTGTGGCTCGAGATCCTGCACCTCCTGCCTTTCTTATTAAAACCTAAATAGTCCAGCTCAGTGATAACTGCTGCTCCCTGGAAGAGAGAAGAGCAGGATCATCCCAAAGCAAGGATCTGCCTGGAGGCTGCAGAGGTGCCCGTGCTGAGCCCTGGGCTGGGGCTCTGCTCCCGCTGCACCCCAGTCATGCCCTGACCAAAAAGGGAACACAACTGGGAACGCTGAACCAGAACTCCAACCTGTCTGAAGAGAAGAAAAGCCCTTGTACAGAAATGTCAGTCACTTGGAAGTGTGTGAGGGGAAGGAAAGCTTCCTCCGACTGTGAAATGTTCCATCCAGAGCTGGCACTCACAGTATGGAACGAGACAGAAATAGCTGAACTATTTCTATGTACAAGCAAAGGTTTGCATGGCAGAGATGATACAGGATTGGCTCATGTTTCCATGCTCAATTCATAGTATTTTGGGATGAGGAGCGAACGTGGGATTGAATACTAATGATCATTTCCTTTTTAATTAACAGAGGTCCTACTCCAGGATGTTACAACTGAGCCTGCAGCCCACCCACCGGGCCTTGGCTCCTGGGCTTGGCACCTGAGCTGCTCCTCAGCCTCTCCTGCCCACAGGTGCTGCTCTGAGCACCTGCCCAGCCCCGGAGCTGGCTCTGAGCTGGCACCCTCACACCTCCTTACAGGACCAAACAGGGCCAGTGCTGTCGCAGCCCCTGACACAGGCCACTGGTGGAATCCTGGTGCTCCCAGAACCCACGAGCTGCAGAAACCAGCCCTGCACTGCTGCAATGCATCAGGAGCTACGAGCACAATCTTCCCCACAGGAATATTATGTTCTTAGATAATGAGCAACAAATCTTCCACAGCTCAGGGAAAGGAATTTTTTAAATGTCTGTGGTGGAGATGTTGTTGTTTCTTGGTTTGGGGTTTTTTGTTTGTTTCTGAGTCTTTTAAAGCCAGCACTGGCAGTTGTGTATGGCTGAGTTTACACACACCAACAGCTGTTCCTGAAGGTGGAACTTCCCATGGCTGTTCCCCCAGGACTGCCCCTGAGCCAGAGATATTTGCCTGGATGGGACAGTTCCATGGATAAATTCCAGTACTAATGTGGTGAAAGCAGCTGCGCTCCCCTGTAACGTCACGGGAACGTGGCCGCTCTGTCCTTGGCATTTCAGTGGAATCAGGAATACCTACATGGAACAAAGTATAAAAGCATCCTGGGTTCTGACTGATCATTTTTTAATCAGGGGCCCTCCTGGCTGGGCAGTGAAGCACATCCCTGCTTTAATTTCCAGGAAGCAGTGGGAGGGTTGGATGACCTCACTCATCATTAATTTCTACAACATCCTCTCAAAAAGTGTCACCCTCCTCCTGCCAAGGACTCCTCAGTGAGGGACAGCAGGAGCTGGGATGCTGGGAATTCAATTAAAAGAACACAAACCCCTGGAGCTGCGATTTCTCCAATGATTTTATTGCCATAAAATAATCTGCCCAGAACTGTGTCGCTCCCCCCGAAATCCCCACTCCTGAAAGGCATGATGTGGACTCCTGGGAGATGTGGGAAACTTCCCTGCCATTCCCTCTGCCCCTTGGTCTCCAGGATGAGCCTGAGTCTGATCCCTTGACCAGCTCCTGGTGCAGGTTGGAGCTGTCCCCCTGCTCCAGGCCCCATCCAACCTGGGACACTTCCAGGGGCAGGGCAATATCTAAACATTGCTGAGGTACTTTGCTGTCAGGAGAGCACTAATTCCATACATTTTTACAGTTCCTCAGAGAGAAGGGGGAATGCTTGTGCTGCCTGTGCCACCAGATGCAGCTGGAGAAGGCTTTTATGGCGCTGCCCTGCCCGTGAGCTGGGGCTGCCATGGCCTGGCAGCAGCGGCATCGATCCGGCTCCGGCATTCCCTCAAACTGCTCCCTGCCCGGCTCACTGAGCGGGAGATTCCCTGCAGCCAAGTCCTGCTAATTTTAGCCTTTGCTGGGGGATTTCGGAGCCAGCCACACATCAGCTCTGCTCAGTCCTGCCCCAGCTCCCACAGCTGCAGAGATTTGCTGAACTCCACTAACGAGCTCTGAATCAGCCCCCGCCAAGAGCCGGGGTGATTAATCAATACAGACACAGCCAGCTCCGATCAGTCAGCAAATATCAATAATTGAGGCACATCCTGAGGTGACGATGTCACCACGAGCAGCCCCGGATGGATCCCCGGGATGCCCTGACACATCCACCACCTGCTCCCTTGGGAAAGGGGGTCAGGATCCAGAGCCATGCAGACCCTGCACAGCCTCTGTGGGTGAAGGCTGGGGACTTCCTTCACCTTCCCTCCACGTGACAGAGTGGAATTTGTGACATTATTAGAGTCCCAGAATCCCAGAGGGGTTTGGGTGGGGCACAGCTCATCCTATTCCACCCCTGCCATGGGCAGGGACACCTTCCCCTATCCCAGGTGGCTCCAAGCCTGTGTCCAGCCTGGCCTTGGACACTGCCAGGGATCCAGGGGCAGCCACAGCTGCTGTGGGCACCCTGTGCCAGGGCCTGCCCACCCTCATAGGGAAGGATTTCTTCCACAGATCCAACCTAAATTTCCCCTCTTTCCTTTTTGGCTGATCTCTGCCAAGGGTCCACAGTTCTGAGGTTCCTGGGAAAGGCTCCTCAGCATCTCCTTTCCACAGGACCTTTACAGCCCAGGTGTGTTCCAAATAAACCCCAGCCAAACCCACAACAGCTTTATGGTGGTTCCCATCTCAAACACTTCTATCCAGGGATGCTTTGAAACCTCCATGGAAAAGAGAGACTCCCAAATCCCCCCACACCTCCTGTGGCTGAGGGAGCTCAGAGAGGCTGACATGAAGATTCCCTTATCCCTTATCCCTGTGCCTGCTCAGGGAGCACAGATTCCTCCCTGCCTCCCTCAGGGCTGTCCTGGACACAGACACAAGGCAGGGCATGGCAGAGGTGGAAGCGAAGCTTCCTGGGAACCACAGGCACCCAGCACTCATCCAGCCACGCCAAAACCCCAAGCAACCCCCAGAGGCGGCCAAGGAGCTCCTGCCCACCCCCCCAGCAGGGAACAGGAACAGCACTCACCTCCCTGCTTGCTTCTGTCCAGATAGATGGACACCCTTCGGGCCAGACCTGTGAGGAGACAGGGAGCAGGGGTTGGTGCTCGGGGTGAGTGGTCAGCCAGAGCAAAAACCAGCTTAAAACAAGGACTAGAAAATTGAAGAAAATTGTTCTCAGATTGAAGAACACGAACGAGAAGCAGCAGCACCCAGAGCAGCACAGGCCTCCCTCACCCACTCCAGCACAGCATTCCTGGGAAGCCAGCAGCCTGTGCGTGGAGCCAGGCTCTGGCTGGCTGACAGCAGCACAGAGCTGACAGCTCGGCAGGAACAAGGAGCCATCCTCTGCCTCAGCTGGGCCCTGCTCTCCAGCACATCGAGGAGAGACAGACGGAAAGGCGAGTAGCTCCTGGGATCTGCAGCAACCCGTGGGAGCAGGGGGCTCCTGCCATGGGAGGTCAGGGTTTCTGGGAGGGCAGACAGGGAACCAGCACCCCCGGAGTGCAGACAGCTCATGGGGGCTCCCTTTGCAGAGCTCCTGAACGGGGAGTTCCCCTCAGACATGGACTGGATTTGCCACGAAACCCCCAGACAATGGGAGCAGAGCAGCAAAGGGGCGAGAGGCACCACAGCTCACCCTGGAGAATCACACAATCATGAAATGCAATCCCAGAGAGGTTTGGGTTGGAAGGGACCCTAAAGCCCATCCAGTGCCACCCCTGCCATGGGCAGGGACACCTCCCACTGTCCCAGGCTGCTCCAAGCCCCAATGTCCAGCCTGGCCTTGGGCACTGCCAGGGATCCAGGGGCAGCCACAGCTGCTCTGGGCACCCTGTGCCAGGGCCTGCCCATCCTCTCCTGCACAGGGAGCTCCAGGTGCTCAAGAAGGGACCCAGGCAAGCCCTTCAGAAATCATCTCCTGGGTCCCTTCACAGGCTGGAGAAGGAAAACCCTGCAGGAATCTGCTGGGAGCACTCCAGGAGCTGGGGGGGAACAGCTGGCACTTGGTCATCCTGAGCCAGCTGGGCACACTTGGGCATTTTCCCAAATTCCAGAACCGTGCTGCTTTCAAGGACAAAGCCACTCTGCCCACGGAGCTGTGGCTGTTCCCTTGTCCCAGAGACACCACACTGCTGTGGCACATCTGCTTGTGCTGCTGTGCGAGAGCTCGCACCAGGCCACGGTCCCTGTGCTGCTCCACAGCCTGCAAACATCCTTTTCTATGGAAATTGCCTGAATTCCCAAAGTCTCCTGCTGCGAAAGCACAGCTCCAGAGCACGTCAGGACAATGTTCTTCCTACGCTGCTCAAGAGAAAATGCTGCGTTTCCCCCTCCTGGAAATCCCAGGAGGCTCAGGAGCTGTGCCTTTCCCTCGGCTCCCTCCACCTCTCACGCTGGAGGTTCCCAGCCCCCGCCTCACACAGGGACCAATCCTGCTTTCAACACACTGATTCTCATTGCAAGGGAATTTCTTCTTGGTGCATCAGTTCTAAACAAGATCAGAAGCAAAACACGTCACACAGAACAAAGAGGGGGCCCAGTGCCGAAATCCAGACCCACCTACCCCGAGTCAGCTCCTCAGAGCAACGAGCTGGGGCCAAGCTGAGCCCCAACCCGGCTGTGCCAGCCCAGATCTGACCTCCCAGTGGAAATGTGTGAAAGTTCTGTGCCTGCCCCGGGCTGCTCGGCCTCTCAGGCAGCCCCTGGGTGTGCCACTGTCCATCTCCCATCGCTCAGACAACCCAGGGCTGCTTTTCAAGCTTCCAAAGGATGTATTTAGGTGTTACATATTCCTCTCCCCTTTTCCAAGGGGGCAAATGGCCCAGGAAAGTCATGTTCTGGCTGCTCTCGAGAGCAATTCAGAGGTGAGTGTGACATTGTGACACAGGGGAAAAGCTGGGAGAAGAGGGAAGGAAATCAATAGTGGGAGCAAACAAACTCCAGTAAAACTCCTGAGCTCTGCAGCTTCAAAGATGCATCCTCAGTTTCCTGAGCCAGTGCTGGACCACAGCTGTGGTCTTGGCAGCAGATGACTCTGAAGACTCTCATCTCCACGGGGACTTGCTCCACTTAGCTCTTTTGAAGTGGCTACATTTATTTCTCTCTCCACAAACAGATCTGTCCTTCTCTTCTGCCCAATCTGCTGGGAAGGTGGACACCAAAGAAAACGGGCCCCAGACTGCTTCAGTCCATAAGGGAAAGAAAAAGCCAAGGGAAAAAAAAAAACCCCAATCCAAAAAAGAACAGATTTAAAAGTTTCCCCAGTCCTGTTTTGGCAGGTGCAACCATGCAGCTCTCAGAGCTCTCTCATCTGAGCCTGTTCTGCAGTGTCAGACCCTGACAATCCTTTCTGGGTGTTAAATCCTGTCCAGAGTGAGGCACAACCAGCACAGGCTCTGCCCTGGCACAGTGCACATGGAAGGGAAGGCAGGACAATGGGACTGGGCTGAGGGAGTTCCAGGGTCAGCATCCTCCCTGCCCAGGATCAGAGGCACGGCCAGGGCAGCCCGGGGGCATTCCCAGCACCAAAAAACAACATCCTGAATCCAAGGATGGGAAACATCAGCCAGCAGCCAGGAAAGCTGGGGTTTGTCAGCACAGAACTACAGAATGACACCACAAAGGGCAACCTGTCACGACTCCTGGGCACGTTGTGCCCGAGCAGAGCTGCTCACAGCAGCCCCTCCTGCTCCTGCTGCCACTGTGAAAGGGCAGGTTCTGCCATTTGCACAGCAGGCTCCGAACTTGCAGCAGCTCCTCATCAGCTCTGGGCACTGCCCTCAGCGAGGCAGAGCCTCGAGTGCCTCAAACACAGCTCCTCTTCCCTGAGAGAAACAGGGACGTGTTAAGGGAAAAACAACACACGCAAGGCAGCCCCAGGAAAATCCAATGAATAGCTGAAAGAGCTGTGTCAGGCTCCTGGGATGAACCACATCAGCTCAGAAATGAGAACTGTCAGCTTTTAAGGTCAGGATGAATGATGATGGTCATCTCATCTGACCTCCTGCACAGCATGGGCCAGGCAGCCTCATCCAGCACTTCCTCCATCAATCCCACAAAGTGCTGATTGAACCACAGCACGCACAGAAAAACCTGGAGCCTTGATTAAAAATATTCAAGTGACGGAGAATTGCCATTAGAGCATTAGTACCTGATGGGGTCTGGGAAGGATGGAACATCCACCTCCTGGAATGTTGTAAAATCTCCTTTAATATCCTAAAACCTCCTGTAAAGTCCTAAAACCTCCCGTAATGTCCTGAAACAGATTTCAGGGTTACACAAACTGGTTTTCTGGCTTCATCCCATGTGTGGCTGGATGCCAAGGCTCCTTTTTACACCCTTTTCTGCCCAGTTTTCCTAAAACTCCAAGCAGGCCAATGTCTCACTGTGCTGTCCTTCTGCATGTGCCAGATTTAGACCACACGTTCCTTTGCCACCTCCCGACCCACAATAAACAGGGAAGAGAAGTGCCAAAACTGGAGCTGGGGCTAAAGGAGGTCACGGGTGCCACATGCAAAGCTGCACAAAGGCTGATTTTCACCTTCCCCCCCCAGAAACCTCAGTGGGACCCACCTCGTGTGGTTGGCAGCATGTCTGACAGCCCCTGCCAGGCTGTCACCATCTCTGGGTTCTTCTCCAGGTCTGCAAAGTTCTTCCACACTCTGATGGCACCATCGTCTTGGGGAGCACAGAGAAAGAACACAAAGCAAAGTCACTGCTGGTGCAGCTCCCACAGTTCCTTGTGCACGAGGAACAAGAGGAGAAGCAGAACTGAAGTCACACAGACCCCAAAACTCAGGGTATCGCTTTGAACACTTTTTGTTGGGAGTTGTTTTTCCTCTCTAATTTACATCCAAGAAACCTAAAGCTTTGTTCTACTGGAGCTGTTCTGGAAGAGCTTTTCTCCTCCCCTGAATAACACCTGACATTCAATGTCTCTCCATTTCCCTGACATTCATTTTCTCCAGGATTCATCTCTGTCCTCCTCACGATTGGTGCCGAGAGCCACACAAGTACCCACTCAACACGAAACAGCCCCACAGAAGCAGCAGCAGTGAGGCCCAGCCCATCAGCAGCAAATCTTTCAAGAACATTGTGTATTTTTTTCAATTTGTTTCCCATCTGTGAAACTTCTGTGCTAAGAATCGATAAATTGAAAGAAATATGTCCTAAAGGCCCTCTCAGCTGCCCTTCCCCCTCCCTTAATTACAGCCAACCTGTACAGTTGAGCAGGAAGTTGGAGAAGCTGTTGAAAACACTCTGAGTGCCAGGTTTGGAATGGTTCCTTGGGAGAGCAGCAGATCTGACTCACAGCTTTACAGACCAAAGACTGGGCAAGATCTCCTCATGCAACCCCCTCGATGCAACTGGAGAGCTGCTCAGGTGAGATATGGGCTAGAGAGGAACTCAGAACCACCTGAGAAGTTCGGTGCTGAAGCTGAGCCCTGCCTGCTCCATGTGGACACAGCACAAGGAACAGAAGTGGAGTTGTCTTTTGGTTGCTGCACAGTTTCAGCTCTGGCCAGCAGCTTGAACCAACTAAAATCACCTTCCTCCAGGTGTGCCACAGGAGGAGGTGACCACGACCTCGCAATGACAAGCAAAGACTCAGCTGGGAAGGGCTTCAGCAAGAGTTGGACTGGTCAGACCTTGGAAAGTCTTTGCAGTCCCTATTTGAGAGATTTCAGTAGTGCCAGGAAGAATTTGCAAGTTGATCCTGGAAATGGCCTCCTGAGCTGAGACCAGGCAGGGAGGGGCAGGGAGGGAAGAGTCAGGCTGGGACCAATCCGTGGAGGGGACACAACAAGGTCCAGAACGCTCACCTGGACTGGAATTCTGCCAAGACCCCCCCGTCCTGGCCCCACTGGTGGGACAATGTGTCCTTTACCTGTGGCAGTGAGCAGCAGGGAGCAGTCCTGGCCATTCAGGTACTCCATGGCTGTGATCCGGGTGTACCGAGGGTTCCCGTTGTGGAAATAGTCCAGCTTTTCCCCTTTCTCCCAGTCCCAAAAACTGTAGGAGGAAGAAATAGCACGTGAGTTTTCAGTTCTCTGTGCAAGCTGTAAAGAGAGGCACTCGTTACCCCATTGTACCTCATGGATATCGGCTCAGCCTGGGTTTCTCCTTTGGAGTTTGGCATCATTTGATTAATGACATGTCAGGGAATCATGGAATGGTTTGGATTGGAAGGACCTTAAAGCCCATCCAGTGCCACCCCTGCCATGGCAGGGACACCTCCCACTGTGCCAGGCTGCTCCAAGCCCCAATGTCCAGCCTGGCCTTGGACACTGCCAGGGATCCAGGGGCAGCCACAGCTGCTCTGGGCACCCTCCCAGGGAAGGATTTCAACACCTCCACCTTCTGAGAGACAACCAGGACAGAGGCCCAGCTGTCCCTGCTGTGACCCAGGGCCCCCAGCCCTCACAGATGCTGTCCCTGCTGTGACCCAGGGCCCCCAGCCCTCACCAGATGCTGTCCCTGCTGTGACCCAGGGTCCCCAGCCCTCACCAGATGCTGTCCCTGCTGTGACCCCGGGTCCCCAGCCCTCACCAGATGCTGTCCTTGTCGGCCACGGCGATGCAGGGGGTGAAGGGGTGGAACTTCACCACGGACGGGACGCCCGGGTTCCTGTTGAGGAAGATCTGATCATCCAGCCGGGAAATGCCTGCGGGACAGGAGGGAGCTCAGCTCACACCTGGGATGTCCCCCAGGGATGGGGCTTGGACAGCCCCAGCTTCCCAGTGCCACGAGTCACGTCCTGCTCATCCTGCCCCAGTTCTCACCAGGACACCCCCAGCACTTCTCTCCTTCCAGGAGCTTCTCAAGCCCCCCAGCTGTCTCAGGTCTTGAGGTACAAACCAAGAACTGCGGTGACAAATCCTCCACCCTTCACACTGGCAAGCACAGACAACAAGCACAGCCAAACCCAGGGAAATGCCAGTTTGTGTTGAGGGAAAAACCAACACTATTTCTTCAAAATATAAAATACGAAAATGCCTTTTTTTTCAATTTAAAATGCAGCATTTCACTGTAGCTTGTGGATTATTTATTTAACCTTCCATTTCAGTTCCCTTAAATTTTAGGTTAAGTTGCAAATGAAAAATGTATTTTCCACGGAGACCTTAAAATGATGGGTAAAGACTTTTCCCATCTTGTCTTCCAAGGAGTTTGCTATTCACAGTGTTGGGACCCCTGACACTGCTGGGTTTTGGCACTCTCTGAATTCATCACACAAACCCCTAAACCCAGGAGAAATCCATTCAGCTCGAGTTTGTTTTAGTATGCATCCATTGAATCTAATTTTCATTAAAAGCTTGTAAGTCTATTTTAATTCTTTTTAATATTTCACATTTTCATTATTTTTTTAATGAATAGTGGCATTTTAGTCACTCAGGTTAAGCAACCAAATATGAACACTGTCTAGAAAGAGATTTAACTTCTCCAGGCAAGCATGAAAAATCCCCTTCTTTGTATTCCAACAGATCTCCCAGGCCATCTCCTGGGCTCCAGGATCATTTCTCTGTTTCTCTGGTTGATGATATTCCGCAGTTTCCCGGCATGAAGCTCCACACTGCACTCACAGGAGCAGCCTCCCAATGGCAGGGCTGAGCCCTGGGCACTTCTCCTTCAGCACACTGTGATTTCCAGCTCTGTGTGCCTCAAAAAGCATCCCTGGGGAGGAGCAGCCCCCATCCCCAGACCTGCTCCCGGGAACGATGCCAGGAGCTCCTGGAATTGTGACTCCCCAGCCTCTGCTGCTCAGGGCACACGGGCAGGGATAATTGAGGAATGCAAATTCCTCAGGAAGCTTCATTAGGTTCCACTTTATTCTAATAAATTCCTGTGCTGAGAGAATTCCAGCCCAAAGCTGCCTCAGAGAGCCCTAAAAAGATGCAATCCCGGGTTCCTGGGGAGCTCCCACTGACGCAGCACGGACCCGAGGCACGCTGGGAGCAGCACACACACCATGCACATAAATATTCCAAATAAATGGGATATAAGGAGTGAACAATAATTTACAGAGCTCAGCAGAGCAGGGAACGTGAGAGACATCACTGAGGTGTCTCCTGAGCTGGGGGGACAGGTCCAGCAGCCCCAGGGCTGGTCTGCCATGACCATGTCTGTCCCACATCAAACCCTGAGCTTGCAGCTCTGGAGTTTATCCTGCAGCATTCCACCTTCCATCCCTTTAAAAGCAGAACCTGAGCTGGTGACCAGGCCCAGCAGCTGAGAACAGAAAGGTGGGGGAGCACCAGTTTCACACCTGCAGCAGCAGCAGCATCGCCTGCCCTGCACTGGGAGGGAACAGGCACCAGTGGGAGCGGCTGCACGGGGTCATCGCTAATTGGGATCATCACTAATTGGGGTTTTACAGTTCAGTGTCCTGAAAAGGGAACCACTCACCCTTCTGGATGATCTTCTGGGCCTGTTTCCTGACGCGGGCATTGCGCAGGAAGCGCCACTCCCGCTCCTTGCGGATCTGGCTCTCCAGGTCGTGCTCCTCAGGGATCTGCCAGGACAGGAACCCACACAAGCAGAACCAGTGACCACCAGAACTCCAGGAATTAGCTGGGTGCTAATACAGTGTCCGTGGCTCCTGTCCCCTCTGAACACTGCAGGTCTGATCTCAGTACAACACACATTTCTCTCCTAACTCTCCTCAGCAGAGAAGCATCACGTAGCAACCCTGAGATCAAAGAGGGAGCACAGCCCTGGTACAGCCAGCTCAGAACACACTGAAATCTTTCTTTCCTTGCTAATCAAGGGCTGCTGGCCGAGCAGGGCACAGCTACATTCCCAAATCCCTGGGATGCGCAGGTTCCCACCACCATTTACAGGCGGGAACAGCCCGTTTTGGTTCCCTGTTCTGGAAAACGGTGCCCCCGTGTCACCTGGCTTTGATTATACACAAAATTCTCCCCAAAACTGGAGCGTGGCCCTGCAGTCACAGCCACTCTGAGCCATTTGATGATATTTATTCACACCCCACAGCTCCAGGTTTCAGCACTCCATGGCTTCCCCACAAAACCTGTGCTCCAGGCACGAGGCCAGGTCGGGAATCAGCAGCTCCAGCCCGGGATGAAGCAGCCCCAGTGCTGCTCCCACCATGGGTATATTCCCACCCTTGGTCACAGCACAGGATCAAAAGGAATAAACTCCTAAGATCTCACCCCAAGCCATGGCAGGAGCTACATATGAAGTATTTTTCATACTTAAAAAATTATCCAATACTCCCCTGCTCCAGAACCATCCTTGGATCAGTTAAGGAGCTGAGCTACAGGATTCTGATCCAGCTACCTTTGATGCCAGGCGAAGGAGAAAGGAGAAACTCTTAGAGAAGGAAGACAAATGCCCCACAAACAAACCCTATCTCCCCTGAATAAGAAAGTCCTTAAATCATCTGACACTGTTACAAACACTGCCTTCAAACCATGCTATCCTTTGGAAAACAGCTGTTACTAAGCTGGACTTCTGCTTCTTTAAAACAAATAAAAAATAAGAAGCCCACCCTCCACCTCTCCTCCTGGCAAAAAACGCAGCACTTTATTTCAGCACAACACCTATTAGAAAGGCAATGACAAACGACCCCTAATGAAAAGCAATAAACAAACCTGAGCTAAAATACATCAAAGGAGTTTGAGAGGGGAGAGATGACACCTACACCTTAATGAAAATCCAGCTTCGCTGGGAATAAATTAAAGCAAGTGCAGGGAAGAGCCCTTGGAGCACCAGTGCAGAGTTAGAGCATGCAGGTAAAGGCTGTCCTGGCCCCCACACCCACCCCTGTGGGGCTCTGGGGACCATCCTGCCAGGAGGGTCAATGAAAACTGAAGCCCAGCTCTGCTCCCTGCCCCGGACACGCTCCAGTTGCAGGATGGGGACCATGACAAGCCGGCGCTTCCCAGGGCTCCAGCTCCCACCAGACAGGAACCAGTGAGCACCCGAGCCCTCCCAGCAGAGGTTTCCTTCTCTGCCCTGCGTTTCTCCCTCTCCCCGTGGCAGTGGGTGTCAGGACAGAAGCAGGGAGGACTTGGCACTTGGCTCCAGAGGTAAATCCAGCTTTCCCTGGTTACCACTCCTGCAGCAGTTGCAGGATCTCACTCCTCTCCCAGGACTTCGACCAAGGGCCAAGGCACAGTGCAGCAGCTCCGGCACGGATTTATCAGGAAGGGCTCCTTATGTAATTCTCACCTTCCAGGATCCTTCCCAGCTCCTGCCTGCATGTTCTGCCAGCCCTGGCAGTAACAGATGCTGGCTCCCGCTCTCCTTGACTCAGGACTTCCTGACAGCTGGCACCGAGGCTTTCCTGCGCCCCGTGGCTCCCAGAACAGCCCCGTGCCACGAGGGACTGCAGGAAGAGGAAAAGCTTTTGCAGAGATCAGAGCCGGGGTAGGGACCTGCTTTTCCTGGCACACGGAGAATTTACAATGCAGCGTTTTCCTTCTCCGTTTATTTGATTAGATAATCAATAAATCAAACCTGGAATGATGGCTTGAAACGGAGCCCCTGATTTACACTGGAAATTAATCCCTCAGTCTTTCCAGCGAAAGCATTCTCAGGGCAAGGTCCATGAAGCAAAACTAAATTCATAAATTAAATATGACTAAGATGCACTCACAGCCATTTTATGTTTATTCATTACAGGAACAGTTGTCTTGTCTTTCCCTGTTTATGAAGGCAGGCAACAGCTCTGAAAAAACGGCTGGAATTAAGCATCAATGTCATCTTTTTCCGTCAGTACTTGGTACACTTTACTCTGCCTTTTTCATGAGGCTGAAGCTCCCAAAAGGCAGCAGCCACCAGCCAGGACTGTTCCTGTCGCTGCAGGAGCAGGGACTGCAGGAACAGGGACTCCATGGAAACTCAGGCAGCACCCGAGCTGTCAGCCTTGATTTCCAGCCAAGAAACCTCAGAGAAAGTTCTCACAGAGGGATTTCTCCCTGGGCCTTCCACACAACAGCCAGTCTAATCCCAGTTACCTGTAATTCCCTGTTAGGACAGGATAACCCCTGCAGAAAACTCCCTCTCCTTGACCTTTCAAAGCTGCTCTGCAGAAGTAACAGGGAAATCAATTCTCTCCTTTGGTCAGAAAACACAGATTTGGTTCTGTTCAGGCTTCACCCATGGCTGGTGAGGACAGCTCATGGTCAGAAGCTCAGCCCCAGGCAGGGGCAATCCCCAGCCCAAGACACTCAGGGAGCTCCTGCCAGAGCCAGGGCTGTGCCCTGCTCCTGCTCCCTGGGACTCACGGAGCACTCTGGGGCTCCAGGAAACCCCCATTTCCATGCCTCCCCTCCCTGGCTCCTGTGAACTAGCACAGGAATGCTCTGTGTTTTTTACTGCCTCCTCTAAAGCAACTTAGTCTATTTTATGTGCAGGAAGTAGTAGTAAAGCCACCCCCCCAAGAGCTCCCCATGTCCCCACTGCCCCTGCCCGTGCCTGGCTGCCTACTCTGATTTATTTTATTAATAAAGACACCTCTCTTTCCTGGAAAGAGCTTTCCTTAAGGAGCAGACAAATGCTTTTAATAAGAACTAAGAGCTCAAACATCATCTTCCTCCTCTTGTGCTCTGGTCTGGAATCAAGACACTGAAACTCATCTTGAGGAGAAAAAGCCCTGCTTGAAGCTTGGCCAGGCAGCCCAGCCCCACATCCCAGATGTGTCCTAAGGAATTACTCAGTGCTTTCAGCAGAAAGGGAATTTCACAGCAGCTGAGGAAGTGTCAGGCAAACACTTCACTGCTGATTCCCTCTGGAAATCAAGAGCCTGCCCTGTTCTGATATCCTTAAACTTGGGCAATTACCTCACCCCAACACTTGCACATTCCAGGAGAGTGGTGGAGATGGCTCAGCCCCAACTCCCGGATGAGGCAGCACTAAAACCACACAATTTCCTCATTCTCACGATCTCATGGACACAAACATCCGCTGTGGAGAGGCATTAATGGAGCCTGGGCATCGTCCCTGCCGGGCACAGCAATCCCTCCAAGAGATGGAGCTCCAAGTCCTGACACCGTTTGGGCTCCCAGAGCACCTGAAGGTTTCCTTTAATGAGGGAGATTTACTGCTTGTCCTGTTTCATACTTAAACGTGAAACCTGAGCTTTGGCTAAAACATTCTGGGAATCTAACAGCTAAAACATTCTGGGAATTTAGCAGCTTCTCTTTCCAGTCACTGATGATCTTTGCCCACCTCTTAAGAGCTCTGGTTTGCGTTTTTCCTGGAACAAGGCTTCAGTTTCTCTCTCACTTCAGGAGATAATTTAGTTACCCAAACAAGTCACTTCTGAAGAGACCTGGATGCAGATTTGTCATTAGAACACTTATTCTCTGCTATAGCACAACTTCTTACACTTACAAAAAAAAATGTTAAAACCCAACAATGATGCTCCCCAAGCTTCCCCCAGGCACTTGTGGGCATCCAGCCGCTCTCACTTTGTCCTCTGTAAGTCAAAGGTGTCTGCACTGGAAGCAGAGCACAGCTCCCAAAGCCCACCTGAGGACAGTGAGGCAGAGGGTCTGTCCTGCTGCCTCTGGGACACCATGGCCTCCCCCAGGGCAGCCTCCCTCCACCATTTCTCTGCCTCTTTTACCACAGCCAGGAGATTCAGCTGGAATGTCAGAATGAAAACAGCATCTCTCTTTCTCCAGCCTCTCACTGCCCTTTCTGGAAAAAAGGGCCTTCCTTATTCCATTTACTTATTTTAAAAACCAATTAATTTTAGCTACAATGAAATTTTCCACAGGCAGAGAAGCACAGCATTTCAGATGGAACAACTCTACAGCGCAGCCAGGCAAAACTGGGGGATCTGGATACAGAACCTCTCCTCACGCCTACGCTCTTTGTGGACTGTGCTCCATGGGGAGCAGAGCTCCACCCCTGGGCTCTGTCCCTGGCCATACCCCACTGTCCCACCCTCACTGACCCTTCTGCTCCCTCTGGTCACTTCTTCCCTCTCACTGACAGGCGGTCCCACAGCTCCCCAGAGCAGCATGATCTAAGGAAATCCATCCCTTTGCCTCCCCAGACTGCAGGAAAGGGAAGGGAGAAAGGGCAGGGAGGGCAGGGCCGAGCCCAGGGGCCAGCACAGGCCCCCAGAGTTACCTTCATGACGGGCTGGGCGAAGTACTTGGCGCTCCAGTCGCAGAACCCCGTCTGCACCGCGGCCGAGATGAAGCTCTTGTGTCCCACGGCATCGTCAGCGTCATCGGCTGTCTGCGGGGAGGGGACAGGGCTTACCCACCTGCAGGGCCAGGGACATCCCCAGGACACCCATGCTGACCCAGCCAGGCAGAAAAAACCTCCAACACACTGCCCAGGACAGGAAACTCCATGCACCCTGCTTTGGGATCAGGTGTTACAGTCACTCTTGGAAAGGTGCACATTCCCTCAGGCGCAGGGATCAGGGCTGGAGCAGCCCCATGGCACCACAGGGAGGTCCCAGGAGGAGTTTTGTCACAGTGTCTCAAGGATGTGGCGTGGGGAGCAGCGAGGGTGACTCAGGATGCAGACACAGCTCATGCCAAGGTGCACGTGGATGAGTGTCTGTCACACAGCACAGGACACCCCACGGGAAAAGGGAAAAGCTGCTCCATTCCCTCAGCTTTCAGCCAGCCTTTCAGAAATACGATCCAGGTTGGTGCTGCCAAAGCCATGAGAAGGGAAGGCGTTGCTGCTGCGGCTGCAGCACTTTCTCCTTGTGGTCACAGCTGTCCCTTGTCCCTGCTCTGCTGAGGCTGGAGAGCAGCCCCCAAGGGTCAGGGACTGGCTCTGGGTTATCGCTCAGGCAGACAAATGTTTACAGAAGAGTAAGCCATGGACTCTGATTAGACACATCGCTTAGTGGCAGCAGTGAATAATGCCCTATCAAAAGCTATAAAACACGATTTATCCTGAATAAAATAAATTAATCAATTTTTATTTGGCTGGTTTCAGGAAGCCAATCTGGATTAGCAGCAGCTGGAAGCAAACGAGGGATGCACAGAAATAAACCACAACCAACAGAATGCGGGACAAACCCCAGTGGGGAGAAGCTGTCAGAGCTGACAGGGAGGTCTCCTTACCTGTTCTGGGCCTTTGTCAAACATTTTCCTTGTCCTGGGGAACTGGTGGGAGTGGGGGGTGTACTGGACGCCCACGTTGGTGACGCTGGGGCGCACGGACGCCAGGTCCCGGCTCACCGGCTGCTTGGGCACCTCGTTGGTCAGGCTGGAGCTGCTGGTGCTCGTGGTTGGAGGGGACCCTCTGAGGGACAAAACAGAGGGACAGGCTTTGGGTATCGCTGGACAGGAGACCTTTGCATGTAAATTATGTTATTTTTACTTCGTTTCTTTCTCACAAGATTTGTGTTTCACTGCAGTGCCTCCTCTACAGAAACATCACAGTTCCCACGTCCCCTCCAAAGACCAAACCAACCCCAAACCAAGAGTGAACCCTGATTGTGCCAACTCCAGGCTGAGGGGATGAACCTTAACGTTCTGGGAATCTGTGACGCCTGACTTAAGTCACCCTGACCAGGCACTGCATTTCCACGGGGGGACTGAAGCTTCAAACCATTTGAATTTAAACTGGGCCCTCTGCTCCCACTTGGAATTTTACTGGTGCACACTGGTTATGGGACCAGCAGATCTAACGTGTGGTGTTTTCTCTTGGAGAGGAGCTTTGGGAAATAATCCCATTTTCAGCCCCCAGCTTTGCCCACGCCACTCTCAGTCTCCCTGCAGTTTAGGCAGGGTGTGTTTGCCTAATCAGTTAACCCCGGATTTTATCAGCTCCAAGTGCAGCAGACCCAGCTCAGACGTCAATGGGAATTTGGGCACCACAGCTCAGGGAAGGTAAAAGCAGCCAAAGCCAGCCCTTCCTTTCAGCTCACCTTTACATACCCAGCGGGGCTTGTTACTCTCTGCCCTAAAGAAAAACAGGAGGAAACTCCCCCCCTATTCCCAGAGCTTTCCTTCCTGGACTCCTCACCCCTGCTGACACCAGGAGCCACGTTCCCTGTCCCTGGCACAGTTCCCCAGGATGGGGCCGGGCAGGGAGCACCCACCCCACCCACAGAAGGTGCTGGAAGGCCGGGCTGGACTTACCCCACTTGGTGGATGTGCATCCCCTTGTTGGTGGGGCTGGCGGGGGCCGACTGGGTCAGCGAGGAGGTGTCCAGGATGCGCTGGGGCGGGCATTGACCGTGGCCTGGGGAGAACACACGGAGCCTGACCAGCCGGACACGGCCCCGGCACGGCCAGCCCGGGGCAGGGAGGGAGCTCTCTATGGGGTGAGGGGTCAAACAAAGCCCCTGTGCTGCTCCCAACACACGAGGTGCTCTCACTGCTTGGTCAGGCAGAAACACTTACCCGGGAGTGCGTTTGCTGCCTGCAGGGAAATGGCTCTGAGCAACAACCAGCCCTTCCCCGAGCCAGCTGCAGCCAGGACCTACCCCAGCACCCCAAACACAGGACAGGGGGACAGGCTGGGGTCCCCTCAGCTGTCCAGGGCTCCCCACAGCCACCAGCCTTTCCCTCACACACATTCTGAGCTTGGAGCAAAGGAGGCTCAGGGGGGACCCTGTGGCTCTGCACAACTCCCTGACAGGAGCGTGCAGCCAGGGTGGGTCGGGCTCTGCTCCCACGGAACAACAGGACAAGAGGAAATGGCCTCAAGTTGTGCCAGGGGAGGTTTAGGTTGGATATTGGGGAAAATTTCTTACACCAAAAAGATTGTCCAGCCCTGGCACAGCTGCACAAGGCAGTGGTGGAGTCCCCATCCCTGGAGGGATTTCAAAGCCATGTGGACGTGGCACTTGGGGACATGGGCCAGTGGTGACCTTGGCAGTGCTGGGGGAATGGCTGGACTGGATGGGCTCAGAGGGCTTTTCCAGCCTAAAGGATTCCGCGATTCTGTGATTCAGCCTCCATCCTTCCATTAAAAACACCTGGACAAAGCAACCTGGGCTGAAGCAAACTTTCCTTTTAAGACTTTTTGATTTCAGAAAGTCTCTAGAGGCCAACACTGAACACTGGGTCCTTGCTGTTTGTTTTGGTGCTCACACAAAGCAGGTTTGGGCATTTTCCAAGGCTCAGGCCGGGAAGGAGAACTGCACCATCCCCATCTGCATCATAAACATAAATCCCAAGCCAGCCGCAGCCTGGGTGAGGCCCAGCAGTGCCTAATGAGCCCGGGGAATGAAGCAGCAGCAGATTCCTTGCAGGAAGGCTGCACGCCTGGGCAGCCCACACACCGGCTGCTCACACCCAGCACAGCCCCAGAGCCAGGAGCCCTTCCGGAGAAACAGATCCACAGCCCTGGCTCGGTGAAAAACCTGAGCAGGACGGTCTGGTCTCATTTGATAACAACAATCACAGAATCACAGAACAGTGGGGGTGGAAGGGACCTCTGGAGATCATCCAGGTCAATCCCCCTGGCATGGCAGGGCCACCTGGAGCAAGTGACATAGGAACGTGTCCAGGGGGGTTTGGGTTGGATAGGAATTGAGTAGAAATTCTTCCCTGTGAGGGCAGTGAGGCCCTGGCACAGGGTGCCCACAGCAGCTGTGGCTGCCCCTGGATCCCTGGCAGTGCCCAAGGCCAGGCTGGACATGGGGCTTGGAGCAGCCTGGGACAGTGGAAGGTGTCCCTGCCATGGCAGGGGTGGCACTGGAGGGGGTTTCATGTCCCAGACCATTCCATGGTTCTGCACTATTTAGTCCCCCACTGCTCTCCAGAGGTGGAAGCCCATTGACAGGTTGCCCAGCTGTTCCCACTGAAGCCCCCAGTCCCAGCCAGGTCCCCCAGACTGCAGCATTCTGCTCAGCTGTGCCAATGGAAGAAAACCTCAGCTGGCCCAGCTCCAAAATGAGGCCTCTCCGTCCCTGAATTTTACAGTAATTAAACCAAAATATTAAACCCCTGGAACATTCAAGTGTTTTACATCACCTGAAGCAGTATTTTTGTTTAAGCAAGAAAAACAATTTTTGTTTGTGTTCACTGATAAAATTCAACCCCCACAGTGGGCAGTGCTTGCACACACTGGGGAGGAGCAGCACCCACGGCAGCATCCAGCGCTCTCTCCTCCATCCAACAAAGCTGCATCAGCACCAAGGAAAGGTCTCAGGACACAGTTAGCAAAGATCTAATTGTCACTGATTTACATTAGACACCGGCCAGCTCCTGCCTGAGCTCCCAGCAGAGCCTCGAGCTCGGCCGTGGTCCTGCAGCACCGCTCACGGCACTGCCATAACGGGACCAGTAAAGGCCAGGCCAGGATCTGAGCCTTAAAGCCCACTGTGGTGGGCAGTTAACAGCTTGGCTGGTTTGTGTTTTGGGGCTTTTTGTTTCTGTTAGAAAGCCTTGTTAGAAGCCACCCAAGGCAGGTGGTCCTGGCCAAAGCAAAGCCCCCGGCGTGTGCAGCAGCGCCCGAGCCGCGGCACGAGTCCGGGACTGAACACTTTCCTCATGGATCTCACGGCTAAGGCAAAGAAGAACAAATCAGTTTTGTTCGCTGAAGCATCCCCAGATAAAAATCCTTGTAAATGGGAATGCTTCCTGTTTTCCAATGCCGCTGGAAGAGCTGTTGCCTTAGGAAGCAGGGGCAGAGCAGCTGGCCCGGCCACGCAGCGTGAGATGCATGAGACCCATCACGTGAGCTCTGGGACTCGGGTCAGCACCAGCACAGCCAGGCCCCAATTTGTCAGAGTCAACATAGAATTCCTCCCACCAGTCACAACATTCCCTAGGGATATGACAACGGAATGATCACAGTTCTTGCTGGCACAGCAGTATCGATACCAGTATCGATACCGATCCACCTCTCTGCTGGCCAGGGAGCAACTCCTGAAAACACATTTAAGGCAGGAAACCAGATCTGGTTCCTCTTTGTATCCCTTTTAACAGTAGGAGCAACATTCCACTTTGCAGAGAGCCTTCCAAACACAGAACTGAAACAGTTTCATGCATCTAGAGCAGAGAGAGGGAAATCTTCCACCTTTTCCTTTCCTTCTTCCCCTCATTTGCCATCTCCAGCCTGTCATTTGTTGTACCCCTGTCTCACCAGGGAAGGGCTGAGCTTGCTGCCCCCACTGCCAGGAGAATTCTCTGTCCCAAACCCAGCCCTTACCACTCACTGGCACGTGCACGTCAAACAAATCAGAGCTCAAGTCAGTCACTATTGTCTCACGAGAAGATGTGGTTTCGAAGCAGAGATCTCTAAGGCATTAAGATGGCAGCGCACAATGCTGGCATCTCTTACTGCAGCCTCAGCTCCGCAGCCCCAGGCTGAGGATCTGGGACTATTCCCTGGAAAGGCCCAGTAAGAGAGTTCCCACTGCAATGGCTCATGGTCTGGATGCTTGAGTGGCCAGAAAGGTTCACACAGAGCTTTCTGTGCCCAGCCAGGGGACGCGCGGGGTGAGAAGATGTCCTGGCGTGGCCTGGCCCGGGCGGGGGGAAGGTGCTGCCCCAGGGGTGGCACCTCCAGGGACATCTTGTCACCCCCAGGATGAGATGGGATGAGGATGGAGGTTTAGGCACCCAGCCTGGGCTGGGGTGAGGAGTGGCAGGGGGTCTGCATGCTGACTCACATGTACTAGTTCACCTGGGTTGGAGAGCCGTTGTGGCTTCAGTCTGCAGGCCAGTCCCACTTGCATTATCTAAATCAGTTTGCAAACGGATAATTTAATGAAGGATACTTAAGGTTTATCCCAGGGACTGATCTAGACAAGTAGACTTCTAAACCAGACCTACTGTCCGAGGTCTGCACCTAATTTATACCCTAAAACAACCCCAGGCCCTCCCCCATTTATTCATTTTACCTGATCGAGATTTCAGAGCAGAGTTTTATCATCGTGAAGCATTAAAAGCTCCTTCTGCAAAAGGCAGAGCCCTCCAACGGACCCATCCAGGTCAGTCTGCCTAAGCCTTGTCTAAGCATGAAAAAATCCACATCCAAACACCTGGCAGGCACAGGTGAGCAGGGACAGGCACCTACCTTGTAGGCAATGCTGTTGAGAACCTTCATAGCCAGGTCGGACACGTCGGGATAGGGGTCGGCAGCCAGGTGAAGGAGCACTCTCCAAATTTGGGTATAAACACTGTTGAAGCTCACACCTAAAATAATAAAAAACACAACAAACCCCAAAGCCCTGCAGCACATGACAATCCATCAACTCCAATTCTTTGATCTGATGTGAGAAAATTCATTAGAACTCCAAACAACCCGATGACATCTCAGGGAACATCAAGAGAGGAGCTCAAAAACACCGCACGTGGGCATTTTGTCTCCCTTTTGCCTGTCTGTGAACTCTGCAAGGGCTTGTGAAATCAAAGTGGGAGGAAGCAAAATAAATTAAAGACTCCCTAAATCATCTCCAGTCAAGCTCCTGCATTTCCAGGCTCCTGAAGCAAATCGCCTGGAAAGGCCAAGTGGATAATGTCCGGGTTTCCTGAGCTGAAGTACTTAATGGTATAAACCCACAGTTACTGCATCACATTGTTGTGGTTATTTTTATTGAATTGTTCAGGCCTTTGTACACTCTACAAATTTACTGAATGTTTCAAGCAAAGCTTTAGGAGTTGAGCCTTTGGGAAGCAGCAAGTCCAGCTCAGTCTTTCCTATTGACATTTGTATCAATTCCTCCAATTTGTTATTTAATGAGCATATCAGCTGTTCAGTATTTCAGCGGAAGGGACTGACAGATTCAAAGTACAAATCAAATTAATAAGCATTTGCAACAACTGACAAAATTCTGTGAACATTTTATTTTGCTGCTTTTGGGCGAGAATTTGTTATTCTGCCTCCGAACCCTGCCGGTGTCTGATCGTGCAACGCCCCGGCTGGGAGTGCAGCCATTTGGACAATGTTAAAGTGGTTGCACTAACAAAAAAAAAGGAGCTAAAACAGAGATTTCAGATGAGTCACAATCAGTGGTAAATGACAGATCAAGCTGTTACTGCTTTTCCTCTCGTGTTTCTGGAGGCATCTAAATATAAAGTTGGGAGGAAAGGGCTCCTTGGTCACCAAGCAGCTCCTCACCTGGCAGAGCCAAACCTGACCCCTAAACCAGAGCAGACTGGGACAGAGCAGTTCTGAGCACTGGCTGAGGGCTGCAACAGGCTGCAGGAGCCCGCAGGCAGCCCAGGGGAACCTTCCTGTGCCCCAAGTGCCCACGCTGGGACAAATCACTCTGCAAAGGGCCAAGGCAATGCCCATAACCCAGCTCCTCCCTCTCACCCCTCTGCAAAGGGTCTCGCCCTCTCCCTCTCTCACCTGGCATCCAAAGGATGTTCCAAGTGACGTCTGCTTAAATTTGCACCTGGAAATCTCACAAGTGTTTATGAAGGGACCACCTGGACCGTGCTGTTCATGTGCTGGGGGTGACCCACACAGACTCCTGTGGCTGATCCCAACCTTCCCCAGGCAGGCCAGAGCCAGGGCCTGACAAACCAGAGAATCCCACAATGGTTGGGGCTGGGGGGGGACACCTTAAAGCCCATCCAGTTCCACCCCCTGCCATGGGCAGGGACACCTTCCACTGTCCCAGGTTATTCCAGCCTGGCCTTGAACACTTCCAGGGATCCAGGGGCAGCCACAGCCTCCAGGGCCTCCCCACCCTCACAGGGGGAGAATTTCTTCCCCAGTATCCCATCTAACTCTGCCCTCTGGCAGTAGGAAGCCATTTCTCCCTGTCCTGGCACTCCAGGCCCTTGTGCAAATCCCCCCTCCAGTTCTCCTGGAGCCCCTTTAGGCACTGGCAAGGCTGTAAAACCTCTAACAATGTAAATGGTTATAAGGCTGTAAATTGTAAAGGCTGTAAACATATATTTATGTAATATTGTATAATATTTATATAATAATATAAATTGCAAAGGCTGTAAATATATAACAATGTTAAATCCTGGAAGCTTCTATTACCAAGGAAAGAAAAACTGGAGGGGGGAAGGATAAAGAACAAGAAGGGAGAGAGGCAAAGTGCTACAAGGTGTGGGAGGAAAAAAGGCTCAGCTCGTGAAGCAGCAGCCAGGTAATGTCTGAGGTGTGCCCAGAGCCGTGCCCAGAGCTCTGCCTCCCACACTCCAGCCTGTTACATAAGGACCAGAGGGAAATCTGGATGCCTTCAATTCTTTAAAGCCCTCAAAAGAGAGTAAAAGGAAAGGGAGAGGAGGAAGAGCGAGGGGGGCATCCAGCAGATTTCCCAGGGGCTCTGATAACCACCTCGTTCACAGAGAAAGAAACCCAACGACATTTTTTATACATCTAGGTGTCAGGGAAAACCAAATTTTAAGCAGAACCATGCCAGTGCAATTCCCCCTTCACCTGGCAGCCTTTGAGGAGAACACAGGGAATTTCTACAGAGGCACTTGGGGCTCAGGGCTGGTGCTCCCAAGGCTGCTCCTTCCCGCTGCCACCGCCCCACTGTCAGTGCTGGTCACGCAGCAGTGACACACCTGACACAGCTCCCTGTCAGAGCCTGAGCTCCAGTCCCTGGGATAAGGGGGGCAGCAGAGGTGGCAGGAGGAGCAGCAGCTCAGTTTCACGTTTAGGACTCCAATGCCCAAACTGTCCCCGAGATGCAAACCAGGAGCCGAGCAGGGGCCGGGCATTAATCGAAGCAGACAGCTCTGTAATTAGTCACACCGACTCCCAGCCAGTTCAGTGCCCCGTGCAGTGTGGACTCATGTTTACAAAATGATCCCTCTCTGCTAAGAATGTCAAAAATAAATTGCCTGCCTTTGTCCCGAGTTTGATTTTCCCTGCACACGTGGGGCTCAATTCACCTGCGAGCCCCAAGGACGGGCTGGGCTCCAGCAGCTCCAGGGAGAGCCTCAGTGGATGCAAACGCGACTGCTGATGGCTTTATTTATTCACTTTGACTTGCCAGGCTGGGACAGGGTTTCCTTCCAATCCCCTGTAAAAATCACTGCAGTGATTTCAAGGCCCGACCTCCACAGATGGGGCAGTTCCACTTCCCACCGGCACGGCAGCAAAAGCAGACCAATGGCTGCTCCAGGGCTGCTGCTCACCTGGCCCCGAGTCAGCTCCTGGGGAGGGCCTGCAACCTGGGATGGGCACGGAGGGACAGGGAATGAAACCTTCAGACAGGCACACAGGGACAGGAGCCTTCGGCTGCAGGGAAATGCAGCTGAAATATTTCAGGCTGAACAGCCCCGAGGACTCAGGGAGCTGCCTCCCCATCAGTGCCAACCACACCTGCTCCGTAAATGTGCATCCCACAAATCCCCCCTCTTCCCAGGAGGGACCCTGGGTGAAGGGGACACCCGAAATCCCCACAGCTCCCTGAGCTCTGCTGGGTGGACAGCCTGGTCCCGGCAGGCACAGCTCAGTCCCTGCACACCTGACCCCTCCCGGGGCCCTGCAGGGGCTCACTCCAACCCCTCAGCAATTCCAGCGGCAGAGCTGGAGCTTTCTGTGCTTCCACACAAGCCAGAAGCAGCTCATGAGAAGGAAGTTCCTCAGAGCAGGTACCCCAGGGCCAGAGCTGGCATCACCAGCAGGGAGACAGCCCCTCCGAGCAGCCTGTGCAGCAGGTTTCCACTTCCAAACCCACCCCAATCCCTGTGCCTTGCTGCCGTGCCTGTTACCAGTCACAAACACTGCTGGCTGACCGGCTGCTTCTCGTTATCTCCGTGCATCTAAACACGGAGAGAGTAGGAGGCTCCCCTGCCCCAACACTCTCTGTTTCCTGCACCTCACTGTCCACCTCCACCTCTACTCTCCCCGTCCTCACTGCAGCAACCTCCGCCCTCACTGGTACTTTGATGCAGATCCTGGGAAATGGCAAACAGTTCTCCACCCCCAGCCTCTCCTGCTGGAAAAGACAACTATTCCCCAGCATTTCATTGCTCCAAGACTTATTTTCCTCCTTCTTTGATCACTCCTTAAGATAATCTTTCCAGTGCAGCTCTCTGTAGGACAAAGGCTTTCATCGTGCAGTTTGGATATGAATAATCAGCCTCGAGGTATGCTAAACCCCATCCCTTTTCCTATCTTAAAACTGAACATTTCCAGGACACCAAGATTAATGAGTGGCTGTATGGAAAAGCAGCAAGGCTCAGCTTCCCTTCCAAAATGATGTCTTTGTTGACTAACCACAAACTGCCTCTTGCCAGCTGGAAAACTGGGCCAGAAATAAATGTCTCTCCTGGTACTGGCCTGTCTGGCCAAGGAGCAGCTGCCAGAGAACAGAGAGCTCGGCTGAGAGCGTGTGTTGTTGCATTTGGGGAGCAATAATGGGGACATTTGGCCCACAGTTAGCCAAGGAACTGTTTGTAAAATGGACAAGGAGGAATGGAGAGGTTTTCCTCAAGTTTTTTGGAAGCAGTACGTTGTATGATGCCTCAGTGCCAGTAGAGACTGATCCAGAGCAATCCCTCACATGCCAAGTTCCTAAAACAGCCAAGAGGAACAAAGACCTGAGCATCAGCAGGTTGTGGCTGCCCCCTCCCCGGCAGTGTCCAAGGCCAGCTTGGACAGAGCTTGGAGCAGCCTGGGACAGTGGAAGGTGACCCTGCCCATGGCAGGGGTGGCACTGGATGGGCTTCAGGGTCCCTCCCAACCCAAACCATTCTGGGATTCTGTGATCAGTGAATCAGCTTAGGGAATGCAGAGCACAGAACACAAACTGTGGCCGAAAATTTCTCCTTCACTCTCACAGACTAGATTTCTGCTTCACTTGGAGTCTCCTCACGTGCCCCAAACATCCTTTTCACTGCTCTGGCTGTCTCAGACACGCGGCAGAGGCGTTACTGCAGAGCCAAAGCCCCATTTCCTCTTTCAGAAGACCCAGAGTAGAGCACAACACTCCTTCAGTCACAAGTCTCTGCCCCAGGTGGGCTCTCCCAGCTCCCCTCGCTGGCTGTGGAGCAGCAGCTTGAGGCACGTCAGGACGTGAAGGAACGGGGTTAACCTGGGCTGCAGAGCTGTGGGGGTGGCTGGGGCTGGTGGCATCTCTCCTTGGGGAGCAGGAGACAGGGCTGGAGGATGGTGATGCTTCAGAAGGAATGAGAAAAGCCTGGCTTGCAGCAGGCAAATGGGAAGGTAATGGGATTCTGTGCGAGTCATGAATTTTAAACACTTCTCTAAGCTCTGCGTTTCCAGCTGGGTCTGAGCTCTTTGATGGAACAGGAATGAGGGAGGCCTTGGAGAGCTGCTCTCTCTTTCCAAGGTTCCCCTCACCGTCTCCAGCTCCTCTCCAGAGCCTTTTCCAGCTGTGCTGCACAGCTCTTATGAGACACACACCAGCCTTCAAGCAGCCACCAGTGGGAATGGGAAAACTCAAGTCCTACCTCAAGATGGAGAGACATTTCCTAACATCCCTGCCATGCCTCAGAAGATCCAATGTCATTACTGATAATCAAAAGCAAATTAACTGATCAAGTTCCTAATGAACTCATGATTTTAAACTGCCACAGGGGCTCTGTAATTACAATCCCTGAATCTTTCAACTTGGGAGGGCCAAATCACCATTAATTCTCCTAGAAAACAGAGCAGAGAAAATGTTTCTTTGGTCAAGGCAGTTCTATCACCCAGGTGATTCCTCCCTGAGTTATTCTCCTTGCACTGATTTGTGAAAACATGGCCCATTTACTGATTACAGAGGAAATATAGAGACTTCCCCCAGCCCTTCCCTGTGCATGCTGCTTTCCCTGGAAGGAGGCCATTCCAAAAGCCAGGTCCTTCTGCATGTGCCTGCGATGTCGTGCCAAAATGGCTCAGACTGTTCAAAAGGCTACAGGTAGTTTAAAGCAAAGCTGTTGTGGCACCCCACATTTTTGTGCCTGAATTCCTAACAGGATTGTAGTGAGGCTTAGAACTGGAGCCAACAGCTCCCATCCCTCCACTGGAGTGACCCAGCCACACACAACAGCGAGAGAAATTTTTGTGGGGGTAAGATCAGGCAGGAGCCAGGATCCCAACCTTCCCCACAGGCCAGAGGGGGTCCCAGGGAAGGGCAGGAGGGGCTGAGCTCACCTATGAGGGAGTTGAGCGAGGAGTAGGAGCTGACTCGTCTCATCTTGTCGATGGTCTCAAAGGACAGGATGTACTCCTCGTTCTCGGGGCTGCCCAGCGTGCTGCTGGCACTGCTGCTCGTGCTCAGGTTCCCAGGGGAAAATGCAACAGAGCTTCCAGCTGCCGGGACAAAACAGCAGATGCTGGAAGGAGGACTGGCCAGAGAACAATTTTCACCCAGACATAACAGCCCTTTTCTAAATCCTGCCACATTCAGGGAAGGAAACCCCTTACCCAGGGGGCAAAGCCACAATTCCCCTCTTTAATACTGAATGATTAAACACAGAATAGGCAAAAGACTGAGTTAAAAATCCACTTATGCTTGGAAGCTGGAAGGCACATTTTTGGTCCCCAAACACTCAGAAAAATCAATACTAATGACCATAAAATTGCAACTAATTATGAGAGGGCTCCTCATCCAAGCCCTTGGAGCTGGCTAATTTGGGCTGAAGTGCCAGTTCCAGCCTGTGCTGTCCTGCACGTGGTGTTTCCTGGCTGGCACAAGGGGCATGCAAAATGGAAGAACTCTGAAGTGTCTCTTACACTCCTCGTTGAGGCTGAGGTTCTGCAGGGACTTGTTGAGGTTCCTGGCCGTGGTGACAGCGCGGATGTTCCCGTAGGAGCTGACGGAGCGCAGCCGTGGCGTGCAGGGCCCGTCCCGCACCGGGGTCAGGCTCCCGCCCTCTGGGAGGCAAAATGAGCAATTATGGCTGTAACCAAGCCCAGCCACAGCACCGTGGTTATTTCCCAGCAAATAAGTAACTAAAACACCACCAACGTGAACAGAATTTGTAATTCTCTGTCAGGCTAAAAGGGAACAAGGTACAGCAGAGGATCCAGCATGGACCCCGTGTCTCTGCTGTCCAGGCTGGGAGTCTGGGACATCCAATAAGGCCAGGTGAGCTCAGCCTTGCCAGTGCCTCCCAGGGGCTCTGGTGACTCTTCTCTGCAGGTGGTGCTGGGCCACTGCCCAGCCCCTGTGCCAGGACAGTCTGAGGCAGCATTGGCCGGCTCCTCTCTGCTGCTGCTCGTCAGACTCCCCCTGGATTTCCTCATCATCAGGAGCAGTGAAAATTCTGGTTTCCTGACCAAATTTCAGGCCTGATTTCAAGTCATATTTCACCCTGAGCATACACAGCCCCACAGCCTCAGAGGAGCTGCTCTGTTCCCCTGCAGAGTGGCTGCACTGTGGTGGGGGGCCAAAGCAGAGCGTCCTGCTTCAGGATTCTTTTGGATAAGGAAAAGCACTGCATAAACTGCACACAGTGTTTATTTCCTGCAGCAAATGGGGAGGAGCTCATTTTCCAGTATGATTCAGTTATTCAGAGAACAGGGAGACTAAACCACTCTGTGCAGAGACAGCACGTGGTCTTGTCTCCAAGATTCTGCAACAGTCCTGTTATCCTTCAGGACTTCCACTGCAGCTTAAATCTGAAGAAAAGGTGAGGTTAGTGACAGACATTTCATTGCTCACATAAAGCCACAGACACAACAAAAGGGATGGGGCCACAGGCTCAGAGCAGAGAGTTCTTCCCTTCCTTGTCTGGCTCTCACGGCAGCAGGGCTGGCTCATGGTGTGCTGGAGCTCTCACCAGGTCAACATGACCCAACTGAACTTTCAGGTGTGATTTGAGAGGGGAAAAAGAAAACCAGCCTGCGTGCTGCCTTGACCAATATCCTTCACCCTTGAGCTGAAGGGAACCTCTTTGAATGGGGAAGGAGTTTCCTGGTGAGCTACAGCCATGGCTTACGTGGAGACTCAGGGGCGGATGGATCTCTTCCAGTGCAACACCTCACAGGGCTGAACAGACACCAGATCTCCCCACCTTGTCACTCACCATGTCACAACAGGGCTCTTTAATAAATCCCCACCAGCAAGAAGCTCACTGTGTTGGGAAAACTCCTTAAATAATTCTCAAGTACTTTCAGGCCCTACATCTTGTGCCCACCCAAAGCCAAGCCCCCACCTGGAGCAGCTGGGGAAGGGAGAGGGTAATTCTTCTCCTCTTCTATGAACTGCAAGGCCACGGTGCAGAAATTGCTCTCGTACTGAACCACCAGGTGACTCAGGGCCACCACCAGCTCCTGGGGAAAGAGCACAGGAAACATCTCAAGGTTACACAGGTGAGAAGCAAGGGACTGAAGGCAAACACAGACCAGTATCGTTGGTATTACTGGGGGGCCACCCAGGGTGATCATTCTCCCTTAATTCACAAGGGTGAACTGCAGAAAGCCAGAGGACTCTGTCTCACACTTAATTCTCCACAAGCCTTTCCTACCTGGACAGGCTTCCCCCCACTTTTGAGCAGCCTGCTCTAGTGGGAGGCGCTCCTGCCCACGGACAGCAGCGGTTGGGATGAGATGAGCTTTAAGGTCCCTTCCAACCCAAACCATCCTGGGGTCCTGTGACTGCTTCTGCCCAGCGTTGTCAAGCTGATGCAGTGTCACAGCCAGCCCTGACCTGGCCCCAGCCCCCAGGACACGGGTGGCTCCCTCAGAGCAGGGGCTGTGCCAGGGCTGGGAGCCCTCAGCCCCCCTGGCACAGCCGGACCCTCCCGGCACTGCCCAGCCCTGCACAGAGCTCAGCTCCTCCAGAAGGCACCTCCTGCCTGGCCCCCAGGAACAGCAGACAGGAGACAGAGCTGGCTTTGGCTGATGTCTCTGCGCAGGGATGATCTCCCAAGGAGAGATTTATGAATCTCACCAAGCATTCAGTGTGACACACAGCTCTCTCTTGAATTAAACTGATTAAATGCTGGAACGAGACAACAGAAATGAATCTTTGCCATGCTGGTGACAACTGCCAGGGTGTTGATGTTCCAGTAAAGTAAACACAAGCATGAGGACACTTCAGAACAGCCCTCAAAAACAATCCAGAATGTCAAAAACCATTTAATGTACTATTGATGTACGATGGTGCATCCGAAACTGTAACTCTCCCAAAGCTGGAGAGCTGCTCCGGAGCAGTCTGTGATCCATCCCCGGGGCTCCAAAGGCAGGGAGACTTTTCCCAGAGCTCTCACATTCCCTCCACAGCCAAACTCCCTGGAAGTCTGTTGGCTCAGGCCAGCGGTGGCAGGCACAGAGCAGAGCCTGAGCACACCCAGCCCCTCGCCCTGCCCCTACCTTGCGGACCATGGGGCTGCCGTCGTTGATGAGCTGGGCCAGCATCATGGCCACGTTGTGGTCGATGGTGGTCGAGTGGTCCGTCCGCTCCGCTGAGTTGCCCACAAAGGTGCCCAGAGCAAAGACTGCAGCACAGCGAACCTGGGGACACAAACAGCCCTGGGTGCTCCCCTCTGCTGCCAGGGGATTTCATTCATCCCCACAAATGGGAGCTCTGGAAACCTGAACTCCTGTGTCAGGTGAGCAGGGAACCCGTGGGAAGCAACAACCCCAGCAGCCTCAGCAAACCGAGTTTTAAGCATTCACACATGCAGGATATGTTTAATGTCCCAGAATACTCAGTGACCTTCCCACGGGTGACTCTTCCAGTCGGTGTTGCCTTGAATATTAATTAACAGGAATAAGGTACACACAGCTCCTGCTGGGATGTGGATCCCTTACAGGAGTGCTGACTACAGTCATCAGGTACAGGCTTATAGGAAGGTAGATGATGGAAAAAAGGAGAAAAATCAGGGAAAACTTTGGAAAGCCACCCCACCTCTGCAGAAACACTGCTCAGAAAGTGGGGAGAATGGGGCCAGGGACGAGAGGAGGAGGATGCAGGACAGAGACTGGATGTGGAGGGGAATCTCATCTCTAATCTCTGCACGTTATCAGAGCCGTTTATCTCAGCTCCCTTCTCCCAGGTGTGTGCACCGGGTCTGACGGGCTCCCTCAGTCACTGCCAGGCCCAGCACAGTCCCTCCTCTTCTGGGAGTGTCACAAAGGTAACACACAACCAGTTAAAGATGCATTTTCACAATGAGCAGGGGGAGAAGGGTTTTCATACTTGAACAAAAAGACTAGAGGGTTTTTTGCAACACACAGTGAGTTTTGGGACCACATTTTTAACAATTTCTGATATGCAAGGAAGCAAAAACCATGGCATTTCCTAACTGCAGTGCCCAGACCCCAGGGGTTTGGGGCTCTGTGAACTCCCTCTGCATTTCTTTGGAAGTTCCTCTTGTAGGGCTTGTTTGATTTGCATCACCTTGAAGAAAAAGCAGCAAGATCCTTCTCTGAACCAGACACAAACACAAAGCTCTGGAAGGCCCTGCTTTGTAGGAACTTCTGTCCTTCAGTCAATTCAAGGAGCATTTACCAAAAGAGCTGGATTTTTACCTCTGGGATTGGATCTGAGAGGAGGCTGTAGAGCTTCTCATGGGCGCTGTCTCTCACTCCACACCACCTGGCTGAGTCGAAGTTCTGCCAGATCCTCCCCAGACAAATGGCCACCCACTGCCTCAGGAGCGGGTGGGGATCGTTCAGCTGCTCCAGGCAGATTGCTATCAGGTTCCCTTGCAGGCAGGCTTCCTGCAACACAAACCAAGCTTTTGTTTGGGATGACAGCTTCCCACCTCATCCCCACAGAAGGAGACTATTTCTGAAGGAATCAGGAAGCCAAGAGAAAATAATCATTCAGTGGTTCCAGACAGAATACCAGCAGCATGAAGGGAAAGACAGCTAGAGCTGATTAAGTAGTTGAGCATTAAAATGTTTTTTGTGATGCATAAAGCTTGGTTTTTCCTCTTTGAAAACATTCCTGGCACCTGCCAGAGCCCCAAGGTTTATGGCTCATTCCACAGACCATTCCCAGCCATCAGGCTGGGACCAGGAACTCTTTCCTTCCCAATCTGCCAGTGGCTGGGGAGGGACTCTTGTCCTTGTCCCCCACTGCCAGGTGCTGGGTACAGAATGTCTTTGTCATATCTCCAGGCCAACTCTTCTGTTAATCCACATAGAAATAACAAAAACCAACGTCCCAGTTCTGTTTCCAAGTTCAGGTTTGGGCTTTAATGCAAGCCAGGACACTTTATCAAAGCAAAGGCACGAGGCAGAGAGAGGTGGGGAGGATGAAGGGAAGAGGCTGCTGGGACTCACCTGCCCAGTGTTGTAGTTGTTGACAATCACAGCCAGGATGAACGCTGTCATCGTCCTGTGCTCAGCCTGAAAACAACACAGACTGAGGGTTCCCCAGAGAACAGGGCAGGGAACAGCTACAGCCCACCCTGGAACGTGGCATTATCCTAAGTGCAGTCTGTGCCATGTTAAAAGAATGAGAAAATTCCAGCTTTCTTTTCCCTTTCTCGGCATCAGCCCTGTTACACCCCAGATACCTCCCCAGCTGCCCACAGGATCCTCCCAACCAGCCTGGCCCTGCGGTGGGGAGACTCCCCAACACCCCTTATGGGAACCCAGCTGCTGCAGAGGGAATTGCCAAAGCTGGGGGGCAATTCCCTGCTCCTGCAGCCATCCTGGAGCCCCCAGCTCCCACCCTCACAGGGACTCTGCTTACAGAACTCCAGGTGAGTTCGTAAAGCCTCGGATGGTTTGGCTCCCTCTGTCACACAGCCCAGCAGTGACTCTCCCAGTACAGCACTGGTGCCACTGGAGGGGGAGGCAGCCCCACGTAGCACCAGAACAGCGGCACATCAGCTAAAACAAGGGAAGCAGCTAAAGAGCTGAATAATTGTGACTTGTCCTTACTGGCATGTAAGGATCCGCCAGGACCGAGAGGAAATACTTGTGTCCATTGTCCTTCACCAGGTCAGCCTGGCACGACTGAAAAGGAGACCAAGAAAACCACAATGAGAACCACAACACACACATTTGCTCCTCCAATGATGTACAAACGTTTCATTTCCTAACCATATTTCTCCAATCTTGTTTTCATTTGAGAAGCCAAATAAAGCTCAAGCCCTTCCTGGGGGCTGCCACCCAACAGCCCCACAGGGACGGAGCAGGGAAGCCTCTGCCAGCCCCACAGTGCCACAAACAGCAGCTGGAAATGGGAGCTCCTGCTGCCGGGACGAGTCAAAGGAGCCATCTCTGTGCCACATTAAACCTCCCCATACATTCACATCTCCCACTACACCCAGCCCAGAGTGCAGAGCAGCTCCGGGGCCTCGCCCAGCCCCTGGGGAGCACAGGGCAGGATCCTGGGCTGGGCTCAGAGGAAAGCACAGGGCTTTGCTGACACACCAGCTCAGGCTCCAGGCTGACGTTTTGGGGTCACTCCGAGAGGATACACGCGGAGAAAGTGAAAATGGAAGGGAGGAAACCCTGACTTGGCACCAGCTCCCTGTGACACGGCTCTGCCAGAGGCGGGATCATGCATTTTTCATCAGGAGGAGAAGGTGAAGGAAGGAACTAATTGCTGAAAGGGGAGGGGATGGCAAGGCAGAGATGCAAGAGAGTATTTTAGTGCTGAAGAGAGTGAGGCTGCTGGTTTTGGCAGACCCAGGAGCAGAGGGCCTGGATTGCTGCCAGGCTGCAGCTACGAGAGGCTTCCCCGACTCCTGTGCCACTGCACGCTCCAGGCTCCCCCTCTGCCTTCCCGGTGTCAGCACTT
Source organism: Corvus cornix cornix (assembly GCF_000738735.6). Lineage (NCBI taxonomy): Eukaryota > Metazoa > Chordata > Aves > Passeriformes > Corvidae > Corvus > Corvus cornix. The sequence continues at coordinate 11,682,895 of NC_046347.1, forward strand.
TGTGCTCCTCACACAGAACCACTCCTCGGCTGTAATGCAGGCACAGGGACACCAGCAGAGGGGAGGCTGCCCAGCTCCACACTCGCTGTGCTGCCTCTGCTGCCCAGTCCCTGGGGCCCACAGAGGGAGGCCATGGCCACAAAGCCAGAGCCGAACCCTCCCTACGGAGATCCTGGGAACAACGTGGGAATCCAGCACCACTGACACCTCCTCCTCACAGAATAAGCAGCTCCACTGTGAATAATAACACAACACGACCAAACCAGGCTGCAGGCTTGGTGTGCAGTTCAGAACTTACAGAAAATACTCTGTTTACAAGGAGCTGCTGCCTGTCCCCTCCCTCAGCAGTGTCCACGGCACTGCCCTGTGGAAGCTGCCCCCTCCTCCCTTCCCACTCCCACCACGTGCTGCTGGAATGAGTGAGTGAAACAGCACAAAGAAACCCAAACTCACCATTGAAGAGTATTTTGCTGTAAAGCAGAGCCTGCAAACAAGTGAGGCAATGCCAGAGCATGGGAGGGAATGCGTGAGGGGCAGGGGGGTGAGAGCCCTCTTGGAGTGGAGGAGGGCACGACTCCACACGGGAATCACACCTGAGCCCCTGACACACACCTGGGGCTGAGGCACCAGCCTCGGCTGCACCACAGATGAGCTGTTCCAGGAGAGCTCCAAGATGAATAGTTTTCATTTTCTTTGCTTTCCCAAATCCTCTTAGGATGTTAATGAAAATATTGTTATAAAACTAAACCTGACAATGCTGGATCAACAGCAGGAAAAACTTCACAAATTCAGTGCTATTCTCCATCCTGAAATGGAGGAGAGGTACAAAAAAAACCCCCAAAGAGGAAAGATCCGACATCCAGAGCAGTTCAGACATCTACATGGACTTGCAATTGTGCCTGAATTAATGTGTGCACCTCTCCTAATAATTTTATAGTGCTCAACTAATTGCACCCACAAACCACTGAGTCAGAGATGCGACTCCACAAATTTATCTGCAATTACTTACCAGCTTAATTACTTATTTGAAACCCCAGCAAGCAGAGCCCTGGCTGAGGCAGCACACTGCTGAGCCCCACAAGCCGGGCAGGGGCAGGAATACTCACACTGTCCACTGCCAGGATCTTGGCCCAGATGAAGACAAGGAGAGGTCTCAGCTCACGGGCTGAGCTCTGGAGGAGCTTCAGCACGTATGGGAAAATGCCAACGGAGAGGGCCTGGGAGGCAGAGAGCAAATCCCTGTCAGTAAAACCCTGTGAGCAAAACCCTGTGAGCAGCCCCCCCGCTGGCAGCCCAGCCCCAGCAGGGCCCAGGCTTTACAGACACAGCTGAGAAATCTGGTAGAAAATAATTTCACACGTTCCCAGTACACAGGGGATCCCTGTGTGTTTGTCTCTTGCTCATTTTGATCTCGAGTGTCACCAGGTACTTTCAGACTCATTTGGTCCATGGAGGCTCTGAGTTAATCCAGCACCAGCTTTCTCTCCTCACAGCCTGGGCTGTTCTATGCTCCACGTCCTCACTTCCCTCAGCTGGGGCCGTTGGCTCTCCCAGGTAAACACGCCACAAAGTTCAGGAATTCCAGCCTTCCCACTGGAAATTAACTCCAGGAGGGAGGTAAAGCAAACCACTAAAATGCCCCGTCACTGAGCTGCTCCACGACCAGCTGATGCCTCATCTTCATCACTTTTATCAACAAACAGCTCCATTTACGGGAGTGCTTTAAACTGCTCCTCTGTTTAATTCTTATTTATGCTCCACACTGTGCTGCCACTTTCCAAACTGCAGAATGCAGCTGCTGCCTGCTCAGAAGAGCTTGTAAAATCCAGACACCAAACAAATAAAGGAGGAGAAGAAAATGATGCAGCCAGTAAGCTGAAAGAACACATAATAAATGTATATGCTTTTTTGGTTATTTGTTTTATATGACAAACCTTCTTACTTGCCCCAGATATTTCCTCCTGCTTTGTCCCTTCCATTATTTTACAATAAACTGTTCCCAAGGAACTCCTCTTTGCTGTACTGGAAATGAACACGGGAATGAATCTGATTAACGCAAACCTCTGTTCTTGGAGGGACACTCGCTCCATTTCCCACACAAACCTGGTCATCTGTCAGCTCTGTGGATTATCCTCCCCACCTCCCTTCCCTAGCTCACCAGCTGTATTCATCACCCCTGCTGAGACAAACGGGAGTGTTCGAGCCCACGTGCAGCTCCCACGCACCAAACTGACAGCCCAGGGCCCCAGGTCCAGGAACCTCCCCAGCAGATCCAGAGCTCGCAGCCGGTGCACCTGGCTCAGCAGCACCTGCAGGGCAGAGGGATGGGGGTTACTGTCCAGGGAAAACACATCCCCAGGCCTGCAGGGCAGAGGGATGGGGGGTTACTGTCCAGGGAAAACACATCCCCAGGCCTGCAGAGCACAGGGAAGGGCCACTGACAAACCCTGAGTGCGAGAGCTCTGCCAGTGAGGGGTCACACCCTGGGAACGCTCCTTCGTGGAGCTGCTCCCGACACCAGGGAAGCAATCCCTAAGGATTCCAGCTGCCTTTCCCAGCTAAGCTCATGACAGTCCCTGCAGCAGGACCCAAAGGACAGCAAGAGCCCAGCCTGCCACTGCTCCCAACAGCTCAGGAGCACAAGAAGAGGCTTTGCTTTCCTTGGCAAATCAATACCAGAGACTTAAGAGGGAGCAAAAGGTCATGTTGGTCGTTAATAAAAATCTCATTAAAATGGAGTCTGACAACGCTAATGAGGTGGTGCTTTACTGGCTTATACCTACCCTGGTGTGAAATATTAACAGATAGACTTGCAGTTCTTAATCTCTTTAACAGATGTAAGATATTGGAATGCAACGTTTAATCCTCAGTTTAAATTGAGGGACATCCTTCAGCACGGATCTCAGGGAAAGAGACTCCTTGATTTACCTCCCCAACTCCATCCCCTTCTCAGTGTTTTTGCATGCTGCATATTGAAATTAGATTATTTTTCATGTTTAATATGGAAGAATAACTAAATTACTTGGCTCATGTCTCACACTGTGGATGACTGGTACTGGATACTGAGGTGGTGCAGGAAAAGTCCAGAAGAAAGCAGGGGGATGTGGTAACTACTCCTGTGGTTTCACTCTGCATAGCAGAGCTCAGATCTCAGGACAGGTCACACGAGAAAGGATTTTGGTCATCCTGCCCTAGTTGGCACCAGACTATTCCATAAACCAGCCCAGGAATAACAGGGGCAGCTGTTTGGGATTAAAGCAGGAGCAGAGAGCAGGGCAAGTGAGGCTGGGGCAGGGCTGGGACAGCAACAGGGGCAGGAGGCACAGACGTGGCACAGCTGGGACCCTCCAACCTGCAGAGAAACCAAGGAACTCCAAACTCTGTCAAGAAATGGAACTAACTGAAAAGGCTGTCTGGGTGAAGATACAAACCCCAGCTCCACGCTGCTGCCATCCCACAGGACATTCCCCCAGAGCAATCTGTGTCTGACTTGAAAAGCTGCCTTTTGTCATTGTCCAGCCCAAACAAAGCCCTCGGTCTCGCAGGATCTCCCTTTCCCACCTCCCCAGCAGATCTGCACAGTAACCTGAGCCCAAGATGACACACATTCCAGAGCCCTGGATGGGGATGGGGGGGTCAGTGCACAATTCACGGCCTTCTGGTGGATAATGGAAGTGCTCGTGTGCCACCCCACGCACACAGCCCTGCGTCACCGGCATTCGTCTGTCGCCATTCCCAGACCGAAAACGGGGAGTTAATTACATCCACACACGCAAATTAGGGATGAAGCAGGACACAGGGGGATCATTTACATGTAACAGTCCATATTTTAGCAGGCAGCTCCTCACAAAGGCAGGGTGAAGTCAGGGACTGCAGTGATCTCCACAAGTGCTCTGTGCACAGGAGATCCCACAGAGAGGGAACCTCCCCAGGGATCGAGGCCCGGCCAGGCTGTGTGTGCTGCCTGCTCTCTGATGGCTTCTCCGCCTGGGGTCTGAGCATTCCCATGGGGTCAAAGCAAAAGACACCCAAAACGGGTCTGAAACTCCCTCCCGTCCTGGCCTGGATCAGCTGGGCTTGGATTCTAAGTATCCTCAGACCTGTCACCAACCAATCCTATTCCCCTGTACAGTTAATATGCTATAATTGTAACAACAATTACACTGTCCCAGCTCGGTTTTGCTCCAGGCAGGAACGTGGGTTCCTTTGCCAGGTGACCTCTCAGTTCCACTGCAGTCACGCTCCTGCAGAGCCTGCTGGTGCCAAACAACCCATTGGAAAGCAGCAAAGTTGGAGCTGGAGCAAATCCTGCCCACTTCCATTGCAGTGACAGAGACAAACCACACATCTGCTTATCCACCTCATCTCTCAAGGCTTGGGAGACTCAGGAAATTAAAATTTGGTCTTGCAGAGATGGATGGTGCTGTCAGTCACAGACCTCACAGATCCCTGTACAAGGGACTGGGACCACACTCCTTTAAAAGAAAGGCTTTAAACTGCACTGCTGGTAGAGCAGAGCCCACAGGTACCTGGGCCAGGGTTTGTATTTCTGTCAGCACAAACTCCAGGGGAGGGGAGGCCAGAGCAGGTTGACAGATGACAGCTGCAGTCCTGGCCCTGCCATCAAACATCGGCTGAAACGCCGCGTTCTGCTTTTCCTGGATTTACCTCTCCTTTAAACACGTCACCTCTCTCTCGCCTGAGCAGTGCCCACAGAACCCCACATTCCCCTCTGCAGAGCTGCTTCTGTGTTCCTGCAGCAAGGCTTCAGCCCCACATTAAAGGGAACACTTCCCAGGCTGTACCAGGCGGATGAAAAAGCCATTTCCAAACGATTTACGCTGCAGTAACTTCCCCCTTCTGAAAACAGGGAAGATAAAAGTCTCTGCCTGACAGAGCTGGGATACAGAGGAGATGCCAGAGAGACAATGAAGATGTGCTACTCTGAGAGAGGTGGCGACTCCCGAGGCAGCAGAGCCGGACATGGACCAGAGCAGGGGCTTGGCTCAACCAGAGGCACGGGACAGGGCAGGAAAAGCACTTTGGCTTCCTCCACATGGGTCTGGTGAACACAGAGCCAGCTCTCGTTCACCCTGGAGAAGCCCATGGAATTTATGCTCCCGAAGGCCATCGGGTTGGCAGCTCGAGGCTGAGCAGGCAGGGGAGACATGGACACATGGCATGGGCAGGGAGAGACAGGAACACCCCTGGCACAGGCAGGGAGATACACAGACAGCCCTGGCATGGACAGGGACACCCCTGGCACGGACAGGGACACCCCTGGCACGGACAGGGACCCCAGCCCCAGGACTCACCTGCAGGACGATGGCAGCTGCTCCGGGGGGTTGCGGTTCTCCACGCCCATGGTCAGCCACACCTGGAAGGCCGTGAGCTGCTCGGCGAAGAAGGGGCTGTGCTGGAGGAGCAAAGTGGGAATGCAGGCATGGGTTAACCAACAAGGAGTGAAGCCAAGAGTTTTGACACCTACGGACTTCACTGTTTCCTAAAGCCGTGATTTGTAACTGATGCCTGTTTGCTTGGGGTTTTCTAAATGCAGAAAAACTTCCCAAAGACTGAGCAGACACATGTACCTTTAAATGTGCTAGGAAAAAAGGAGAAGGAAAGAGTAGAGAAACAGGAAAAGTGACCATGAAAGGTCTTAGGGAAGCTGCTCTGTCCCCAGGAGCAGCAGATGGAGCAGCACTGGATTTATCTGCTCTGCAGAGGCCATTCCGCTCCCGCGGCAGCACTCGGAGCTGCCTCTGCCCAGTCCAGAGACACAATCCAAGAGCAATGAAAATAAATTCCCCATGTCATCCATCACTCTGAGGACGTGGTACAAGCTCGAGGTGAGAATGCACTGACCAAAGCACACAGCGGCTTCCAGGCAGGAATCCCCAGAGAAACAGAAGTCAATGGGGAAGGAGGGAGGGAAGAGACAGAGGAGGGAGAGAAAACCAGCCCAAACCCATCCCTGTATGAGCACTGAGAGCCCCCAGGCCCTTCTCCACCAGGTTATTGGGTTTTCCAGGTCTGAGCAGGCAAGAACACCCTGGGAATATCCAGGAGTGCTTTGTGATGTGCTGCTGACACACACCAGCCCTGAGAGGGCTGTCCAGGACTGCACCCAGGGCAGGCTGCACTGCCAGCCCCCAGCAGGTCCCTGTGCCTCACCCAGGTGTTCCCAGCCCTGACACCCAGCCCAGCCCTGCCAGGCAGGGAGGAACAGGCTGGCAGTGGCCACAGGGACTGTCCCCTTCTCCCCTTCCCTGCTCCCTGGCCAGCACCAGCCAACTTCCCACCAGGCTGGAATCTCACCGCACTCTGGCTCCCAGCCCCAGCTGCACACTGACGGCTCAACCTGCCTCCATTCCAGCCAAAACACACAATAAACCACATTTGTCAGGCTTGAAAACCAGCTTGTAAATTGTTCCCAGCCTACCCTGAATCGATCTCCAGCTGAGAATGACCACTCGTCTTTGCTGACCTCCTGTCTGATCCCCAGTAAGTCTGTGCCTCTTCCCACCCCAAAACACTCAGAAATCTCCTGAATTTCAGCTCACTTGACAGAGAATGCCCAGCTGAGGGTTAACACTAATAAAAAGGCCTCCAATGATATTGTTAGAGACTGAAAGTAAAAATGAATGTAAGCCAGGAGAAGAAAAAACGTATTTTTCATGTTCTAAACCAGAGCACAGAGTGAGGAAGGCAAGGGGTGGGAGGATAAAGGCCTCAGGGCATCTTGATCAACCCCTAGCCTGGCAGGAGCCCACAGTTCTCCTCCTGCACTCAGGGCTTTGGAGACAACCTGCAATTACAGCCAGAAAACTTTTGAAGTTTGGTAACACAAATAAACTGCAAAAATGTCACTGAAAATTAGAGAGACATCAGGGTGGAACAGGGACCTGAGCTTATACAGTAATTATTATTTAAAGTTTTCACTTCATGAAATATCAAAGGAGTATCAAGAAAAATCTACTCTGAATAAAGGAATTTAAGGTAAATATATTAAAAATTTTACTTTTCTGCTCTCTGAGATTAAATAAAGCAGAGAAAACCCCCAGTGACTCCAATTAACGGCACTGAGCTTAAGAGAACTCTCTGGACATACCATCAAACTCTATTTTGTATTTGAAAATAACTCCAATAAGGAGATAATTTTCACACTTAGGCCTTTAATTTCAAAAATCGTGCTGCATGTTGGGACCTTTTGAGTAACAACACCTGGTCAGGTTTGAGCACTGTGGAATGTTCCGAGTCAGGTCTGAGGCACTGCTTTTACTGGCAGCAGTTTCCTGCTCACCCCCTCGTGTGGGCTGGATCATGCAGCAGGGAAGAGTTTGAACTTGATTTCTGTCTGTTCCTCTAAGGGAGAATCACAGAATTCCACACTGGTTTGGGTTGGAGGGACCTTAAAGCTCACCCAGTGCCACCCCTGCCATGGCAGGGACACCTCCCACTGTCCCAGGCTGCTCCAAGCCCCAGTGTCCAACTTCCAGGGATGGGGCAGCCACAGCTTCTCCAGGCAACCTGTGCCAAACATTTACAATTCTTCAAAAACATAAACCCTTAAACTGTACCAGCAGAAGTGATGAGCTGAACTGAGGTGTCAGAGAATGGATGAAACCTGGCCCACGTTTGAGGACACTCCCCAACTTACCCTGAAGGCAGTTCCTTCCTCAATAATTGTGGGTAACTGGGAAAGGCAAATGTCAACAGCAAGGTCCCAGGCTTGCCTGCAGGGAGGGGAGAGAGGAAAGAGAAGGCATTAACAAGTTATCCATAAGGAATAGCAAGGGAAATTGAAATTCTGACCACACAAGAATGTGGACAGTGTTGTCTGACTGGCTTAGAAGTGCTTGATATTCCCTGTTTTCAGGGAGGAATGGGAAAAACACCTGAAGAAATTTTCTGCAGCACTGGAGAATGTCAACCCACATTTGGGCCTTTGAGGTAAGTTTTACTACACAGAAGGAAAATGGTTTAGAGATCAGAGACAACTGCTCTGATCACAAAAGGATTCTGAGGGTCACTCACTGCAGCAGCACACGGAGAAGATGCTGAGCTCGTCACGGTAATTTTAGGTAAGCAGCAGTAATACTGCTACAAAAATGCCCAAAGCAGCCCTGCGAGGTAAGATCTCAAAGGGTTTAAGTGTTATCAGAAAGAACAAACAAAAAATTTGAAAAGAGATTTGAGTAGATTAAAATAAAATCACTTTTTTATGCTTCTAACAACAGGCTGTTGGAAAGCAGTGGAGCCACACAGCCAGCGTTACTCAAACCATTCAAACCTCTGCCAGCCTTCTCAACTCAAACCTACTCAACCTTCCAAGGGCTGTTGATTAATGTCAACTGGTGGAAGAGACTCTGCTCAAGTCAAATACTTCAAATGCTTCTCCACCAACTCCAAACCAGCCCTGAAACGACTCTCCAGCCCTTCCAAACCACCCAGCATGCTGCTTCTGCTCTGTCTGCAGAAAACACAAATCCTCCCAGCCAATGGGACACCAACAAACAGGTTTGCCCAAAGTAAAACTTCTCCATTTCCAACCACTGGAACAGCTGCTCCCTCCTCAGAGCCTCAGGGTTACACCCAGGTTGCACACAGGGAACTCACTGGGCTGGCTGAACAGACAATGGCATTAAACACGTGTTACAATAATTACAAGATTCAAACCAAGCCACAAGTGAATGGGAAAGGACTAAACCCCGGAGGGTGGGGAGAGGAAGAGAAGGGAGAACACTGCCACAGTGCTGGTGACAGTGATGGCTGGGGGGAGGAGGAGCAATGACTGACAGCTCTAATATCCCACAGGGAACGGGAAAGGTGGGCACACGGTGGATGTGCTGCCTGGACTCCTATCACACAAACAAGAGATAAATTTGGGAGCAGCAGGGAACCAGGATGGGAGGTGCTGCATCCCACAAGTGATTTGTGAAAGCCAAGCCAGAGATCAGTGCACCCCCTTGGCAGAGACTGCTGTCTGCCAAGTGCTCTGCAAGGTTTGTTTTCACTGCATTTGGGACAAAAAGGGCTCAGCATTCCGTCTTCCCTCCTCACTGCTCTCTCCCAGGAACTCCAGGCCCTCCACCCTGACAGGGTGACACAGTGATGTATCCACGGGGTGACAACCCTGTGAAACACCCCAGTGCTTCAACTGAGTTATGCTATGAAAGAAGGTGTTAAAGAGGGGTTTTTTTAATACCACCTTGAGCTAATTGCTCTGTAGGCACAAAGTTAAAATCTCTCCTTAGCAGGAAGATTGGCTCAGTTAAAGTAAGTGATTTTGCTTATCCCAAAGCCAAGGCAGCACCACAACAGGAATGGTCTGTGGAGGGAACCCCAGCTCAGTCCAATACCCCTTCACTACACTAGGACTGTTTAAATGTTTAATAATTTAACATGAACTCATCAGCTGCCTCTTTGTTTCCCAGAGGTGCTGCAAAGTTTGGACTTCAAGCAAAGAACAGAAGGCAGAGTCCCAGCCCTGCTCAGGGATTGGTTTATTGCCCAAACCCACGAACTGCCAGGCAATGGAAACCCCCAGAAACACTGAGAGAGCAGAAACTCAGCACAGTTAGAGCCTGTGTCTGTCTGCACCCACGGGTACCCATTAGCTGGCAGCTCATGGAGGCTGATTTTCTTACGCTCAGATTTTCGGGGCTGACTCAATGTCTAATGCTTTTAACGCTCACGTCCCGTTGTTAATAATGCATTCTTGACGTCTTTCAGCGTTCTCTTCTCCCCTTGGAATGGTGGGCATTACCTGGCACCACACAGGTACCAGGGAACAGGAGTGTTCCTGCCTGGAGGGGCAGCTGAAGGGAGGCTGAGGCCACGTGCAGTCCTGGGGCTCGGGGCAGCTCCTCCTTCTGAACCTCATCTCTGGAGCCATTAAATATTTCTGAGCCCCTCAAGTCTGTTGGACAAGACACCCCACATTTGTTCTGCCAGTCCAGGGCCAGCCATGCCCTGGTGTGATTGAACCCCAGATCCCACCTGTGTCGCAGTGATCCCGTCACCTCCCTAAGCTGCTTTGGGCACAGCTGGGAAGCTGCTCAGACACAGCTATTTTTAAAAACCAGTTATTGCTATGAATATTTGGAACAAGTCTGAAATCCTTTTCTTCTCCCAGCACATCCCCCTGCTCCAGCCACAACTTAGAGCACAGGCTTTGCTATTTCCATCCTACATCAAAGTCTCCGTAGTCCGATAATGGGACTTGGACATGTTAAGACTAACACATAGACACAAAAAATATCTGGTTACAGTGTAATCTGAACTAATCTAATCCTTCAAACGTCAAACAGCCCCAAATACCTCTTCAAACAATCACTTTCTTCTTGCAGAGCCGCCGAGTGTTTCGGCACAGCTCCACGAGCCTCGTTTCCCTGAGGGATGGCTGAGCAGCCCCGATCCATCCTGCACCCTCCCGTGCTGCTCCACCTGGAATTGGGTTGCTGCATTATGGTTTTGTTTTCAGCCAGAATCTCCAGCTCGCTGTATTTGCAGTACATTATGACTCCTTTCAACCCGAATTTCATGGCCTGCAAACACACCACGGTGTTCCTATTAGGGATGGGCTGTAGCTCTTCCAAAGCATAATTAAGGTACTTGGGGTTTAATATATGACCTGTGTCAGGAAATATTTCCAAACACATTATTAGGTCTTTTCAAAGGCTGTGAATAAAAGCAGCTGGCAACAGCAGTAATGCATAAACCCTAATCCATCACAGCAGAGATCAAGGTGCTGACAGAGCTCTGTTCTCATGCACAATAGACAGAGCGACCCGAGCTGAACAGCACAGCCAGACAATCAATGGATATTAATATTAATGTTAATATTAATCCTGTACTAGAGTACTGCCTGCAGCAGTGAGAGGCACCACACAAACACAGGCAGCCTGTGCCCCACGGGAAGGGGCTGAGCAGGGAAAATTCAAGAAAGCCAATAAAAGTAGGAAAACCAGAAATAACATGTCAGATTCTGTCCAAGAGGGCACAGCCCCAGAGATCAGCTCTCCTGACTCCAAAGCACACTGCCCTTCTTGGGGAAGGGAAGGGACTGACAGCCCGTGGGTCAAATATTCCCTCCAAAAATGGGAATTCTCACTTTTCCTCAAGTTCCGGCTAGAAAGGATACTGTGATCTCCCAAATGAATTGGCCAGAACACCAACTTGAAAAGATAACACTTGAAAAAGCTGTTTTCAAGAGAGCTAAAGCCAAAGGCAGAGCAGCCTCAGCACCTGTTACACCTGTGCCACATCCCCAACTCAGGAGCCACCCCAGTGTGACCTGGGGAAAACTCCCCAGGCAGGGACAGGGGTAGGTGAAGGAGACAGAGCAGAGGGGGATTTTGTGCCCAAAGGGGCAGTGGGAACCATTCAGGAGGTAAAAATCAATGCTCAAATGACTGTTTGCAGTGTCACTCCCATCCCGTTCACCCCTTGTGATGGCAGCCAGACTTGCTCCCCAAAACACTGCCTGGGGATCAAAACTCTGGGAAAAGTCTGGATAAAACACCCACCAGAAAACTCTGCTGGATCAGCCCCCCCCCAGAGCCACAGGCCTTGGTTTCACGGGATCCCCACAAGCCCCTGGCTGGATTTTCATCCTTTCCAGCACCCTGTGGCCAACTCCCCTGCCCTCATCTCAACACTGAGCTCATCCAAACTGTAAAATGGGTCGGCAGGTTTCAGATCAGGGATCCATTAGAAAATTCCTGAGTGAAAAGGTGATAGACAAGTGATTATTTTTAGAAAATTTTTAAACGAGCCCTAAATTAGTTTCTAAATCCGTCCTTTCTAAAAGTTCCTAATAACGCACTGAGCCACCTCGGACAAAAGTGGAATTTTCCCCTTTGCTGGATTTGCTGCAAACTGCACGTTTTTTGGAGGGCACTGAATAAAGTGTGTCAATTCCCTGCTCCCTTGCTCTCTACTTCACCAGTGTTTGGGATTGACAAGGAAAAGAGCCCTTTGTGTGACTGTTCTCAAGGAAGCTCTTCTGGTAAATCCTAAAAAGCAGCACCAACGTGCTCTGCTCTGAGGGGCTTCACGAAGGTGTCTCCAGCACCATCCCGCAGCTTCCCAAAGGAATTTCCAGCACCATTCTGCTCCAGAACCACAATAGGAGCAAAGAAAATGTGTTTCTAGACCCCATTGCACTGAGAGTCTGAGAGAAATAAAAGTCTGAGAGAAATAAAAAATAGGATCCAGGAGCTCCCAGTTTCATTCCTGTGGTTCAACCCATGGATGGCAACACCAGCTCCAAGTCAAATCATATTCCCATAGGAAACCAGAAACACAGGCTTTTAATAGGCTGGCAATAAGAATGAATTACATCCCTATAAGGAACAGAAAATATAGATTTTTAATATGCTGACAAAAAGCAAGCTATAAATAACTCCAGAAATTTACTGGTTTAATTTTGAAACTCCTGCAACACTGTGTCCTACCCTCCTGCACTTGCAAACTGCAGCTGATGGCTGGAGCTCTGCCACATCCAGCAGCAGCTCAGAGTCACCACAGGTGCTCGGGTGGCTTTTCCTGCTCTGCCCTTCCAAGTGTCCCAGCCCCTCAGGTGACAGCAACAGCACAGCTCATCCCATTCACAAATGACTGAAGCACTTTTCCTCAGAAGCTGCTGACCCAAAGCACTCAGGGACATTGTTTGCAGCATTCAGATTGTTCAGCTGCCCAACTGCTGCCAAGCCCAGCCAAAGGCCCCCCAATTTCCTCCAGGATTTTCAACAATTAAAGCAGCTTTGTGGTACCAGCAAATGCCTTCTCAGTGTCTGCCTGCACCTGCAAAGGCTCCTGGGGCTCCCTGCTGCCAGCCTGGCTCCAGCCCCTACAGAAACCACACCATGGAATCATGGAATGCTTGGGTTGGAAGGGACCTTAAAGCTCATCTCATCCCACCCCCTGCCACGGGCAGGGACACCTCCCACTGTCCCAGGCTGCTTTGAGAATCTGAGCTCCTCAGTGCTGCTGTCAGTGCTACATTCATTCATCATCACCCTCTACATTTGCCTTCCTCCACATTTTTATGGAAGAAACCTACTAAAAGGCTTCTGGAAATGCAGGCAGGTTGAGCCCCCTCAGCTGCCTTTACCTGTCACTCCCTCAGCCTGCAGCAAGGCTCAGTTCTGTCCCCCAGGAGCCCCCTCAGTGCCACTGCACCACTCTGCACTTGGCCCAGTTTGGTGCTGCTCTATTAATCACAATGAGTAAGAAAATAAAAGCCAGCATTTTTGTTATTACTGTTATTATTATTATTATTTTTACTATAATTGTTCATGGGACATTGGTTCGATAGGCAGAACTACATTTAAGAGCTTTTTGATAACTGTGCCACCTCCATTTCCATTAATCATCTTAAAAGCAACAGTAAAAGTAGAGGAACTCTACAGCAGGAATTCCTTCTACTTCAGCAGCACAAGTTAAGGACCTTTCCCTCAGGCCTCGGCTCTTCCCACCCTGCACAATCCCAGGGGAGCAGCTTCACTTTGGGAAAATAAAGGCAGCAGATGACCCATCTCTTTGGTATTTGGAGTGAAAGATGGCAGGGCTGGACTGAAGCTTCTGCACCACAGAATTACAGGATAATTATGAATGCCCAGAGCAGAAGCAGCTTTGGAGATGGGTATTAGGCTGCCACAAGCTGTTCCACTCCTGATCCACTGACTGAACCAGGGAAGCGCTGCAGAGATTTAAGTGGAATCATGGAATGCTTTGGGTTGGAAGGCACCCTGAAGTGTCACCCCTGCCACGGGCAGGGACACCTCCCACTACCCCAAAGTGCTCCAAGCCCCAATGTCCAGCCTGGCCTTGGACACTTCCAGGGATCCAGGGGCAGCCCCAGCTGCTGTGGGCACCCTGTGCCAGGGCCTGCCCACCCTCCCAGGGGGAATTCCTTCCCAATATCCCAAGTAACCCCGAGCAGTGCCAGCCCTGGAGGCTCCCAGAGCCCAGCACTCACCACATGGCGTGCATGTACGTGGGGGGCAGCCGGGGGCTGCTCACGGGGGTGCAGTTGTAGGACCTCATGATCCTCTCTGCCAGGAGGAAGTTACGGAACAAACTGGCCACGAGCAGGTCCTGCCGGAAGAGCTTCTGGAAAAGATCTGCCAAGAGATTGCAGGAGTCACTACATGCACGTTTCAGCACCTCAGGTAATATGCAAAAAGGATTTAAGATGTAAAACCATGCTAACACTTCGTTCCAGTAGCAAGGAATCTCCAGCAGTTCTGCAGGGACATGATGACAACCACGAAAGGGAAGTTCTGCCTTCAGAGCTCCCTCAAAGCACCACAGCTACTCTATTCTACGTTAGCACAATTAAACACTTTCTACCTTGGGTTCTTCTTTGCCTTTTCTGGATCAAATCCCCCTTTTGGTGTTTCATTTCAGCTCAGCCTGACTACGTTTTTGGAAAATTACTGAGGGAGAACAGGACCTCTGTGTACTGTTTAATCAAGAACTATCCATCTGTTAAGTGGCAGTTTGGTGTGCTTATGAGAAGCCAAAATGAATCCTAAACGATAGCAAATGTGCTCTCTTCTACAGGGCAGAGAAGAATTGATGCTGTGTGAGCATTAGGAAGAGCAGGGTTGGAGAACTGTTTACAAATTTGGCTGCTTGTGCTCCAGAAGTAGCAATTCAGAGCAGAACAGGGGTAGAGAAATGAGGGATGAAGTTACTCATGGGAAACAAAACTGCCTTACCAGCAAAGAGGAAAGAAAAAGCCTTTATTCATGTTACTAACCAAGGCTGGAAGAAAACAGATTGCTCTGTGCAAATATAGTAAGAAAGAGAATTATTCAAGCTACGACAATTGTGTTAGCACAGAAAAACCCTTTCTGGGTTCTGATGATCAGGTCTCTGCAACACTCTGGGAAAAAGAACAAATAAAAAACAAACTAGCTTTCAGATCCATCCTGATCTGTTCTTCCAGTTGCAGGGTTTAATTTTCTCCTCATTTCAGTGTCTCATTGATCTGACTCCTCATGCCCCTCCCCTGCCCCAGCCTCACCTCTGGGCAGGACGTTCCAGGCGATGGTGTCTGTGATGGCTGTGAAGATCCAGTTCAGCTCTCCCAGGGGAGTTCTCCTGTCATTCAGCCTCCCAGGAATCCTACAAGTGGGGGAAATAAAACCCTTAATAAACCCCCCATTGTTCTGGGATACACACATGCACAGCTCTGAGTCTTTGGAGTGAGATCTGGAGAGAAAGGGACTCTTTGCTGTAACATTTCCATGTCACGTGGAGACTCTTCAAGGGGTAAATACAGGAACAACAGCCAACACACTCCAGAGAAACACCAGTTTAGCTGGGAGAGTCCTGGGCATTCAGGGATGGTTATGGACAGGGAACTGGGCATGGATCCACACCACAAGGAGCAGTGGGCAGAGGGGATTGGGCCTCGTATGCTGAGACTGGAACTAGAATGTTCTGCCAAGTATTCCCACTTTGGCATTCATTTAAACAGCATAAAACCAGGAGATACAGAACATGAAGGATGCAGAAAAAGCTTTGAAAACTGAATCAGTGCAACAGAACAAGAGATTTAAGGTCATTCTATTCACCCCAGCAAGGAACAACGTTTACATTGGGATAAACACCTAGAAGAGAGAAATCTTGGTGACAACAAATACTTCTCACAAATGGAGGAAGAAAGAAAGAAGAGCACTTCACCACTAGAAGAAAGAGAAGTGATTCAACCCTCATCTCTCCGAGGGTCGAGGCACAGCCAGCTCAGAGGAGCAGGAGCTGCGTGACTCCTCTGAGGAGCAGCCTGAGGACATTCTGCAGTCTGAGACATGCACAGGGTCAGAGAGGACAAACCAATGGTCCCCTCTGGGGTTCACATTTGTTACTCTCAGTACCAACACCCCTGAGCCAACAGCCTGGCTGAAGCACATTCAGTGAAGGAGGAACAGCATTGTTCCACCAGGCTCTCCAGAGCCCAGCGTCTTGTTTTTGTACACTGAAAAAAGTCCTTCAAATTGTTTTCATCCTGAAGCTGAACAAACTTCTCACATGAGAACAAACCAGAGGACCATTAGGCGACCTGATTCCAGTGATGGAAGAGCCCAGGTGACAGCCTGAGACCCAGGATCAACACACCCCATCCCTCAAGGAAGACAAGGGCTGTGAGCAGCTCTTCACTCTCCTCAGCTCCTGCCTCCATCCTGTTCAGCTTCTCTAAACACGCTTTTGAATGTTTATTTGTTCCTCATAAAAACAAAGAGAAGGAAAAAAGAAGGAAAAAACCCACCCAACAAACCGAGGCCTGGGCTGCCTTGTTAATAATCAGACATACAACATAAAATATACAGCCTGGCACCCCTGAGCACTGCTCTTCTCCTCATGAGAAAGTATCAGCAATAGCATGAGGAAGTTTCAGAAACATGCACCAACCTGAGACATCCTATGGATTTAATCCTAATTTAACCCAATTTCCTTTCTGTGACAAGTTTTTAAATATTAGAAGTATCAGGACCAACACAGGAAGCCTTTCTATGGCCACTCACTCTGTGACACATGCAGCAGCACCATTCCTGTGCAGGTTCAGAGGCAGCACATTCTCCTGTATAAATACAGTTCTAAACCAGCTAGAAATTAACATCTTATAAAAAATTCCTGTCTGTCTTGGTATCAGAGGAAAAATACACATCTCTGAAGCAGTGTTTGCTAATGGATCCCCCGGAGCGCGCGCAGGGAACACGAGGCCACAGAGGCTCTGGTGAGGATTCCCCGTCAATATTTGCATTGCAGAACACCCTCTGCAGCAGAGCACAGCTCCCAAGCCAGAGGGGGCTTACTTGGGAACCAAAGGGATCCTTGCTGAGCTTCCCCAGTAAGCCAGACACTCGGCTCACACCACGTGCTGGCAACTTTCACAGCAGTTTTTAGTCAGCAGGAGGAGTTTCTTCATGGAAAGGGTGGTCAGGCACTGGAAGGGGCGGCCTGGGCAGGTTTGGAGTGCCCATCCCTGGAGGTGTCCAAGGAAGGCCTGGATGTGGCACTCAGTGCTCTGGGCTGGTGGCAAGGTGGGGATGGGGCACAGCTTGGACTCGATCTTGGAGGTCTCTTCCAACCTGAGTGGTTCTGTGTGAAACCTCCTGACCCGGCAAGAGCTGGGCAGACAGGACCCACACAGCTCCTGTGCCCAGAGACGTGTGCCCACCACCAAACCCGGGGCTGATCCAGGTGTGCCGTGCCCGGGCTGTGAAACCTTGGCCAAGTGTGAGGACGACAAAGGGCTGGAGGAGCTGCAGCGGCAGCGCCGGAGCGAGGACGTGAGCGCAGCGTTGCCATGAAAACCATCCCTGGGAGCAGGATCCCCGCTCTGCATTCACAACAGGCTGTGCCTGCACTGCCTGAGACCCCGTGACAGAGGTGACAAAGGAGCCACTCCAGCACAGCAAACCTGAGTGAGCACAGAAGGGAACTCCTCATGATCCCATCCTGCAGGGCCCGGCGCTGCCTCAGCTCCAGCAGCGCTGCGGGAGGTTCCAGGGCGCTGGGGCACAGCAGCCCCGTGACACCGGGGCCAGGAGCACCCACTGAGACACAGAAATCACCTCTGACATCTTCCACTGAGTTTTCTAGAAGAAAATCAAGGGGCTGGAAGCTGCCTAACCCAGGTGCAAAGGCAAAACATGAATTATCGTCTTCCACTATAAATAATAAATATTAAATTTTAAAAAGGCTGCAGTATTTCTGAGTTTGGACTAGCACAGGCTTGATTAAGTATCTGCAAAGACACCTCCAGGATGTGGCCCCAGCGCTGCTGCAGGGAGGTCCTGCACAGCACAAGTGTCACTCTGCCTCCCACCACCATCAGTCACTTGTCCAAGAGGCACCAGGGTCGGCCCTGTCTGATCCTGCTGCAAACACCAGCTCTGTTCCTGTAACCCAATGCCTTTCTCCATTAGTTAGGAACCTTGGTGGGCTCTGCCAAGCTGCAATTGCAGCAGCTCTGGCTGCACCAGGCAGGTTGGGTACTTCAGCAGCAATGTTGCACCTTGTTGCAAAGGGAACCTCAACAAGCATTTGGCCTTGTCTGCTTACAGAGCAACAATAATTTTATTTAACCCCAAACCCAGTCAGATCATCACCACGTGGGGACACCTTTTGTCCTCCTGACTTTTGCAAACCAATCATCACTTCCAGTGACTTTGACACAACAAAATCCTCTGAGACCGTGTGCTTGACTTCAAAAAGTCAGCCAAGAGCTGCTGTTTGTGTTAAATTTTGAGGTGGAAGTGCCAAAGGGACACTTACTCAGCCCCACTCACCCCAACCTGCAGCTCCTGGTCCCCCCAGGCCAGTGCCAGTGATGTCCCCTGAGCCCCTTGGCCACAACAGGCAGCAGGACAGCCTGGCAGAGGAAATCACTGGAAGGGACTGGAGTAGATGGTATTTGATACTGGGATCACCTGGGGAAATGAATTATGCTCCCAATCAGCTGCTCACCTGCGCTCCAACCTTCCATCCTGAAAGAGAGGGCACCAAAGGATTTGTTACAGATTAATTCCTACAGTTTCTCCAGTTCCATCACTTTTGCTGTCTGATCTCTTGGGATTTTCTTTTTCTTCCTCCATCTTTAAACTGGCTCCGACTGAACCATCACCCATCAACACCCAACAGACATGAAAACATTAGCAATTTCCAACCCCTGACATTTGATAATGCTTCAAGTGGAAACAAACATTAATTTCAGTCTCACATTTGTTATTTCTGGTGACTTTTATGGATGTGGTGCTGGTGCACGACAGCCTGGAGCAGGCTCTGCTCCAGATCAGCCCCACCAGGACCTTCCCCACGTCGTGGCATTCAGAGGGGTCCTTTGTCACCAGCCCCGACAGCGAGGGGCCAGAGGGAGCAGGCTCCTCCCCAGGGGCAGTGACACTGAGCTGGGGGCCCAGACACAGCCATTTCCTCAGACTGTCACAGGATCTCTTCCAAGAGGCCCCACCAGAAGCAGGAACAGCTCTCGAGGCTTTTTTTTGTTTTCCCCTTCTTGTGGGATTTTTGTTTAGAATTCCCTCCTTCTGCACAATGGGCCCAAGTTAAAGTCCCAGGAATGCCATGCACCATTCCTGGTCCCCTGAGAGTGGGATTTTGGGAGAGGGAGCCCAATGCAGCAACAGAGGTTAAAGTATCCTTGTACATTCCCGATTCTTGGCACCCAGTTTTGTATTCCCACTACCACAGGTTTATTCCCATAAACCATTCCTTAGGGTTTTTCCCAAACTTTTTAAAAAGCAGAACAAAGCCCAGTTCACGCCACTCAGCAGCCACACCTCCAGCACAGATGACTTGAAGCCTTGGGATCAAACAGAAAAGTCCCCCCAAGGCAGGAGGAACATGGCCAGAGATGCTGCCAACAAAAGGTCTCACGAGGTGGCAGCCAGAAGTTCCCAAATTCCCAATACTCCACCAAAATTCCTTTATACTTCACTGTCTGGCTCCAGCAAAGATCTTTATTTCTAAACTAAGGGATTGTTTTGGCTTTATCTCAGAAGATCTGTGATGTAAATGCACATCAGGATCCACCACACGTTCCCTCAGCAGGACGTGGGCTGAGCCCGGATAATTGGAAATCGGAGCCCTCTGGAGAAGGTGCAGCTTCATTTAGCCTCAAAGTCTGCAGCTTAATTGCAATAGAAACTCCTTCCCCAATTTTAAAGACAACTGAATTAGAAATTACAATATACACATAGGCAATCCAGGAATTATTCCAGGTCTATCTCGAGACTGTAATAAAAATCTGTGTTTTCTATAATTGATATAAGGAGCAGCTTAAGACGATGAGGTTTAAATATTTGATATCCACAGGAAGCTGCTGCTGGCACCCTTCCCCTGAAGAAGCCTGTAACACACACACACACACACACACACACACACACACACACACACACACACGTGTGCTGTGGCACAGCACAGACCAAGAGCACTGAACAAAAACCTATTTCTGCCAGGAAACCTTTGTTCAAGGAGGATTTAACACTCAGCAGCACATCCGAGCGCTGTGAGGCTGAGCTGCCTGGCTCAGACCTTCAGCGACCTCACCACTCTTTGATTAGAGATGCTCTTGGAGCAATCGTTAATCAATTAACATACCACAGCCATTGTTTCTGCAGCAGCCTGAGGTGGCCTCAGTCTCCTCCTCATCCCCAAATCTGTGCACACCTCTGGCACTCAGGCACAGCGAGGTCAGCCCCAGGAAGGCTTCCTTCCTGCTTCCCATCTCCTCGAGGCCACAAGAAACCCAAACCCCAGCACATTTTCCCCAGAGCCTTCAAAGAAAGCAACACCCAGTGTTGAATCCTTTCCCTGAAAACCACTCTGACACCTCTGAGAGACAGGGTCTGCCTCTGCTCTGTCAGTTGTAAGCTGTATTTCTTTTTATTTTGGCCCAATGAGTATCTCCGAAAGACAGCTTTATACAAACTATCTCTTACCTTCCCCAGCTGAGAGGAGATAATTTTTTCCCATCTAAAATTAGCATAATTAAAAACCTTAACACTTCTGATGAACCTGGCTGGCCCAACACACCTGTGTGGAAGGGCTGGCAGCACTGAGGGGCTTTTTGAACCTCAGCTGACTGAAAACATGCACAAATTGCACAGGGAATTGGAGCTGATGTGATCTCACCCCATTACTGATAAGGTGCCACCGGCAGCTCCAGTTCCCCACACCATGCAGCACCTCACCAAATACCAGGGAAGTCTGGGAACACTTTCAAATTAAGAATTTACACTTCTTATCCAGACTTCTGCTCTCCTAACCCCTTTCAGGACACCCCAATACATACAAAATTTGACTTACTTCTCTATTAAATCCAATGTGACTCCTGGCACCAGCCTGACACTCTTCTGCATGCAGAACCTGGGGAGAGACAGTAAAATAGAACACACTAATTGAGTGTTTAATGACAAGGCTCTGTGGAGAGGATGCAGAAGGAGGGCTCTTTATTGCACTGTTTCTGCTTTGAAATGGTGTTTGGGTAGGAAACTTGGGCATGGCATGATCAGAGCCAAACGAGGCCCTCAGCATTTGTCACCCTCGTGATTCTGTGGAGATTTCAATTGTCAGGTGTCAAAACTGGGCCATTGTAACTGTCAGGGTGACAAGTGTTCCAACACACAGCGGGGGAAAAGGGCTCCCAGGCATCCAGCACAGCCTCCTGGGAGCAGCAGAGCCGGGGAGGATTATGCTGCAGGAATAATGATCAGCGTTGGCCAGGCGTCCCTGAGAGATCTGGCACTGCAGGCAGGGAAGGGAGAAGGCAGGGAAGGGAGAAGGCAGGGAACGGGAGAAGGCAGGGAACGGGAGGAATGCGTCAGGTTCAGACACCTCCGTTATTTAATTAAAAAAACTGCTGACTCCATTTCCTCAGCCTTACAAATCCCACTACTCCAGGAACAGCAGCCCTGGAAATCGCCGAGCCCTGTCAGCAGCGCCTGGAAAATCCCCAAAGCTGCTAAAGCCGGGAGCGTGTGGGAAGGGGGGACGCTGCCGGCCGGATTCCGAGCGCTGCCTCCCTCCTCCAACCCTCCCGGCAACACAGGGCAGCAGTGGGAACACAGCTCCGGGATGGAAACCCAGCAAATCCAACCTGCAATGACTTCCTCCGACAGCGCCGCATTCCCAGCCCGTGTCCCCAGTCCCTCAGGAATCCACTCTCTGCTGTTTAAGGAGGAATTTACCCCTCAGTGTAACCTCAGCTGACATTTGCCCCAACACTGCCCAGTTCTGTGGGACCAGAAGGGCTCCACTGCTCAACAATCCCATCTCCCACATCTCTCCTCACCAGAGGCACATTATCCATGTCCAGAAGGTTTTTCCCCAGGTAAAGGAGAGAACAATTACTTATTAAAGACAAGACATGCAGAGCTCATTTCTGAAATCTTGAGGACCACTCCAGTTTTCCAGTGGCATCCCCTGCCTGAAGGGCATCCATGGGAGCCCAGGAGTGGGACAGGCTCTGGAAAGCTCACGGTCCCCAGGCTGCTTTCCTGACGTGTGCGTCATCCAGCGTAAAAAGCAGCCAGAAAGTACCCAGGAACCTGCAGTGGGATCCCTGTGCAATCTGCTGGAATATAAAATTCTTACGACAGTGCATTACGGAACCACGCAGGGAAATTCCCTCCTAAACAGCCACAGGCAGACTCAGCCTGGCAGAGCCGGGTGCCTGGGATGAGGCTGCAGAGTTTAACCCTTCTGAGGAGAGCAGCACAGCTCTGCACGGTGACATCTGCTGCCTCTAAAGAAGGGTGTCCCTGGAAGCGTCCCAGGCCAGGCTGGACACTGGGGCTTGGAGCACCCTGGGATAGCAGAAGGTGTCCCTGCACATGGCAGGGGGTGGCACTGGATGGGCTTTAAGGTCCTCCCAACCCAAACCCAGAAATGTAGGAAATGGTGCTCAGTATCACGGGAATATTTTGAAACTCAGTGTAGTTTGTTTAAACCAATGTGGGGCAGAGCACTGGATTTGAGTTAACCTCAAAATCTCAAGCAGAAATGCAAAATAAATACATTAGGGAAAAAGCCCACAAAACACTTTAAACAGAACATCAGCAGCCACAGCTCCAGTCCTTTCCTGTGCCCTCCCAGTGCTGGCCGGGCCTTCTGGAGAACAAACTGCACACCTCTAACTCCCGAGGCTGAGCAGCTCCCCAGTGCTTTGTTCCTTGCCGTTTGGGGGTTTTCCAGCACTTTCCAGGATCCCTACCCCTCTTTATGGATGGGACTTCACAGCTCCAAGCCACAAGGCCCTGAAGTCAGCTGAGGCCAGCGCAGCCTTCGCCGGACTCGCGGAACTCCGGCTGTGTGGCTGCAGCCGGTCTGCACCTCCCAGGAGCGATGGAAAGGCAGGCACATGAGTCACCCTGAGCTTCCAGTGGAGCTGCCCGTGCCTTGGACACCGTGAGCCACCGGGATCTGCGTAAAACAGGGCCCCAAACACCCCGAGCGCTGCCCGTTTCCTCCCCGGCCGCGCCCGCCTCCCCACAGCGCGATCCGCCAGGATTAACAATCCAGCTTAGCTCCCAATTTGCCTCGCACGGAGCTTTATATAGCTACAGGATCTATTTGGAACACGTCAGCTCACAGCAGTCACTACACACAAGGACAATCAGCGTGCACACAGCCAAGTCACACTCCAGGCTCCCGGAATTGCAGGCTGGCATCAGGAGTTCCATGCCCCACATCCCAAGGGCTTGGCTGACCTGTGCTTCTCTTCCCAGCATCAATTTTACTTCCCCTGAAATTAGACAGAAGTGGCTACAGCTGCAGCCCCAACTGATGAGGGATTCTGTCCTCCAGAACAAAATGGGATGGATAAATGTTTATTCAAACCTTCATTTGCCCATAAATTCCATATATGAAACCTCATTAGAGTGCCAGGCTGGAGCTGCACAAATGTCATATTTCAAAAGCAGTTCCACAGGGTTCTGGGTCAGCTCTAGGAAAAGGGCTGAGATGAAGGAAAAGGGAGGTTTTAATGGCAAAGGTATCCGTGTTTACTTTTGGTTCCCAGCTTTAGGACATCAACACACAGCTTGGCTCAAACTCTTAGAATGCAGCAAAGGGTCTGGTTTTGCATTTGTTGTGTTTATTAACATCAGTGAAAACCAATGATCCACAGCAGCACTTACTATTTACAGGATTGCATGGATAAACCCACACCTGCGATAATCAACTGGGAACACAGAAGGAGCATAACCTTCATCAGAATAACATTTCTGAGACTGAACACCACACAATCATTGGATTGGAGGTGGGAGGGAATTCATCACTGTCCAGGAGTTCCCATGGCACCTTCCAGCATTAGCCAGCTGAGGTTGAGGTGTTTAAACCCTTCTCCTGAGCAGTTTTACAAACACCTTTCCTGTCAAACACCCCGAGACACAACTCGGAGAATCTCTCATGCAGGTGAAGCCTGTGGAGAACCTGCCCTGCTCACCCCCTCAGCCATGTTCCCATGGAGATGAGGAACAGAAAATTCCTGAACAGATCACAGGATCCAAAAAAAACCTTTCTTAGCACATCTAACAAACAAAACCCACCAAAAAACCTCTCTTACAGAACTCACATACCCAAACCAGAGCCTGGCCAAAGAACTCACTCAGTTTGCTGCTAATGTGAAACAGAAAGAGTTTAAAGAATTGTAATTTATTACAAATATCTCCAAAGGGCAGTGAGTAACTCTTGGAGTTGTGGTGACAATTTCTCACCACCTCCTGCAGTGTCTGTGGGCTTCTGCCTGTTCAAACCCCGTCCAACAAATGCCCCGAAGTTTTTCCATTCTGGATCAGGCACGAACTTGAGAGGAGCAGCTGGAAGAGCCCCTAGGAATGGACCCTCCGAGCTCTGTGGGCTCCAGACTCCTCCCCAGGCACAGGTCCCTGGTGTTGGGTAGAACACTGCTCTTGGAAAGCTCCTGCTCTCTGGAGCAGCCTTCTCTAACTTTCTGCCTAATTAACTCGGTCTGTCATTCCAGAACATCTTTCCCTGGTTTATCACTCCCTGCCTCTCACTTCAGCACTGTTTAAAGCTCCTGCATTATTTACAGCAACCGCAATATTTGGAATGTGATTTGTGCAAAGGACAGTTTACAGAAAGTTGCACTGCACTGTGTACCATTCCTGCTCTCTGGGGAAGCAGATATTTAATTCCCAGAACAGTAAATCCCTTAATCTGAGCAAACCTGGGTACTGAGCTGGAAACTGAAATGCAGTAAGTAGAAGATAACAATATTTTCACCTTTCTAGCTCTCATTAATAAGCCACTGTCCCCAGCACACAGTTCAAACCCTGCTATTCAGCACTGCAGGGGAGCTCCGGGTCAGGTGAAGCTGCTGGATTTCCAAAGCCCTGCGGTGCCCCAGGCTGTGCAGGAGGGACTGGCACTCACCAGCGCAGCGCAATCTTGATGGGGGTGGTGAGGCAGGAGGTGAAGAGGTCGGCAGGCAGGTCCGGGATCATGGGCAGCAGCTCGTTGGCCTCACACGCTGCCAGCTGGATGCAGTTCTTCATGGAGGGGGGCAGAGGCATCTGGGCAAGGGGGTGGTTGGGGTTAATGGCAGCCACCTGTGGAGAACAAGGGAATTCCCCAGCGGGGAGTCAGGGAAGGTGAGGAAATAACCCAGGAAGAGCTGCCAGTGTTCCCTGGAGCTCTGGGTTTGGAGCTCTTTGTGACTGTGGAAGCACCAGCCACAGCTTTAACTCATATCTAACAGTACTCAACTGCTAACTCCAAAGTCACTCTAGAAATACCCTGTAGACCAAACCTCAGTCCATAAAGTAAAAATACCCTATAGACCAACATTCCCATTTTCCAAAAGCACAGGGATTCTCCTATTTAAGATTTTGACTATGAATATGATCTTTGAGACTAATAATTCAGGGAATAAAAACATAATCTTTCCAGCACCTTTCTGAGCCAGGTAAACAAAGTAAACTTCAGCCACCAAAATTTTTTTCCAACATTTTGCATTTTTTTTATTAGGGCAATATATGGAATCAGAAGATCAGAATCCCTCTGGCAGATTAATGGAAGAGCAAACTCCTCTGATCTCCTTGCAGGGAGAAGGGGAACAATTATCCTGATCACTCTGGCAGCCCCTCTGGAGCACCCGTTCCAGCTTTGCTTCACTTTTCATGAATTTGTACAATTGGATAATTTATAATTTTCCAAATGAATTCCCCTCCACGCTCTCATGATGCCGTGAGCACTCTGCTCTCTCCGTTACCAAGGCTTTGCTTTCAATTCCCCACGAGCAGGAACCTCCGTCAGGCACCAGGAGTTAATGAAATCTAAGGGCAGAATGAAAAGCTGACACATAACCCTGGAAGTATTTTCATACCCGAATTAACTGGTAGTGTTAACCTGTGCTGCAAGAGCAGCGGTACTAAAGCAGCTGTCCCATGTAACCTCACATATTCCACAAGATGAAAAATCCCAGGGAAGATGGAATTTAATGTTTGTTGAAATAAAGACTGACATCATCACTTGTGCCCATCCCTCTCACTTGGCCAGACTTGCAGAGGTTTTCCTGCACAAGCTCCACCGGAGCAGTGGATCTGCCTCACGGCCGAGTCCCTGGGGCTGCTCCCTCCCAAAGCAGCCTCCAAGGCCTCCTGGAGCTCAGCATGAGCCAAGGGGAAAAGGAAATTGGTGAAGAAAGCAGGGAAAGGGAAGGTGAAGTCAGACCTGTTCAACCTGCTTGGGAACAGAATGAGAAACCAAAACCAAAATGCTGAAGAGAGCATCGTATAAACAAAGGATAAAGGCCCCAAAAATACCCCAGTGGAAGTCACAGGCTGATAGGGAAACTTGGAAAAGGATATTCAGACCACGTTTCTTTGACTTCAAAAGGCATCTATTACCAATTCTATTGATCCCTGTCTGGCAGTTTGCTGTTCTTCCCAAGCCACAGACTTGGGAAGTTTCTTATTGCTAGAAAATGTGGAATTATTTTATGGAAAAGAAGGAATAATGAAATGATCTGCAGATCCCAGGCTACCAGACTGTCTTCTTCAGTACAATGGAATTTCCACATGTCAAAGAGTCCCCACTAAAGCATCTCCAGAAACCAGAATTCAGAAGGAAAGGAGTGGCAGGCAGGGACACTTAGCATCTGTTTGGAGGTTGTATTTGTGACAGCCACTTGCCTGATTAATTAATATTCCTTCCTTGAAGTTTTGGGGTTTCTAATCCAGTGTCTTAGAAGTGTGAGAAGTGAACCTTTACAAATGTCCTCTCCCTGTGAGCTGCAGGCAGCAGGGGGGAGGCTGCACAGAACATTCCAACTTCTTCCCTTCCACTTTGCATTTCAGACTTGCTTCAATAAATTTATTGCTAATTCCATTTGCAACCAAAGACAGCTTTTCATTGGGAACACATTCCACACTCTGCAGAACTGGAACCACCAGGACAATCCCTCTGTGGATCAGGTTTTTGTTGTTTCACATTTTCTCATTCACTTCAACAGCACAAAACAGCCCCAGATACCAGAGTTTTGCAACCAAAATAATGATGTCCTGTTCACCTCAGCAGTCATCTCAGCAGAAAAGACCATAAAGGCCCAAATTGATTCTATTAACATTAACATTTAATTAGTGCTTGTATTAAAAATCATTCCAAGTTTAATGGGATAGCAAACTGAACCAGAAAGATCGGAGTGGCAAAGTTATTTGCAAATTAATTTACCTTCCGACATGGTTTTTAACACATTTTTCAGTGTATACAGCAAAGCAAGCTTAAACCTCATTTGTGTTCAGTAAGCCCCAGCAGAGCTGTGCAGCCTGAGCTCTCACCTCCAGCTCCTGCTCTCTCTGTAGTGCAAATTGCTTGAAGGACTTGACAATCAGGCCGGCGTTGGAGCAGTCGTAGACGAAGATGGAAGGACTCCCCATCCAGGTCTGCAGGTCGTAGATGGACAGGGGGATGTACTGGGTGTAGTTCTGCCGGGAGAAAAGCACCACTCCTGTTACCGCGGGGCACAGAAGCACCAGAACCCGAACTGGGTGAGGTAATAAAACACACCCACAAAACGAAACCCCAAAATAAAACCTAGATTGAATTTATTAATGAATACAAATACAGTCAGTGTCTATCAATAATGAGGGCATGAACCCAAGTCAACACAAATGACAAGCAGATTTTACTGTGGCATTATTTGAAACACCCAACTCTAAAAAAAAAAAAAGCCCAAAACTCTGCCAAGAGTTTTCAGTATCAGATATTTAGAGTTTTGATATATGCTAACAACTCCAAGCAGCATTTAATAGTCCAATTTTATCCCAAATTTCTGCAACACTGATAAAGGATGCAAAGCAGCTGTCTTTAATTTAACATCAAACATCTTAAACTGAAAACCCCATCAATAAATCAGGATGGATAATTAAGCCCCTGCAGCCCATCAGCACTACCCCGCCTGAGCCTAATGAGATGCTTCATAATTTTATTACAGCTTTAGCTTCTGTGCAACTTTCCAAATTATCCATTAAAATTAAAACCAACAAAGCTGCCTTCAACAGAGTGAAGTACCCACAGTTCCTTTTCTGTAAATAGGAAGGATCTTGTTCCTTGTCTTCCATCTTAACGCCCCCAAATAACTGGAGGCAAGAGGATAAAAATCAGCCATTTAAAACCAGCTATGAGGAGCCAATCCTGAACTAAGTGAGCTGAAAATATAAACCACAGATCTCTGCCTGCAAAGAGTCACCACCAAATCCCCAGTGGCTGCCAGCAAGATCCTTCTCAGCTGCAGGTAGAGGGCAACCTGGTGTTCCTCCAGTCCTGAGCTCGGCCCAAAATCCTCAGGAAAAGCTGTGATGTTCCTATTAACATCAGCAGGATGATGGATGGGATCGTAACTCTCATTTAAATTCAAGAGACTTAAAATAGCTGTAATAAAACCAGTAAACTTTTTACAAAAATCAAATTTTCAAGGACACGTATCAGCATCGATAAAGACAGGAGGGATCATAAACCATGTGTTACATAAGGTACGGAGGGGTAAGGCATTTCCAAACCCAGCTTTGCCCATATATAACAGTTTGGGTCGTTTCATTAAAATTAATAAGAAAAATTGTTGATAAAAGCCAAAGTTTTAGGGAGGTGGGTGCAGTTTAGGGAGCTGCAAATCACTGCAGGGTGGAATGAGGCACGAACAGCTCGTCCTCAGCACAGCCCTTTCTTAAGGTCACCACTCACGTGGAGCACATTCCAACCCCAGGAAGTTCCACATAAAAAACCTGCTCTGACACATCTCATCACTGACATTTTATGGGCAGGCATTGTTTTACCTTTGTATTTCTACTGCATCTTGCTCCAGCTAAGATTGGATTATAGCTCTGATTAATATTGTGGTATTTGCAACCAGAAGAACTTTATGTTCCAACTCTACTGGGGGGGTCACATAAAACATCACATTTGCTAATGATATGTAAATGAGGCGGTTTGAAGCAAGAAGGGGTGTTAAAGCAGAGCTCTGCAGCACACTTGCTCAGGGTGATGCTTTGATGCAGCTGCCACGCTGGGCTGGACGCACGGTTTGTTCCCTGGCTTGGGCTTGGAGGAGAAGTCCCTGCTCCAGCACCGCTCCCACCACCCCTCTGTGCCTCCTCAGGGACATGACACAAAGACAGCTCACCTGGAGACTGCTTGTGAGCACATTTCATCCCCAATTGTTTAGTGAACAACTCAGAGGTATTTAAAAAAAAAAGCAGGCCTTCAGAATTTGCAGAGAAGCTCCTTAAAATGCCAGAATAAACATGTCTGAAGTTGGGGGATGTTGATTTTTCATCTTTTTGAAACCACATTGAGATTTTCTCTGGAAACAGTAACTTAACTAGAACATTGCTCCTTACTAATACAGCAGCACTCACAATAAATCCATGAAAAATGTTATTGCAGCCTCAACATGTGGCAAAAGGCTAGAAAATGCCAAATGAACCAGTTCCCTGGGACTGTCTTGATTCTCTCTTGGTATGGCCACACTGGACAGTGAGTCAGGGCAGGAACCTTCAGTAAATCAGGCACAATTCCGAGTTTCAACGTTCCCTTTCCATCTCTGTGCCAGTAATTTATCGCTTCAGTGCACTGGAGAGAAGCCCCTCGTGCCCCACAGGGCAGGGACAGCCTGTGTGGCCACACAGCCTCAAGAATACAAAGGAAGCAAACTGGGAACCAAACACCTGTGAATATGTCCCAAACCTGGAAAAGTGATGGGAAAATGTGTTCAAATGGAGAGGTACGTATCGGGAAGGAATTCTTCCTGTGAGGGTGGGCAGGCCCTGGCACAGGGTGCCCAGAGCAGCTGTGGCTGCCCCTGGATCCCTGGCAGTGCCCAAGGCCAGGCTGGACATTGGGGCTTGGAGCAGCCTGGGACAGTGGGAGGTGTCCCTGCCCATGGCAGGGGTGGCACTGGATGGGCTTTGAGGTCCCTCCAACCCAAAGCAGCCTGTGACTCCACAACTCCAAAACCCAGCTGTGCTCTACCAGAAGCCTTCAGTGCCGTGCTGAGCCGCAGACCCACCTTGTTGAAGACCCAGATCTCGCCGTTGACGGTGGGCCGGGGCACGCCGTGCCCGTTGTAGTGGAACAGCACGCGCTCCTCCTTGGCGTTGCGGCGCAGGGACGTGCACAGCTTCTTCACCTCGTCCACCGTGGGGTCCAGGCTCTGCTTGTACCTGGCCTGGGACACAGCACGGCACAGAGTCATTGCACACAGCCTGTCCCACGGGTGCTGGATGGAAACTGGCTGCTTTGGGAAAAGGGAACACCAAACGTCGACAGTGGGGCTGAACAGACAAAGCGTGTCTGTGGGACTGTCACACACACACCAACAGCACAGGTTGGAGGGAGTTCAGCACAGCTCCCAGCTCCCACCCAGCTCACTCACTTCTAAATTATTAATATTCAAAAAGCCTTAGGAAGGTAAAATCTGTTTAAACATTAGCCAGCCTCAAAAGTAACCCCTCATTTAATCCTCCAATTCAGACCCTCTACACCTCCAACTGAACAAATTCCCTCTTTTGAAGAGAGAAAATTGTATAGATCGACACCATTCTCGAGACAAAAGGACACAAAAGGCCCAGGAATTGGACATTCACACAGTTGGGTACGAAGGGGGGAAAGTGATGGAGAGCCCTTGGAAACTGCACATTGCCTTGGGAAAAACTGATGCATTCCCCCAGCTGTGGCTATGGACACCACGTTACCCTTCCCACGAGCACCGAACTCAGAGCACATTGGAGGATGGAGGAAAAATCAAACTGGCAAAAACCCCGATGATTCAAACCCGTTTTAACTTGGCTGAGTTCAAGACACCCAGGTAGGAGCTGGTTTGTCACGCTCAAAAGTGCATTTTTTTGAAGTAAGGCCAAATAATAACAGAAAGTCTTTCAACTGCCCTTTGAAAGACAAAAGCCTGGTTCTTTCTCTCTTCTCCAGAGCTGCAGAAACTGAAACCCCAGGATCACAATAAAAACCTCCAATGTGATGTACTGAAACAAAGACCCAAGTTTAAGAGCAGGACAAACACACCTCTACAAAACCTGCCATTGGGAGCCTGTTTACAAACCAAACCAGGGCCAAAGTTTGGGATTTTTAGGTTTTTCTCTATGGCAGCCAAAGATAAAAAAGTCTTAAAATGTCACAGTAAAAGAGGATGAAGGACTTAAATTGTTTATCTGAGAAGCCTGAAGAGCAGATACAGTGCTGCTCAATTAACAATCAGAGTCTCCAGCCAGCAGGAGAGGGAACAATGAACGGCAGCATTTAGTGATGGCAACACCCAAGAAAAGCAAGCAAAAGGAGGAAAAATATGAAGCAAGAAGCGGTGATGCGACAGCCTCATCCTTTCTGGGAACCTCAGCACTCAGGAAAGCCAAGAGGCTGCATTAATCTTCCCACAGATCCCCCACCTCCTCCTCTCCGCTCAGGGTAGTGATGAAGACACTGATTTGCAAAAATGTGCCCCTTAAATCCCCGCCTGGCTGCTGGCAGCCTCACCAGTCACCCAAACCGGAGTGCTGGGGAATTTCAGCTTTTTTCCACGGGAGAACAGGCTCATTCCATCCCTCCTCACGTCCCTGGAGCATCAATATTAAACACAGCTTGCAGTTAATGGAGGTGGATTCAGACTCTAAAACTAAAGTCTGTAGATCTCAATTTCCAAACTGCAAACAGATCATTTGGGCCTGGAGAAACACGAGGACAAGGAGCATGGAAAGGAGGGGAGGGAGCCTGTGAATAAAGCACAGTCTGAGTCCTCCTGCCAGCTCAGGACTCAGGTGGGTTTTAGGTATGACAAGAACCAGGTATGTGAGTAACACCCCAGCCCAGGTGCTGCTTTTTTGGTCTTTTTCTTTCCTCCCATCGTTATTCCTTTACCTTCCCTGTCAAGGTGCTGATTCCTTCCCCTCCAGTTCCCAGCAGCAGCTTTCCAGCACTAATGAGTGCAAAAGGTAACAGAGCCCAACCAAAACCCGACAGCTCTGTGGGGCTTAACCTCAGCAGCTCCCGTTGTACCACACACACCCCCCCACACTTTGGGCTGTTTTCCCCCGTTTTTATGAGCCATTGCCCAGTTCCCGAGCGCTGCTGGCCCTGACCACCACGCTGCCCTCCCTGCCTTCCATCAGGTGCTGGTGGCAGGTATTTCCTGCCGTTTGGCAAGGAGCCTGTGCCTCCTGATGCAATTACAGACAGGACACTCCAGCCTTCAGCTGGGTGATGCATCGGGAGCAGCAGAGCTGTCACAGCCCGGCCGGAGCGCCCTGACGGGCAGGCAGGGAGGTGCTGACAGGGATGGCAGCTGCCCTTCCGTGGGAATGTGATTTCCTGATCACCTCCTGTCTCACTGAACAGCTCCTGTCAAACACAATAACGTGGTGGCCTCATCCAGGACATTCTCATTATTCTGCTCACACAGGCAAAGTTAAAAGTTTTGCTTGTTTATTGCCACACTTCTGTGGAACACTCACTGGTTTATCCAAGCTTGTCCCTGCTCACTTGTGACAGTTAGGATGTTCTTTTTTAAGACATTTCACCGTTCAGTGTTGAAACTTCAGGACTGATAAAACACTATATTGATAAATTTGCGTGAGTTTCAGTAGAAAGAAGTTCTGACACCCAAACCAGGAAAAGAAACCAGTTTGGGGGTGGCACAAAGTGCTTTTATGTGGACATTACCCCTGTTTAATGCTGAAATGGGAAGTGAGATGGTGCCACTCCGAAGCCGTGGTGCCGATCATCCCCTGATGTCCCCACACAGAACGACCTCCCAAATTACTGTCCATTTGTTTCACAAGGGATTTACTTCTTTCAAAGGAAAAATGAACCACCCAGGCGTTCCCTGCTTAGCAGGGCACAGCAGTGACCTCTCCAACACGAGTCTGTCCAGAGGGGAAAAAACCCCTTCAGTGGATTCATCAGCTCCTACCCCACTGGAACATCAGGATGCACTGGCTGCAGAAATTCCCACAGTCCTTGGATTTTGAGCTTAAATTAACGGCTCTGCTTTGGAAACTTCACCTAATTACAGGTTTTCCTTTAATTTTTAAAGGGGCCAAGACACACGTCCAACCCTGAGGAGGAGCCCCAGGCAGAGGCCCCTCTCCTGAGGAGCCAGGGCTGCAGCAGCTCCGTGGCTGTGCCAAAGGGCTTTGCTGTCACCTGAGACACCAGAACTGGCTTGTCATCACCTCCCAAACTCGGCTCTGCTCACCCTGCCAGCTGCTGAGTCCAGGAAACTCAGCTCAGGATCAGGTCCCGTGAAAAGGAAGGAATGCAGAGTGCCAGAGGTGACAGTGTGAGAACAGGGGATTGAAGTTGCTGATGTTGCTCAACTCTCAGTGGCAATGGAAAGTTCTGGAAGCCAGGCCAGGCTCCCATCGACACTGGCACGGCCCAGCCCAGCAGGCAAGAGGCTCTTTCATCAGGGAGATGGATTTCTTCCCCTTGAGACAATATGAGGATAAACCTATTTTCTCATCAAAGCTATAAAACTCCAGTCTTCCTCTTTCATTTTCCTGCAGCCCAAGACCTGAGTCTTTGTTCCAGAAAGACTCCACAAGACTCAGACCACAGCATGTGTGTGATTCCACGCCAAAACCCCAACCCCCGGCGCAGCAGATACAAAGTGTATGAAAAATGTATGACAAATGTCTCTGCTGGCATCCAGAGCCTGTGCTCTTCACAAGGTATAACATCATCCTCTTCTCATTCAGCAGAACAAATCCTGAAGTCACTCCCCTTTTATCCCTAAGATACCTTACTGAATGTGTTCCAAATTTATCCACAGAAGAAACTACTCCAACATTCAGTATTTTATACTGAAACTGCCTTTTACACCTCCTTGCAGAAGAAGGATGCTCCTACCCAGAATCTATAATGAGATATAAAAGCTTTATTTGGCTGAAGATAGGGTTTTTTTAAACAGCTTCTGGGTGACAAAGAATCCCAAATGCAAATGGCACACACAAGGCACTGCATGTGGTGAGTTTCTGTGGTGGGTACAATAAATAAAATAGAGTCACTACAGCTGCAGTGCTTGAGGTTCAGATGCTCCCTCTTGAACTGCCCAGAGCAGCTGGGGCTGCCCCATCCCTGGAAGTGTCCAAGGCCAGGTTGGAGCACCCTGGTTCACTGGAAAGGGCTGGGACTGGATGGTCTGTAAGGTCCCCTCCAACCCAAACCATTCCATGATTCCATACCTGCAGGACATGGACAATCCACTGGACTGGAAGGTTTCCTGTCCTGCAGAACCTTGGAAAGCAGGGCAGGGCAGGATTTCCTGGAGGAACCCAGTCCCACCCCAGTGATCCCAATGCAGAATCCATCACCTCCACATCCTGGGCCGTCCAGCCCGTGGCAAAGCCTCCCCACGGTGGATCCCAAATGCTGAGAGGCAGCGAGTGCTGCTCTGCCCTCATCCTTAGCAACACTTTATCCTCACACAGCCAAATCCCAAGGACCATTCCAGGGTGCGGCTGCCACTTGGAGCAGATTTGAATCCCGGTTTCCAAATGCAGAGAAGACGCTAAACCTGTGACGCTGCCATGCACGCAGCCAGCCTACTTCACATGATTTAATTAAAAGGAATCAAAGCAAGCTAATTATTCCAAGAGAGGGGTTTTTGGAACAACGCCCAAATTGGAAAAACTGAAATACAAGAAGCCTGACAAAGAAGTAAGTGGTTAAAACCCAAGAGGAATGCCACCAGCAGCTTCCAGGGCCAAGGGTGGGCAGGTTGCACACCACCTCTCCTGGCTGTGTGTCTGGAGCCCAGCACACAAACCCATCCCTGCTGCTCAGGGCTCCAGCTCGCTGCTCACCATCCCTGGTGCTCCATGTGCCACACCAATGCCATGGATAAAACCACCCCAGACAGAGATGTTTCTCAGATGCTTGGAACACTAAAAATCCTGGATTAAGTTTTCCTTTAAGAGAAGAGCATAAAATTGAATTAATTCATATTCCACTTTTCCGGAGGCAGCTGCCAGTTTGATGCAACGTGTTCCTGAGAGTGTCTGGAACAAACGGGGGCTCAGACACATAAAACAGGAACATGTATGTCAAAAATTCACAGCCAGGGTGAACATGTGGTGCCACACAGCAAAGCAACACCACTGTATTTTACTTTTTAAATCTCCTGAACACACTGGAGCATCTAAACAACAAACAGGAACACGGCCAAAAAAAAAAAAAAGGAAAATCGAGAATAGGATCAGACAATTTCAGCAAGCTGAGAAGCCCAGAGCTGGTGCAGCCATCCCCAACCCCTGTGGGTGACACAGAGCGAGACCCCCCTCCCAGTTCCCACAGCCCCATCCCATCTCCGGGAACCAAAAAGTATAAACTAAATTAAGTACTGAATTACTGAACATCACCTGTAGATGTTTAATCCCTTTGAAACCACCTGGGTACCAGGAAAGGGGAAAGCAGGAAGAATGACATCAGTGTTTAAAGGAATCCAGAGGAAATCCAGGCTGAGCTCTGTGCTGGGCATGTTGGTGGACTAATAATAAACAAACAGAACCATGAACATCCACTTTGGGGAAGAGCCCATTCAGCATCTCTAATGAGAAGCCAGACTTCTCAAATCAAACCCTTATCTTGTAGAGTTTTCTAAAGAAATCAAAGAGCACGGAGATGAGAGGAAGTATCTTTTTGATATAAGCCCATTTGGATTCCCAGAGGATATTCAGCAAGATCTCAACACAGATTTGGAGGAAAGCCCATATACAAAGACTTGCTGATAAAACAGGCAGGTGGGGGAGAATCCCTAATTTTGTCCATGGAGGGAAGTCTCTGGGAAGCTCCAAGAGGATCTGTTATGCAGCCTGGCTCATCCAGCACATCAACAAACACTCCTGACAGGGAGGGGCAGGAACACTCTGCCTGCTGCTGGCAGAGGCGATCCAGAGGCACTGCAGGCAGACCTTGCCACGGGCAGGGCTCAGCAGAGCTCTGGAAGAGGATTTTCACCACCAGTTGTTTTATACTCACTGATTTCTTTTCCATAACTCCATTACTACAGACTTCTCCCAGTGTTCTGTCTCCATGTGATGCCAGGCTGGCCTGTTTCCAGGCCTGCTGAGGGGGAAGCTGTTCTAGTGAAAAACTACAGACTTCACTCACAAACAAAAATACTTTGTTCTTTGGTTCATCCAAAACGGTGATTAATAACCCAACCCTGCAATTCACTGTGATTTCATTTTAATACTGACTAAACCACAGCTCTTTTCTTGCATCAAAGGAAGATTTAGGATCCTGCATTTACACTGGCTTTGGAGACACATCAAAGGACAGACAGATTTAGAACTGCACATGAGCATTTTTGGGTTTGCACAATTCCACAATAAACATCCCCCCCTCCAGGACACAGCAGTGCCAGGACAGGATCCCTCCCCAGGACACAGCAGTGCCAGGACAGGGCTGTCCCCCCCAGGACACAGCAGTGCCAGGACAGGGCTGTCCCTCCCCAGGACACAGCAGTGCCAGGACAGGATCCCTCCCCAGGACACAGCGGTGCCAGGACAGGGCTGTCCCTCCAGGACTGAGCAGTGCCAGGACAGGGCTGTCCCTCCCCAGGACACAGCAGTGCCAGGACAGGGCTGTCCCTCCCCAGGACACAGCGGTGCCAGGACAGGGCTGTCCCTCCCCAGGACACAGCGGTGCCAGGACAGGGCTGTCCCTCCCCAGGACACAGCAGTGCCAGGACAGGGCTGTCCCTCCCCAGGACACAGCAGTGCCAGGACAGGATCCCTCCCCAGGACACAGCGGTGCCAGGACAGGGCTGTCCCTCCCCAGGACACAGCGGTGCCAGGACAGGATCCCTCCCCAGGACACAGCGGTGCCAGGACAGGGCTGTCCCTCCCCAGGACACAGCGGTGCCAGGACAGGGCTGTCCCTCCCCAGGACACAGCGGTGCCAGGACAGGGCTGTCCCTCCCCAGGACACAGCGGTGCCAGGACAGGATCCCTCCCCAGGACACAGCGGTGCCAGGACAGGATCCCTCCCCAGGACACAGCGGTGCCAGGACAGGGCTGTCCCTCCCCAGGACACAGCAGTGCCAGGACAGGATCCCTCCCCAGGACACAGCGGTGCCAGGACAGGATCCCTCCCCAGGACACAGCGGTGCCAGGACAGGATCCCTCCCCAGGACACAGCGGTGCCAGGACAGGGCTGTCCCTCCCCAGGACACAGCGGTGCCAGGACAGGGCTGTCCCTCCCCAGGACACAGCAGTGCCAGGACAGGGCTGTCCCTCCCCAGGACACAGCGGTGCCAGGACAGGGCTGTCCCCCCCAGGACACAGCAGTGCCAGGACAGGGCTGTCCCCTCCAGGACACAGCAGTGCCAGGACAGAGCTGTCCCCCCCTCAGGGAGCAGAGACACAAGGTGCAGCACGAGCCTGCTGTGAGATAAGCCCAGAGATAACTGAACACTGCAAGAAGTGACTGCAGTTCATCCCCACTGTCCATCAATCACAAACCCAATCACCTCAAGCCCAAGCTGATATGGCTACAATAACTCTCAGGTTGGACACATCATTCAAATACAAATTATTCTGAACCATATCCACAGACTCCAAGCTTCTTAATTTCATATTAAAAAAACCCCACCACCTCCTTTTAGGTGTTTTAATTTTAAGCTGTGGGCACATGAAATTACCCTGATGCAAATTCATGAGGATTAGGCCAAGATAATAAAAACTGCATATTTAAGTACAAGGGAGTGTGCTGGAAATCCCAAATTGACGTTGCAGGCAGCAGCTTAACCTGGTTAACACAGGCCAGGAGAAAACATTACTGATAAAATTATTACTCATGGTTAACTTGAAAAATATTAATTACAGTGAAGACAAACTATAACTTAGAGATGCTTTAATTTAAATACTAAACTAGGCCAAAGGGAGACTCTTGCCAGTCTGAGGCAAGTCCTCTGCAGGTATTTGGGTGCATTTCAAACCCCTCTCCATCTCCCCTGTGCTAATTCCCTCTGGAGCAGCCCAAGGCTCCTGGGCCAGCTGATGCCAGGACAGGATGGTGGCTGGAGCCAGCTCTGAGTGTGGCACATCCCCTCCCCTGCCTGGAGCCAGCAGAGTGGGGACTTTACCTTTCCTCTGCAGAGTCTCTGACCTTGCTTTCAAGTCCAATGTGAAATGAATTCCAAAGTACCTAATCCTCACTGTGCAGACTCAGGATCCAATAACACTTCCAAAAAAAACGCCTTTGAGCAGTTTGTTCATGAGAACTGATGTTGACAGGGAAGACAAAAATCAGGACAACCAACCTTGAGTTGCTGCTACAATACATCCACGAGACAGGTGTGTTCCTCAGCAGTTACAAGCTGCTTCACACTGCAGGTTTGTGCCTAAGTTCACAGAAATTCCATCCACCAGCCTCCCCTGTTTGGTACAAATCCTTCCCTCTCTGCTCAAATAACCATTCTGAGAGGGCTGTGTAAATAATTGCTTACTTTTAAACAAAGGGAATTGTAAAAGAACTCAAATCTGCTTCTCATATGGCAGATCTGCACCCTCAGCCTGGTGACAGCTCCATGGGTCACATCACAAGGTGCCCTGACAGGATTTTAAGTACACCCCAGGTCACATCTTTCAAACCTGCTTAGTCAAACAAGGTAACTCCTAAGCATCAGTGTCAGTTTAGTTCCATTCCTTCTCTAGAACCTCCGTTTTAAGAGCTCTTTGAAGTTTCAGGCTGTGCATCTTCTTGTTTCTTAAATATAAACTTGGATATTACTGGGAGCCCAGTTGAGGCTGCAGGACCACAAACTGGTGAATTCTCAGACTGGGTGTCTTTATACCCTGGCCCGAGTGCATTGTGCTCCAGGGAGGAGCTGCAAGGCTGGGGCCCTGCAGGGCAAGAACTTCATCTTCTCAATACTAAATAATTGCTTCGTAATTTCAGTTCTCCTCTGATTGCAAAGTAATTGCTTAATGAAGCAATTTTCTGATTAGAAACACCTTAACGAGTCAGGAGAAGGAAAACCAATCATTCCAAGGTTTATGCTTTGCTAATCTCCACAGGAAAGGAGTTAAAACCAAAGCATCTCGGGCTTTTCTCACTCTGCCTTAGAGGGGAGCAGGAATATAAATAAAATGTCAATCGTTTCCTCTGTTAATCTCCAAGTTTTGCACAAAACTGCTGGTGTCTGTTAGCAAGAAGCTCCCAATGCAGCATCCTTTGCATGTCCCAGTCTCCAACCACTGAATCCCCTCCAGTGGATCCAGGTGCTATTTAGTGGATACAGAGCAGGATGCTGCCAATGGATCTGCAGGAGGCTCCTCCCTGTCCCCCATGCCAGGGATTCACCACTCCCCACCCAACACAAAGACAAGGTGTTTTTAAATAGGTCACCCAGAGCTGGGTGGTAATTACAGAATCATGTTAATCAGCTTTGCCAGGCAGAGCTGCTTTTCTCTTCAAGAGCCTTTTCATATCAGCTCTTTCTTCCCATCTGTCTTGGGGTGACCTTATGATGTGTATCCCATATCGCTGCCCTACGCCCAGAAATTAATTTTTGTGCCTTTCTATGCCTCTAAACTGAGCCTGAGAGGGGGAAGGAAAAAACTGAGCAAAACTTTCTCAAAGCAGTTTGCAGCTTGTTCAAGGTCACATAAAGATAGCAGGTTTTT
This sequence comes from Corvus cornix cornix, assembly GCF_000738735.6. Lineage (NCBI taxonomy): Eukaryota > Metazoa > Chordata > Aves > Passeriformes > Corvidae > Corvus > Corvus cornix. Next base: position 11,722,593 of record NC_046347.1, read on the forward strand.
TTTTTCCCCAGCTGCGGCAGGGGAGCGAGGAAGCACCCGGCTTGCTGCTTTCCAGTCAGCTTTTGGCCAGTTGTTTCAGTTTCTTGTTCTCCGGAGAGAGAGACTGAGAGTTGGACTTTGCTTTTCCTTCTCTGGAATTCCGGATTTTCTCCCTTTTCTACTGGACTGCTTGATTGCTGTAACATCAGAGCACATCGGGAGGACTTTCCACCGGGCACAGAGGGCCTGGCCCTGGGCCAAGCCCCAGCTCCGAGGAGACCAAAGGGAAGACTTTAGCAGTTTCCCAGGTTTTTCCTCTACAGCGAAAAGATTTTACCATTTAGCATTATTTTCCTTTCCCGTGTGTTTGTTAAATAAATAGTTTTATCTTCTTCACTTTCCTTCGAGGAAAATTTATTTTTTCCCGAACCTGGTGGGGGAAGGGTGGTTGTGCCTTCTCTCAGAGGATATTTTTCTAAATTTGGCCAAACCAGAACACCATCTCAGACAAGCCGACATCAATGGTCACAGAAAAATACCCTCAAAAACACAAATCTTGCTCCCTGCCAATTCTGGGCCCATTTTGATGACAAAGCACAAACCAAAACAGACATGAAGTATAAAACATGTGAAATGATGTTACTGTCAGAAGTGTGGCGAGGAAGTGTGGAAGGCAAGGCTCTGAACACAGGAGTTCAAAATTAGCAGGAGTTCAGATGCTGGGTGATCTCCTTCACTCGAGCACATCCTGCCCACAGAGCTCCTGGCTTGCAGCAGGATGCCAAGACCCACAGCATTTTCCCACTAAACTGACTTTGCAAGTTTGCTGACTTAGTTCCAGAATGCCAGACCCTGCTATCTGCAGTGCATGAACAGCTCAGTTCACAGAACAGCTTAATGCCACTTCCTGGTCTCTGCAGCTTCTGAACACGCTTCCACACAGCAGTTCACGCCTGCAACTATTTTCTTCCTTTTTGTGACTCATTTTTCCAGGAGAATCTCCGAGAAATCAGTATTAAGTACACTACTGCTGCAATATCACAGTTTCCACTTTCAGTGGTGCGTTAAAGATTTCTCAGGGTTTTTCTTCTCACTATCAAAAGCATTAAAACATGAGTTGTACGCAGAGCTGCAGCGGGGTACACAGCCGATTCCCAAATCCTCCCTTATCCCTGCTCTAGGAGCCCTTCCATGCCCAGCTGCTCCCAGTGCAGGCAGGCACAGCAGCAGTGCCTCCAGGGGTGCTGCTGCAGCTCCGGCTGCAGAGCTCCAGGGATCCCGGCTGCGGCCCAGGAGCTCAGGACCGGCCGCTCCCCGTGCTCGCTCCCGGCAGCAGCAGCAGCACCAAGGAGGTGCCCCAGCTCAGGGGCTTCAGCACAGAAGAGCAGCTGCACTGCAAAGCGTCCTTGGGGCTGCTCTGAACCCAGCCCTGGGCTCGTGCTCTCCCCAGCCAGGCCATGGGTGACGGAGGGCTGGGATGCAGATCACCTGGAGAGCCACCAAAGGGAAAGCTACAACCACTGACCTCATTTTCTCCATATTCCCAAGGCATTAAAAAGTGGGTTTCATCCTTCACCACAGCTGAAATCTGTGCGATTCTGGCCCAATGACCGGTGCTCCCAGAGGGGTATTTAGTGAAACAGCCCCTGGATGACAGTGACACTCTGACCACGACAGCTTTTCAGACAGAAGAACAGGAATAACTGAGTTTCACAATTAGACTTGTTGACTGCACTTTTCTTTTTTTCCCCTGAAAAAAACCCTGCTGGTTTATGCTGAAGACAGTTGATCTTTAACAAGACAGCAAAGGATTGATACAGCAGAATTTTGCAGAGCCTGAAATAGCTGCCAAATTCAAGAGGCTGTTGGGAAATGAAAACCAACAAACATAGTCCTCTACGGAAAACCTGGTTTTGTTAAACAAGGTCACACTGTCTTTTTGTTGTTTTTTTTCTTCTTATTCATTTTTTCTTACATGTTCCTCCATCTGCAGCTATCTCCTACTGGAGACCAAGTACCAGTTTTCCCATGTTCCCCTTTGGAATTCTACAGTATTTCTTCTGCAGGAGCCATTAGTATTTGCTGTTGTTTCAAAAGAAAAACCCTACAGAAATAAAGGAAAAGTATGACTCACTGAGAGACCAATAATTAGGTCATGTGTTCAATTAGTTTTCATGCTTAAGTAGTTACTCTTTAGGAAATGCTCCCCCTTTGATGTGCAGCAGCAACTTCCCAATTAATTAGGCAGAAAAAAGCAATGAAGGAATGAAACCTCAGACACCGAATCAAAGCCCAGAGATCTCTAATGAGGGGAACAACAGCATCAACAACCGACAACATGCACTAAAAGGTAGAGGCTTTCAGTGATCCATTTCAAGTATCTTGGCTGTACTTCCTTTGAAATTAGGAGAAAACTGTTGGGAAGCAGACTAGAAGAGAGGGAGAAGCAGCCTGTTTGATCAGAAAATCACTGTTTCCTTGAAGGCCCGCTACAAAAGAGGTAATCTATCCATATTGTAGGAGATGTCTCCTCAGAGACCGTCACTCACTGGTGCAGGCAAGAGGCATCACACAACGGGTGAGACTGGATCAGAGAGAAATGGGAAACTCCTTTCTTCAAAACCTGCACAAGGAACAGAAGCAGAACTACCGTGTGCCCATGCCACCCTCAGCAGGGATGCTCCAGCTGCAGGCATTCCCAAACACCAGTACTTGCTTTCAAGCCACCCTTCCCAAAGGCTTTCTAAAAGTTTATTTAATCTTGTCTTCTAGATTTCCCCAGTCCTTTCCCCATCCAGGATTTTCATCCCATTCACAGCTCACAGCTCTCCTTCACCCCAGGGATGCCTGCTCAGGTATAATCCATTCAGCTATAATGAAATCAACTCATTCCAGGAGAGAATTAAAACAGCCCAAATGACTCTCTTAGCAAAAAAGGAGGAAATTGAGAGAAGAAAAAGGGAGGAAAAATTGTAGCACTTGAATTTAAAAATCAATACTGTAACTGACTTTGTTTTATTCAGGCAAGTGGGTGTAAGGGGGAAGATTCTTTGGGATGTGATGTCTCAAGCCCTTGGCCTCGCTGGTGTTGGTTGTTGCACAGAGGGTGCAGGAGCCCTGGAGCTCCTGGTCTGGAAGGGCAGGAGGGGAGTGGTGATGGTAAATCACTGCCTTGCCCAGAGTCAGTCCTACAGAGGCACAAACCTCTCACACTCCATTAAGCTTCTTCTCAGAGGACGCAAAAAACCCCAAATGCCACAGAAGAAGGAAGGCCTCTGTACAAAAGATCCCAGTGAAACAGCTCAGCAGGACCTCAGAACAGCTGGGAGCCACGGAGGAGTTGTGTGTCTGCATCCTTCCCACCTCTCCTAGGAATGGTTATGAACTGTGGGTTTTGGCCTCCCTGGCAAGACTGGGAAAGTTCATCAGTGAATAAAGGACAGAGCTGCAAAGAGCACCTGGTGCAGGAGTGCCACAGGGATCTGTGCACCAGGAAAATGCCAACAGAAGCAGCAAAATGGGAAGCGAAGGAGGAAAAACTCCTGTGGGTGTTCTGGTCAGTTTAAAGGGAGAACCTGGTCAAAAGCCAGAGCTAACAAAGAGGAAAAAAATCTGTAATTTCATGTATATTTAACAAGCATATACTTCATACCAGGTCCTGAGTTATGTAAACTCTGCCTCACCCAAGCCAAGCCTTTGGCTCCGCAGCCCCTTCTCCACGGCACAGCCACAGGGATGGAGGCACAGGGCACTGCATGGCCCAGGGAGGGCTGGGAGCCAGGGCACGAGATGGCCATCAGGAGAACCAGGGGGAACAAAACCTGGCACCCTTCTAAGAAGGCAGGCAGCAATTCCATTCCGAGCTCATCCCACAGGTTCTGTACAGGGATCAGTGCACACGGGGTGCTTCCACACACAGTGCTGGGGCTCAGCTCTGACAATTCCAGCCTGGAGGGTGCAGAGAACTCACTCCTTCCAAGTAGTCCCTGAGCAGCAGAACACCTTCATCCTCCCCACGCAGCTCTGCAGGGCTGCAGCACAGGGCCCAGGGCCCAGCTCCACTGATAAACCGGGACTTGCAGAGCAGTAACTCCTGCTCATAAAAACCCCCACGAGCTCCTGCATCTCCATAAACCATCCCACTGCAGCAGCACTCGGAGTTTGCAGTTCATTAGTCCTGTTTTCAAAGGCTCTTGACTCTTAAGCTAAGGCAAGTCCCTGCCTTTGCAATGGCACAATGTGCAGGGCTGCCAAGAAACAGAATTTACACCCCAACAACGGGGAAGTATTTGCTGCTCCCTGCCAGCACAGAAAAGCCGTGCTCTGGCTGGGCACCTGCTACAGGGCTGCACCTCACACAGGCAGGGTTCTGCAGGGGGTACTGAATGGGGGTCAGCAGCAGAGAAATCCCATTTCAATATGATCAATTCCTTATCTAAATATTTTAGATACAGAGCATGCGAGCAGCCTCCAACAGAAACTCCAAGTATTTTATTCTGGGCATCCGTTCCCGATGCTCCCCGGTGATCCAGGCCCTGCCACCAGCCAGCCCAGTTCCACTCAGCTCCTCCAGCCATTCCCAACCTGCCACCCGCAGATTCCCAGACCAGAGGAGCAGTCCCAGGGCAGGTTTTCCCCTCCAGTCAGGCATTACTGGGTCCTGGGCTCTTCACTTTCACTCCCTTTTCTCCTTCCCTTCTCAGCTGCTTAAGCAGCCCCTCTGATCCCTGTAATTGAGTCTCTTTCCTGATTACCCTGAGGTTTAACCCCTTCCCTGCCCAGTGAAACTCAAGCCCCAAACCCAAGGGAGTGTTAGTGTAAAGCTGTCTTGGTTTTCCTTCCACTTTTTCACCAGCATCTCAATTATCTCCGCAGTGAATTGCAAGAACTCTTTACTCCTTCAGAGAACTCTTTATCAAGACAGATGGAGCCCACAGCTCTGTCATCTCCTACCCTCTCCCCCAGTACGATCTTCATTTGAGAACTGTATGAAATGACTGAATATTGCTTAACTGCAGGATTTTGCAGAGGAAACAACAGCTGAAGTGGTTTTTACTCCCGCAGCACACAAATTTATGTAGCTACACAACAATAAAGCAAAGTCTTAAATTTAATCAGAACAAATACTTCAAGCAGTGGCAAGCTGATAAATTATTTAGAAAGGGGCTCAATAAGACCTGGAAGGAAATATCCATCAGCTGTGCAGCCTGGGAGCTTCCAGAAACAAGGAATTTTCATGCTTTACCCCTTTTACAGTTTTCTTTCAGCTAAGGTGTTTGTATTGAGCAAAAAAGGGGATGTTTGATCAGAAGCAGCCAAGGGCTGGCTGGCAGCAATGCTCAGGACTGGTCACACAGGGGTCATCACTGCCAGCACCCACTGCCAGCAATTAGCACCACTTGTGATTTCCCAAGGAGGTACCGATGAGGGGCAGCTCCTGTGGAAGGAACTGACAGCCAGGGAATATCGGCTATTTCAGAAGATTTTCATGATTTGCTCTTTTTTCAGACTGCCTGATTTTCCCCAAATTGTCTTCCTTCCATCCACTCCTCAACCATTCCAAGCCCCCAAGAAACAGACAAAACTGGATGTATCAGTATTTATATGAAAGCTCTAGGAAATTCAATAACATTCCTATTGTTCTACTGCAGACAGCACACCAACTTCTCTTTATTACTGCAGAAAGCTCCAGAGCCCTGTGGAGTGCAATAAACCAGGACGTGTTTGCCTTTGCAATGTGTCAGGGGCTGTGGTTTCCTGCAGGAACCAGGGAATCATCCCAGCTCTGGGATTGCCTCCACCAGGCCCACGCAGAGAACCTGCTGCTCCTGACCTGTCCCCCCCTCCCCAGTACCAGGGACTGATACAGAGCACAGGAAAGGGCTTGTTTTCACCTTTGCTCCAGGATGCTTTTACTCTCCTGTTTGATTTCAGGCACTTTTTGAATTTTCTGCTAAATTCTTGGGCTGTCGAGATTTAAAAGTTGTCAATGTGCCATGAGGAAAAACGCAGAAGGAAATCCTCTTGTCTTAGCTGTACACTAGTACCTGCCATAAATGCTCCAAGACATAAATACGCTTAGAAACACTTCAGAAAAAAGCCAACCAGGAGCCTGAAGCTCAGAGGAGCAAAGGCTCCGGCAGTGGAGCAGTGACTGCCCAGGTTCCACAGCAGGGAAGCCCCAGGAACAGCCAAACACTCACCCTGGGCTGCCAGTTCTCGTACTGCTTCTGCAGGTTGGCCCCGATGGTCTCCAGAGCTTTCTGAGGCCCCATGGACAGAGGATCTGGGAACAGAACACACAGGAGCATTTCTCACCCCAGCTGCATCACTCAGGTCACTGAGGGATATTTTCGTGCAGGTTCCTTTCATTATCAACTTCAAACCCATAAACACCTTGCTCCTCATGGAATTTACTCGGGGGCAACGCCCAAAAATTCTCCCCAAATTCTTCAGTCCAACAAAAATCCCGTTCCATTACAGACTGTCAAATGTGGAAGATTTCTCTCACTGAGCTGCTAAACACAATTTTGTTTTGAAAGACAGTAGAGGCATTACATTTGTTTCTTTTAATAATGAAATCAGGTTTCTATTGTAAATAATGACAAGAACTCAAATTGGTTAAATATTTGATGACAAACATTTTCTGTTGAGGAATGCAAAATCCTGCTCCATTTGCTTCCCCTGCTTCAGAGACTGTGTACCATTTGTAATATTTAAGAAGTTAATTTCATTGCTAGATAATTACCACAATCCATACATAGCAGTACAATTCCAGCCCATGTGCTTTATTCAAACACCATGGACATATAATTAAACAATTAACAAGTTTTTTTAAAAAAAACCCTACAAGCTAATATTTTGCTATTTAATATCAATTATTTCAAAAGCACTAAACCAGATCGATGAAGGGGTTTTTTTCCCAATTTTTGCAAATATACTTTCGTTAGAAACAAAATGTAATAAAGTAGGATGAAAGCAGGATTTTGAGAGTTATTTTTCCTTAAGGAATAAGAGCACGTGGAGGGTGCAGCATGACCTGCACAGGGCTCTGCTCAGTGGCCATTTGTCACCAGGGGTGACCAGCTGTGACCCCAGCTCAGGTGTGAACAGCAGCAACTGCACCCCAGAGAGCTCCCCAGACCCTGCACATGTGGCACAGACATTACTGCACCCCCTACTCCCTGCTCCGGAGACTGATGGGAGGAAAAACATCAGATATTTCCCCAATTATCTTTTTCAGAAATTTCAAGTTGGCTGGAAGTGGAAGGAGCACTTGTGTACACAAACACACTGAAAATTTAATTACAAAACTGCATTCAAAATTCTCTTTGCTAATGATAGGCACTAATGACTTTATTTAAATGACTCTGCAATGCTGCTCAGCTCGTGTACCAATGAGACATCAGGGCTGTTCTCTGCACTGCTCTCAGGTACCTGTTTGTGCCTGCTCAGGGCTTTCAGCTGCTTTAAAGTCATCAGCGTTTCTGGGTTAAAAACCTGAGATGCTCTGATTCACAAAGCAGGTAAGGAAAGGTTAGAAAATCTTCAGAAAGTTTTTTAAGAAATGCTGTTTGTGCAGTGATTAATTTGCTCCTGGGGCCTGTCTAAGCCCCAAGCTGAGGATTACAGTGCCCGGCGTGGGACGTGCTGCAGGCTGAACATTCCCAATTCCTAGATAAAAAACAAATCTCTCTGAGAAAGCTTCTGTGTACAAGATAGTTCCTTCTAATATTATTTCAGATTTGTCTCATCTTGATAATTAGACTTTTTTCTCCAAAACCAAGGGAACTTTTAATTTCTTCACAAAAAAAACCCTAGGAATTTAGTGCAATGCTGCATGGAAGTAGCAAACCCAGGTGTTGGAACTGCTGGCAAGACATCCTTGGGAATAATTCCAGGTCTTCTGAATGATTCCAGTTAAAACAGCCCTGGAGCAGCTACCTCAAAACACAGCAAGGTGTTTCACAAACATCACTGCTCTGCTGGGTGAGGCAGAGAAGGGGGATTGAAAGCTTTGCAGAGCCCAGCACTCTGAAGGTGTCTCTGCTCAGAGATTTCCTCAGATATTCATAAATCTAAAATAATTACAGGAAAGCAAAGCAGCTCATTAACAGCTGCTTTTCTCCACGGTATCTCATTTCAGAACACAGCAGGTGAGGGGACCCATGGCAGCTGTCAGAGCTGGACTCTTCATTAACCCAGATAACAATCAGATCCCAGGTTTCCTCCTGCTCAGCCCAGTTTCAAGCCCTGGGAATGCACAACTTCAGGATGAACCCTACACTGTGACTTGGGGTTTGTGAGACTCAGGGGAGCAGGAGCCTGGAGGCTCTGGGCACTCACCAATCCAGCATTCCAGGCGGGCACAGGGAGTTGTTTTCACCACGTCCGGGGGGTCCACGCCGACATTGAGGCACAAAACTAAGGCAACACTTACAGTCTTCATCTGCAAAGACAGGCAACAACACAGCTCCTGAGGGCAGGAACAGCAGCAACTTCCACTGGGCTCAAACTTCACCGCTCCCTGAACTTCTGCAGGGTTTTACCCAACCTCTCTTACCTGCTCTTTCATGTGGACTATTTTAAGCGAGGCCTGACTGATGAAATTTTTCATATTTTTTATTAGAACAGTACTTAGACTCTATGTTACTATTTTTGTTATTATTTCCAGAGCTCATTCTTCTCTTTCTGAGCATGGAAATAGACACCAGTGAACTTCTGCTACTCAAATTAGCCATTGTCCATCTGAAACACATTATTAAAACATGAGACAATGCTATTCAGGGGCCCTGACCAATATTATAATGCAGTGTGTGATCTCTAATATTGAAACTAAAAGAATTACAATGGAAAACCCCCAAGTGACAAACAAAACCATTAAAAAAAATAAACCAACGAACACACACCAAAACAAAGACATTTAGTGCATTTTTTATTTTGTTTTCTTCACGTGTTAGTTTTCCTGGAGAGCCCTGTGAGGAGAAATCCTGGAGTGGCTCCAGCTGCTGCTCCACTTCCCCCTGGCACTGCCCAGGCAGCACTTGGGGTTCTCCCACCTAGGCACCACAAATGCACCCAACCCAAGCACACCCAGCCTCACCTGGGACCCCAAACCTGCATTAAACCAATGACAAACCACCTTGGCCAGCTACAAACACTGCTCAAAAATTATCACATCACATCTTTATGGGTTTTTTCTAGACTCCCCCATGCCAACACCTAAGCCAGAGGAGGAAAACAAAACCAGTGACGAGGCTCTCAGTGATTCCAGGCATTCAGGGCTTGCCTGAAGCAAGGCCACCCACATCCCCACTTCCCCAGGGTGCTCCGTGCAATCCCCAACAGCAGGGAAAAAAAGTCCCAAATTTCACACTTAGAGAAAACCCTAGAGCCACATCAATGTGTAATTTATACAGAAACTGGAGCAGCCAGACACCACTCACACCGCAGAGAGGGGACAGGCTCTACACCAGGACAGAAATCCTGCAGTGTTTCCTCACTCCCATGGCCATGGCAGGAAACGTGGAATAAAAAATCAGCAAGAACTGTGGTTTATGGCTTCATCCCAAACCATGTTGCTGCTAACAAACCCTGCAATCCTGTAGGAGTTCCTCACACCAGGAATTACCACGGACTAAGCAGCACTCCCCAGCACAGAGATGAGAAGAGGGGCCTGAACAGGAATTCCCTGATCAGGATTTCACAGGGGCTCCCAGGGAGTGCCCATGGATGGGGGGGAGATGCCCACAGCCGCAGTTCAGCACAGGGACACGTGCTCTAGAGCACTTTATCAGCCTTAAGGACAACCCACAGTAAAAGCAGAGCCACTGGCAGGACCAGGGGCAGCTGCAAGGTGTGGCTCAGTCCTGCAGACCCTTCACCACCCCGAGCAGCTCAGAGTGTAAGAGCACCCAAAACCACCACCCAGAACCACCTGAGCACTGCCCTGCCCACAGGGACACCTTCCCAGCCCCCACATGCACTGCCAGCTCCCAGGGCCTCGGGAAAGCCAGGGAGCTGCAGGGTGTGCAAGGGCAGGGTGTGCCAGAACCATCACACACTGCCACACATGCACTGAACACCCCCAGGGAAACACAGAAAACTACACACAAAACGACTTATTAGACATGGAAACACATAAATCATTCTTCCAAGAGAAAGCATCCTGCCAAGCAATCTTCTCCATCTCATTTATTTATTGTTTCCCATTTGCAGTCTAATACTGACTTATTTTTCAGTATTTTGCTGGTAACAGCTGATTGGTGGCTTATGCTGAACAGGCTGATATTTATTTTCCATTCCCAGGTTCGGGGTTTTAAATAAGTGCTTCTCCTGGAAAACTGACAGCAAACCCATGAGAGGCACAGGAACTGATCGCAGAGACAAATGGGGTGATTTCCCCTCTGCCTCCTCCCCCAAAGAATGTAAAGCATCACACTCCACACCATTTCTAACTGCTAGCAGGGAGCACATCCTGAGACCTACAGCTCATTCCTCTCCCCTCTGACAGCTCCTCCACATCCACCTCCATCCTGAGGGTGAATCAGAGAATGGCCTGGGTGGGCAGGGACCTTAAAGCCCATCCTCTTCCACACCCTGCCATGGGCAGGGACACCTCCTTCCATTCCAGGTGGCTCCAAGCCCCCTCCAGCCTGGCCTGGAACAATTCCAGGGATGGGGCAGCCACAGCTTCCCGGGGCACCCTGTGCCAGGGCCTCACTGCCCTCCCAGGGAGGATTTTTTCCCCAATATCCCACCTAACTCTGCCCTCTGGCAGTCTGAAGCCAATCCCCCTTGTCCTGGCACTCCATCCCTTGTAAAAAGTCTCTCTCCATGTTTCTTGTCAGCTCCTTCAGGCCCTGCAAGGCCACACTGAGGTCACCCCAAAGCTTCGCCTCTCCAGGCTGAACATTCCCAGCTCTCACAGCCTTTCCTCCCAGCAGAGCTGCTCCATCCCTCTGCTCATCCTGGAGCCTCCTCTGGGCTCTCTCCAGCAGCTCCAGGTGCTCCCTGTGCTGGGCCCTGGGGCTGGGGCAGCTCTGCAGGTGGGGCCTCACCTGAGCACAGGGGCACAGGGGCAGAACCCCCCCTGCCCTGCTGCCCACGCTGGGCTCAGCCCAGCTCAGGGGGGCTCTGGGGACCAGTGCATATGACTGATGAAAAAAAAAAAACAACCCTGAGCCCAAAAACCTAATAATGCCACTTCTAAACTCTTTTGGAACACACCAGCAGAAACTTCACAGCATATTTAAAGCTTCTTAATACAAGCAGTATGAGGACATTCTCATCTGTCATTAAGACAGTGGAAATTTTCTTTTCCCCATTTCAGGAGTATATCCATCAGAATACATTTCCATGGATTTTTGTTAGAATTAAAAAATGAAGCAGAAGAACATTTGGCAAGTTTGTAAGAAAACCAATATCCAAAATGCTCTGTCAGCAAAGGCTCAAGATCAAACCACAGCAGCTCCTGCTGTGGGCTCTGCACTTTGGAGTGTCATTTGTATGTTAAAAAATGGGATACAACTCCCAAGCTTGTACTGCATCCGATTTAAAGTGATTTAATAACTCCGGGTCAGAACCTGCAATACTTAAATGGCAAAATCCACTCGGTCAAAATGCTCTTCCTGAGACATGATGGCACTGAATTCATCCCAAAGCCCTCAGAAATGGGACTCAGGGCGCAGAGGGAGTTCTGTGTCTGCTCGGAAGAGAAGGTGCATATTAAAGCATTTGACACTAAAATTTACATCTTATGCTAAAGACCTTTCAAAATATTCCTAATTCATCTCTTATTTCATTTAGAGGCCAAACAGATCTGCAGGTGAGTACAGTGCAGTATCTGCAGGTATTTTCAACTAGGAAAGAACCATTATGTTCGGGGTTTGATGGAAAACGTGAAGCTTATCATCCCAGGGAGCCCACCTGATCCCACTGGAGCATCCCTGAAAGTGATTCCAGGCCAGGCTGAGACAGAGACACCCATTTCAGCCTGAGTGAGAAGAGGTCTGTAACTCAGTCATAGAACTGCTTTATATTCTAGTGCAAGTAATACCAAGAACAAGTCAGTGCATTTATGAGAAATTCTGCATTTTGTGGTACATTTCAGGCTGGACGTTTTAGACCCCATTAATATTTGATTTTTACACTGCAATTTGCAAGCTGAAAACTTTCTGCTTAAACATTACCCAGATGAGCATTCAAGTGTCAGAAACCTGCCTGGGTTTATGCCAGTGAGTTCAAATTGCTTCTGGGAGTTAATACAAACACAAGATTAAGTCAGCATTAAACATGAAATATATGCGGCTACGTTATTTTACAGAGATGAGGATGAAGTTACCAACATTAAATACAGACACTGGGACAAATTTCCAAATTCCAAATCCTCATAGGAGTCTCATTTGAAAACCCTCACTGGCCAGGAGGCCCAATCTCCTGCTTGTGCAGGAAATTCATTCCCTTCTTGAAGCCTTTTTGGGACATTTTTCTCTACACACGTTCGCAGATTTAATACAAATCTCTTCACCACCGGGCAAACCCAGCGAGGTGTTCCTCAGGTAGCTCCTGACTGTTGGCTCCTTTGGAGATGTGCCACGAAATGTTTCAACAAGGACATCTCCAAAGAGAGCAGGAGCAGCAACATTTAACAAGAGGAAACATTGTTCTCCCTTGAGTTCAGTTCCCTCTGCCACACCAGAAGTTCCTGTTGGCTCTTTGCCAACCTTCCCGATTTGAGTTCCCAGCTGAGAGGTGACAGCTGGTGACATCTGCCCAGGCATCATCCCCAAGGCTTCGGCACCACATCCCGCTGAGGAATGCAGGTCTGAAACCAGCCAGAGAAAAGGCTGAAGGTATTGAACAGGCAAACAAACCTTAACCTTGCACTCAATCACACAACTGCACCCCAAACCAGTGCAAGGCTCCTGAGGGAATGATTCCCAACATATCCCACATGGACACGACTTTCCCCCACGCAGGGGAACAGAGCTCCCTGCTGCCTCTTCAGCTCCTGTACCACTTGCAAGGTAAAGCATCTAAAAAGAAGAGCTTTCCGTTTCAAGGAATTTTTTTTAATGTAAAGTTTAAGATAAACAAACTGTTATGTAAAAAAAAAAAAAGTGTGCTTCTCCACAGCAATAAAAGCAGTAGAATGCAAAGAACTCCTTCAAGTTAACATTAATAATTCAACAGCTCTGCAGGTTGTCTCCAGCCATCTGTAGCCCAGAGTGGGTTCCTGGTGTGCCAGCCTGCTCTAGATTCCTCGATCAACTCCGCCTGAGGGCTTGTTTTCCTCCTCTAACCTCTGAATTCAGCACTAATACTCTGAACTTTCTTCAGAGCTTTATTGTGCCCAACGTGTTCGTTTGCCCAGTGAAGGCAGCTCCTACACACAGTTCCAGCTCCTCACAAAGCACACTCTGAACTGCTGCCCTCGGTGTTCACTTCAGAAGCACTTCCCAAGCTCGTGGCTGAGTTACTGCTGTCAGTCATGCCCCAGCTATCCACAGCCACTTCCTATTCACCTGCTCTGGGAACAGGGAGCAGCTCCTCTGTGTGACAGCAGTGACATCCACAGACACACTGTGGCCCTCAGAGATCCAAGGTGACCGTGTGTGACCCACTGTGCCCAGGGTTAAAAACGCCAGACTGGGGCAGGCTGATCCTCTCTGTCACAGCGCAGCAGCCCAACAGTGCCTCCCAACCACTCTGGGATGCTTAGAACCAAAATGGTGTTTCCTTCCCTGTCAATCACTTCTCAAAAAAAATGAAAATAACAGAAAGCAAACATTTTACTCCTATGATCTTTGCTTTCTTTATACAACCTGCAAAAGAACCGACAAGAGGCGTCTTCCAGATGTCATTCCCATTTATCTGTGACAAGGGGTTTCCTCCTCGCTCTGTATTCCTGCAGGCTTCTCCTCACCGCTCCACGGCATTCCCACTCCTGTCTAGCACTGGCTTTAAAGGGTGTCCATCTTCCCAGGCACTGACTGAAGCAGCTTCAGATCTTCCTTACAAACCGTTCCTTCAAACCATTCCTAGATGGCCCTCTCAGAGCCTCCGGGAGTCAGTAACTTGGGATGCACACGGAGCGTTTGATCAGGAGCCGCCGCCTCGTTTGAGGAATCCCCGAGCCACAGCCCACTGCTGCACGTGCAGGTGACTCCCTCGAACAGGAACTTTCCCCGGTTTACAGGAGAGAGCAGCAGAAAACGATCAGGACAATCCCAAGCCCATAAATTCAAGTGAAGTGTCAGGCTGTGTTTGAAGGCAGCCGGAACAGAACTCACCCACCCCGTCCCTCCGAGGGCTTTCAGCTCCTTCCTGTGGCTGTGCCACGGAGAGGAGAGGGCACAAACCTTGCTGCAGCCTATGCTCCTGCTGGAGGCTCTGCCAGGCAGAGGGACAGCCACGAACACAGGGCTCCATCCAGACCTGGCTGTTCCCGCAGCCTCCTCCTCTGGGCACTACTCCTGCTCTCCACTCTGCACAGCACTAATTACACTAATTACACCTCCGCTCCATCCCTACCCAACAAGAGCTGGAGGTCACCCTGTCCCGGTTCAGCAAGGATCAATCAATAAATACAAATACAGAAATAACAATACTAGTGAGGCTGCCACTGGCAGAGCCTCTGGGACAAGGAGGTGAGAAGGAACCCTTCAGCCCCCGGGCCTGTCACCCACCACACCCCACACCACAGCCTCACACTGAAGGATGTCATTAACACAAACCCAGCCTTAAGTACTTCATTAGATAATTCGTTGACAGAGGCACCAACAGAGCGTTCTTTAGAGAGGAACAGAGGGACAAGACAAACATCAAATGTACTGGTTTATCAAATCTGGCAGTGCCAGGTAAAGCTCCGAGCCCCAGAGGGATCAACAACCCCTCAGTCACCCAGGCTCTGCCAACAGTCACCTCTGGACAGGCCAGGGGCAGAAGGTCAGCACAGCACCGAGCTGATGAGCACCAGATCTGAGAGAAAACCACAGCCAAACTCCCCAGAAAACCCACCCAGCCCACGGGCCCTGGACACTTCCATGGATTTCCTGGGCAGGCAGGTAAACTCTGCTTGTCTGAATTAAGCACATTTGTATGCAGTCCTGCTTTAATCTGCATTTCCAGAGAAACCTAATTGTGGATTCCTCTTCTCATAAAAACAGGATTTAATTCTCACTCAGCAAGTTATGAGGCAGCAGGAAAAAAATGTTGAGGTAAAACTATTACAATCAGCTTTGTTGCTCTCTGCTTATCTTAGAAATCAATATAAATACAGCAAATCTTAATTTAAATATTCTGAATTTAATAGCAACTTGTCAGTAAAACCTGGTGTACTTGGAGTCTTTTTCTTTAAATCAAGTTATATGCTTTGGTTGCTACTGAGGCTGGGAGATTTAATTCAATACACAAAGCATAATTCCAACCCTCTTGTGTTAAAAATATTCTTTAAATAAATAATAGATCAAAGCAGTGTCACTTTGATGGCATATGCAGTCCACGGAAGGGGGAGAGGAAGGATTAAATGTTTTCAGAGCAGCCCTCGTGGAGGAAGGGGCGGGGGACACCAGTGAATTCTCACTTATTTTCTCTAGATTTACCACTCATTACTCTGCTGATTTGATTCTCCCCTTATCAGAGCTCTGCCTTCTAAAGAACCTTCAACTTCATATAAACTCTGGGGTTTTTAGAGCAACAAAGCAAGACGAAAAGAAGAGTCATTCCACTCCCAAATCTGTGAATCACTTCCCCTAACTGTAGTAGAGCTCGGATCACTCCCCATGACTCCTCGATGAA
Source organism: Corvus cornix cornix (assembly GCF_000738735.6). NCBI lineage: Eukaryota > Metazoa > Chordata > Aves > Passeriformes > Corvidae > Corvus > Corvus cornix. The sequence continues at coordinate 11,738,373 of NC_046347.1, forward strand.
TAAGGCAAAATCTGCCACTGCCTGGGGCTTTCATGATTCACAGGGGAAAATGCCACAGATCTGCCTGCACTGGGACTGACAGAGCCTTGCTTGGGTCGACCTTGGAGAACTTCTTCATTTAGAGACAGGCTGGGGTGTCTAATGACAGGTAATGGTCCCCAGCCTAGGCTGTGACAAGTTCATTTATCAAATTCAAGGTAACGAGATGTTTTCCACCCTCAGCTCACAGCCGGAGGCACATCCCCTCCAGCCCTCAGGGAACTCCTGCAGCAGCATCCCAAAGGTAAGAGCACACCTGAAGTCCATCAGCCCTGGCTTGTGGAAAAGGGAGGCAAGAGACAAAGGGAGCTGCAGAGAATTGGGGAAGGGGACCCAGCCTCACACAGTGGGACTGCAGGGAAGGAGGGGCTGGGCCAGGGGCTGGAGGAGCAGATGGACACTGGGGGCCGTGGGCACTGACAGGGCTGCAGCAGCACTCGGGTCACCGGGGGACAGTGCTGGAAGGCAAGGAAAGAGGAGGAGAGGAAACTTCCTGAAGACAGCTAAAACAAGAAGGAATTAATTTATGATGCCAGAGAGCAAAACAAAGCAGTTCAAGGAACAAAAAGGGGAAAAAATCAACAGCCCACCAGGTTCCACCCTGATGGCACAGGCTGCCAGGTCACCGCCCTCACACCACCACTCCACACTGCTCCATAGGAAAACCCCACAAACCCCAGGTTCCTGGGTTTTCCTCCAGGTGCTCGATTCACTGGACAAACCTGTCACAGCCCAGCTGCCACTTCCAGCCAGGCCATGGGAGAACAGCAGCATGAGTGAGCTGCCCTCCAGCCTCTGCTCACGGACACCAGGTCAAAGCAGATTAGATTTTATGAACTATTTTGCAGGATTAGCCGAACCAAGCTTACTGGGTGGAAATATTTAACAGACATCACCCATGCAGCATTCCAAACCCCATCCTCACCCCCTTCCCTCCCCAGCTGAGGTTCTACATTTGTTATCTCACATTAAGCACTCAGGAGACAGCCAATGACAGCTCAAAAGGGGAATAAAATACAAGACATAAAAAACCACTGCTGAGATTTAAAAGTAATGAGCTTGAATCAGCTGCTCTTCCTCTCTCAGGTGTCTTTATGTGCTTTTGGTATCTTCCTATGCAGCTGTTCTCAAACAAAAAGTAATTACACACAACAGCAAGTCTGTCCCAAGGATCCCTGATCCAGCTGCCCAGACACAAGCGACACCTGAGCTGCACCACTGGCCCTGGTATGACGTTATTTGGCTCAAGCTGACAGTGAAAGCAAAAGGAGTAAACTGAAAATTCTAGATTTGCTTCTATTTTCTCCTTTTACAAGAGTCAGACTCAGTATCTTGGAGAGTGACCCAGGGCCCAACCCCACTGAGCTTGTTCCCAGAGAGCAGCAGCAACAACCACAACATTCATGGCACAGGAGAGTCCCAGAGGAGGGAACTGCAGCTCCACAGGGGTCAGGGAGCAGGAGCTGGGCTGTGATGTTCAGTACTGATAACAAGCACCTGAAACATTCAACACCAACCACAGAGAACCCCCAATCAACCCCCTGAACTCGAGCTGCTGCTGCACAAGCTATTGATCAGCCCACCCGAGGCAAAGTCATTCCCAAATTAGAAACAGGCAACTCTGCAGATCAGGAAATAAGGGAATAGGAAGCGTCCCAGAGTGGCAGAGGCAACTAAAATAGACAAGCAAGCTCATCACACCTCCACAGTCTACTGGAGAGAGTCTCCTCCTTGCCAGAACCCTTTGGAGCAGAGCACCCAGCGTGGTGTCTGTGCTGCCTTTAAATCACACCCAAAATGCCCAGTTCAACCCAGCAATGATCTGCCAAGTCCCATTTTCAGTGCACGATTCTCCTCGTGGGTCAGAACTTCTGAGAAATACAATCCCCACTCTGGGAACACTGAGACTCAGGGACAGCCTGGTCATGCTGCCTCTGCAAAGAAATTACAGCCTGGAGTTTCGGAAAGTTACTCCATCCTATCACAAGGGGATCACAAACATAACGGAAATCCGGTCACCAGAAAAATTCGTAAATATCTATAAACACAAAGGTATGGGTAACACAAGACCTGTGAGACCCAGGGAAGGCTGGAATCCAAAGCAGGTTCCAAGAACAGAACGAGTGGAAATGGTTGTCTAGGACATTTCTTAGGTGCTTTGTTTGCTCTTTACTGAAACCTTTCGGTTGGCACACACATGCAACAGAGGATCCCAGACTCCCAGCTGGGACGTTCCTCTGTCACTCTCAGTGCTGTCAGTTTAACATACACCACGTCCTCAAACACAGGAGAAGCTCCTGCTGTAACACAGGAGTTCCATCTGAAAACTATTTCCCGCCTCCCAAATCCCACAGTCTCTGTTTCTCCACACACAAGGACACCTTCATTCCAAATTCCACATGTAGACAGCTCCAGACAGCTGCAATTCCTGCCCCTATTGACCTGGTGCCTGTCCCATGCACCTGCTGGGCTGCAGGGCTCCTCCTGACCTCGTTCATCTCATTGTCTTGCCTAAAACACACCAAGTGCCCATTTAGAGAGCTTAAATGATGGAGCTGCTCAAAGAGCCCAGTGCCGTGAGCATCGAATCAGTACTTCTGACCCATGTGCAGGTCTGCTTCCCTAACTCCACATGAATGGGACACAAACTATCGGATCAACACCCAGTGTTTCATCTGACAACAGCTCAGCGCCCTCTGAGCTCTGACTCCCTTTTCACCTGTCCCCCGACTGCTCCTCCTCCAAACCCCATCCTGCCCTGGAGCATTACCCGGTCCTTCATCCTCCAGCTCTGAGCCAAAGACTTGGAGCCTTCGATCTTCTCGCAGTGCCTTTTCTTCATGAAGGCCAGGGGCAAGTTCCAGTCCGTCAGGTCGGACTCATCCTCCTCCCCGAGCCCCAGGAGAGGGGACTGCAGCATCTCAGACTCCATGGGCGGGGAAGCGCCGGGCAACAGGTGAGCAGCGATGTCCAGCCCGGCACCCAGCGGGGCCGGGGGTCCCTCCGGCCGGAGGGGGGGAGGACGGGGCAAGGGCAGCGGGGCGCGGCGCTCCCCGGTGCGCGGGTAAGGACGGACCCGGGGCACGCAGCGCCTTCACCTGGTGCAGGCAGCGGCCCCGGCCGGGCTCGGTGGCGCGGCCCGGGGAGGACCGAGGGGCCGGCGGGGACCGGGCCCGGGGCCTCCCTCGCACCTCTACCCCCGCGGGCCCCGCGCTCCTTGCGGCGGGCACCGCGCCCGGCCCATCGCGGCTCCCTCGCACACCGGCGGGCCGAGGGCGGCTCGGCGAGCTGCGCTCCGGGGGCGGGCGGCAGCGGACGGGACGCGCGTCCCGGGGCGCCGGCGAGCGCGACTCGGCTCAGCACCGCGGCACGGGGGCGGCCATCTTGCCCGGCCCACAATGCCTCGCGGTACGGGCCGCCGCGCGGGACACGCCGCGCCGCGCGCTCCGCCGCGTTGCCCTGGTGACAGCGCGTTGCCACGGTGACGGCGCGTTTCGATGGGGACGGCGCGGGAATCCAGAATCCCAGGATCACCGAGGTTGGAAAAGACCTCCTAGAGCATCGAGTCCAGGCTGTGCCCCATCCCCACCTTGCCACCAACCCAGAGCACCGAGTGCCAGGTCCGGGCCCTCCCCGGACGCCAGCAGGGAGCAGCCCCACACACAGCGCCCGGCCCGGCTGCCCTCCCCACAGACCCGGTGAGATTCACCTCACATAAAGCTGACAATCGATCCCTGACGCCGAGCTGCTGGCTCGGAGCAGTGGGAGCCTCACACTGGTGTGTCCTGGTGGTCCAAGCACACCCAGCCACAGGTACCAATCCGGCCACGCCTGTTCCTGGTCCTCACTTCCATTTGTATCGTGTGGTCATTTTTTCTGGGGCAAAAAAGCAGGAGAGTGGTGAAATTTGGCCAGCCGCTGTCTAATTCATGTTCACTCCACGCATGAGGAAAGGCAGGTGAGGTATTTCAGGCATAGATCCTCCTTGCTGTTAAATGGAAGGTTAATGAATATCAAATATTGCTGCTAATGAAGTTCCTCAGTGTTTGCTCCTGGCAGTAATCGAGCTCCACCACATTCATATTTGTAATACTTGAACATGTAAAAATTATTTCAAAGTAGAAATGAAAGAATACACGTGTAATTTGATTTACAGATCCATTAATTTTCATAAACACTTTCTGTGTGTTTACACTCCTGGAATATTTTAAATGCGAAGACCTTTCTTTGCAGTAGATTGGAAGACTGGCAAGTAATGTTTCTTGGGGTGGCCAACATTTGCTTTTGCTCCTTCCCCTTCCTGCGGAACCGATTCATTGCTTCGTGGTGCTTTGTGCTGATGGCTGATCATAACTGCATGATTGTTATCAGAACGAGCTGCCAGGCTGCAGAAAATGCTTATGGCTGTGTTTCTGCTAACCTTTAATGAATTCCTCAACAGCAGGCACACAAAATCAGAGAATTACAGAATTCTGGAATGCTTTGGGTTGGAAGGGACCTTAAAAATCTTTTTCCAACCTCCCGCCGTGTCAGGGTCAGAGGTACCAATCCCAACACTCCACCTGAAAAAATCCCAGTCCCTGGAGCGCCCAGGGCGGCAAATCCAGCGCCCGGGGCTGCACAGATGGACCCTAATCCCGGCTCCCGCAGCTCTGGGCAGCGTGTGCCAGGCCCGGCGCCAGCCCTGCCCGAACGTGCTGCGGAGCTGCCGCCAGAAATCCCCGTGAAGGACACAGCTGGCAGCGGGCACAGCGCATCTGCCTCAGTCCCTGCCCGGGCAGGGCGGCTCAGGAGCCTGTTCCCCGCCAGCCAGGCCTGCGAGAGCCGTGTGCTCCCTCATCCCCTCACCACCACGTCCTTCCCGTCACTTCAGGGGCTTCTCTGAGGTGCCTCCACCCTGCCCAGCTCCGCTGCTGGGCTCACCTGCCCAGGCTCCAGGGGACAGGGACAGGGAGGGCTCAGCTGAGCAGGGATGCCTTGGCTGTGGGATGGGAACCATCAGCCCTGCCCTGCTCCATGGGCACAGACAGCACTTCCCACAGGATCTCGCTCTGGCCTCTCCACTCCACTGTTCCCGTGGGATCCACCCTCTCCTGTTTATTGCTCCCTTTCCCGGCACTGCTGGCCAGGATTCCCTGCTGCCAGGGCTCCATGCCAGGGCAGATGTGGTGCCAGTGCTGCCTTCAGGAGCCCCCTTTCCATGCAAAGTCAACCCTGCAGCCCCAGGTTCCGGGCAGAATATGAAATTGCCCCCTTGTTCCCAGGGAATTCGAGGACTGGAAACAGCATGTCAGGTAAGGCACAGTGAGTTATGCCCTAAACCCAAACTGCAGGGTTATCTTCCAGAAACACACTTGGACACATTCTCCCACCTGTCACTCTTTTTAATGAAAAATCCTCCTATCTCAAGCTCCGTCAATGTCCTTTGTTTTGCCTTATTCAGCCACCTAATTCTAATTCCACTTCTGGGCAGGAAGAAATAAAGATATGGAAAGAAGAATGTTACTCATAAATATCATGAGAGATCTTATCTTTCGCTTTCATTAGTCAAACTCACAGGTCACCAAATGAGTCAGTTGGATGCAAAGGTCCCTTCTTGGAGCCAAAAGGCGCCCAGGCCACCTTTCCTGAGGCTCTGAGGGCAGGTGCTGGTGTCCCCGTGTGTGCAGGTGACCATGCTCCTTCCCCACAGCAGCCCCTCAGCCCAGCACTGCTGGCACAGGGGGTGTTTTAGGCATTTAGGGGCCAACAACAAGATTTGTTTTAACACTTCAGTCAGGGGAGCTTTACAGCCTAAAGACAGTAGGTAAAATATTTATTAGGAAGAATATCTATTTTTAACTAAGTCTGACTTCAGCTGTATTATTTATGCATGTGCAGCACACAGACTTCCTTCCTTCCTTCCTTCACAGCAAATGTGAGTCGGAGACTCGGGGCTGGGAACGGGAATGGGAGCCTGGGGAGGACGGGATCGGGAGGCAGGTGAGAAGGGGGCGGGTGCTGTTATGTGCCAAATCCAATACACATCAAAACATGATTCACAAAATTGACTCCCCGTCTCGTGAAAGCCTCCCAGTGACCTCCTCTGCGAGACAGAACAGACGCGACTATTCCTGGCTCTCCCAACGCGCTGCCTGCTCACTGCAGGGGAGGAATCGTGTCCTCACACAGGCACCGGCGCTTCCCCGAGCCGGGAGCAGCAGCAATTGGAGCACCGAACCTGTCAGGTGGGGTTTGCTGCGGCGCCTGGTCCCCACCTGCCACAGGTGCTCCCGGAGCAGGGCAGCAGCTCCTGCTGCAGCTCCGGCTTTCCAAGCACAGGGACCGGGGCAGTGGCTGGGGGGAACAGAAAAGTGAGGCTGTCCCCGCCCAGACAAGAACCAGGGTGAGAATCACAGAATCTTTTGGGCTGGAGAAGCCCTCAGAGACCATCAAGTCCAACCATTCCCCAGCACTGACCATGTTCCCAGGTGCCACAAGGCCTTTAGATCCCTCCAGGGATGGGGACTCCATCACTGCCTTGCGCAGCTGTGCCAGGGCTGGACAATCCTTTTGGTGTAAGAAATTTTCCCCAATATCCAACCTAAACCTCCCCTGGCACAACTTGAGGCCATTTCCTCTTGTCCTGTTGTTCCGTGGGAGCAGAGCCCGACCCACCCTGGCTGCACGCTCCTGTCAGGGAGTTTTAGGGAGTGAGAAGGTCCCCCCTGAGCCTCCTCTTCCCACGCCAGTTGTTCTGCAGTGCTCCAGCCCCTGATGTGATGGGATGTGCTCTTTTGAGCACAGTCAAACTGCCTTAAAAATATGGGAGACATAAAATAGGTGTAAAGTGGCATCTCAGTTAGCAGCATCCAGTGGGAAGATGACAGGGATTCATGTTCTCTATTCATGTTGAAAAGGCCAGAATAAATACTAGGTCAAAAATCTCTCCTTGCTTTTTTAATGGAAGAAGCACTTTGGCGTCAGGGGGAGTTTTTCACCGAGGACAAAAAGAGAGGGAGAAAAGAGAGGTGATGCAGCTTTTGGAAGCAGAAAATTTGGGAGTTTTATCTGTTCGCTTTGCCTCCACTGAACTATAAAAGGGCAAGTTTCCGGATGACTCAGAAGCTGTAGAGTTTAGTTAATGAGTGTATTTGACACCCTGGGATTCCAGGTAGTACACAAGTTAGAAGTCATTTAGACCGTGAAGCAGCCGCCGCGTTTGACCCCAAAGGCGACTTCAGTTCACAACAAACGTAAAGATTTCTGTGCTCCCGCCGGCACGGGGGAGACTTAAATGACCCCTCCGCAGACTGACAAAAATTGGCTGCTTAATGGAGCTGTTTTTCTCATAAAGCCTGAGCGAAGCTGCGCTCAATACGGTGGGGACGCGATGGATTGGAGAGTTTGGAGGAGCTGTTAATAGAGTTCTCAAAGCGCCCGGCCATCCATCTCCGCGACGCTGCAGCCCCGCAGCTCATCCGTTATCATTATCTCCCTTTGTCTCCTCGCAGGCCGGGTAATTTGCGAGGTGATCGGGCTATGTGTGTTTAACAACACGTGATCGATGTCACCTCGGCAGATATTCTCTGCTTTTCTCATTATTAAGCGCAGAAATGTTTCCTTAAACACCATGTCGCTGTCGCAGATCGGTATCGCCTCTGACTCAGCGACAAAACCACCCCAATGCTCCGGGAATGGGAGCCAGGGAATTCTGCTGGCCTGGTAAAAGCATTCAGCCCAAAAGTCCTGGTTTCTTTTTGCAGCCCCTTGCCAAGGCCACCTTCCCACCGGCCGGACAGGACTTGACACTTCCTTTAGGCTGGGTGGAACGGGCTGGTAAGAAATAATTCAGCATTTTACAGGGATTTCTCATACTGTCTTCACTTGGGGCTTGGGAATCTGGAAGCTATTTCATGGAGCTGCCTGTGGAAATGCCAGCCCAGTAATGCAGAGGCTGCTTTGGAATCGGAACCAGAATCAGAACAGGTTTGGTTTGATGATCTGTGATAAGAGAGGCAACCACCAAGAGATTGGGATCCCACCAGAAGGATCCCAGAATGGAGAAATCCAGCCTGGGTCACTTTTGGAGCATTAACCAGTAACATTGTTTTTGATAGAGGAACCCAAAAATCTCTTCCTACATTTGGGAAATGCAATTACCTGTGGAATCAGCATGAATAGACCATTCCCATTAAATCCATCAGTTGAAACCTTTTCCTCATGCGTGGGGTATCTCAAACCCGGATCCCAGGTGCAGAGTGCCACTCTGATCAACGTCTATTTCCTAAGTCTTGGTGGGTTTCATGGCTCGTGCGCTTACTGCTGAGATCCAGCGGGGTGATGAGGCACAGTGTGACCAGTCTGATTACAATTAATGGCAGAGGGATGAACACCCACACAAACTTCTGTCACTTTCGCTGGGGAGTATCCGCCCAGCAGGGAGGTAAAGGCTTTACATGGCCAAACACACACTGTATAAATCTAAATATGAGTTTATAGCAGACTGAGGACTCCCATTCCCCTGCTGATGGAACAGTCAGGCTGTGGCACGGACAACACGCTTACTCCACTTCCCCAAGAGTTCCTGTCCCTGGAAACACTGCAGCAGGGCCAGCAGGCTCTGGATTCACGACTAATTTATTTTGCATTTCCCAAGCAGAAGAGCCTTAGGAAGGCACAGCACGAGGCAATTTTCCCCCAGAGCACCCCTGACAATGTCACCACTGCACAGCCGGGCAGCGCCAGCCCTCAGGAGCGGGGATGGAATTGCAATTCCAGCATGAAAAACCATGAACCAAATGTGCTCCTGCCAGGTGTGCAGGAGCCCAGAGTTCTGCCAGCCCATCTCTCACCCTAACAAGAGCTGTGTTGAGGCTCCCACTGCCATCCCAGGGGGTCAGAGCTGGCTGGACCCCTGCCATCCCCTGCATCTCCAGCTCAGGAAGTGCCAGCTGCACGCAGCAGCCAAAGCGTCTCCAGCTTCACTCAGTGCCTGGAAGCAGCTCCTGGGCCTTTCCGGTCACACTCAGTCTCTCTGCAGCTTCTGGAGCCTCCGACCTTGTACAAGAATCGATGCCCCCCCCAGCCCTAATGGAGCCTCTCTGCAAAGAATCTCCGTGTCCTGAGAGACCTTTCCCCACTAAAAGCTGCACGCCAGCTCGGGGTCAGCCCTCACAGCAGCAAACACAGGGAATCCCTGTTGCCTTGGAGTGGTTTTCTCCATCCTGGCTTGAAAACCTTCTGTGCTTTAACTCTGAACCCTCACAGGCATAAACACGAATTGACCCTGGCGCAATCAGATCCCTCACCCAGCATGCAGGACCAGAGCTCTGGGCAGTGCTGCCTCTCCAAACCTCACTGTCCCTGCTCCAGCTTCCCCTTGTTTGGGAGCAGAGATCAGCCCCCAGCTCCCCGATCCCTGATCCCTGTCCCTGTGCTTGCACATCCACCTGTCTGACCCAGGCTGGGCATCCGTGTGCCCCACGTGCACTTGGAACTCCTTCCGGGCTTGTCCTGCCACACATCCATCTCCTCCATCCCAAAGCTGGCCATGGAAGCATTCCCAGTCTCCACAGATGTATTTGGGGTTTGTGTGACAAGGTCTTGGTAGGAGGGGGCTACAGGGGTGACTTACGTGACCCTAGAGGAGCCCAGGCTGGAGCAGGGGCAGAGTGAGAGGAGGAAGGAGCAGCAGAGACATCACGGCATGAACTGCCCAGAGCCCCTGCTCCTCACCCCTCTCTGTCGCTGCGGGGGAGGAGGGAGAGGATTTGGGAGTGAAGATGAGTCCAGGAAGAAGGGAAGGGTGAGGGGAAGCTGTTTTAAATTTAGTTTTTATTTCTCATTATCCTACTCTGATTTGATTGGTAACAAACTAATTTCCCCACGTCCAGTCTGTTTGCCCGTGGTGGTGATTGCTGAGGGATTTCTTCCTGCCCTTATCTTGCCCCACGAGCCTTTTGCTCTATTTTCTCTCCCCCTCAGCTGAGCAGGGAGTGATGGAGCAGCTTTGGGGGCACCCAGCCCAGGTCACCCCACCACAGCCCATTAACAGAACACAACAGAGGGCGTGGGAGAAAAGGAGCAAGAGACTGCAAAGTAATAAATAATCATGGAAAAAACTAGGGCACAGCAGTGTCACCGGCTTTTGATGTTTCCTCCTCATCATGCCCTGCCTCTTCTGCCACGAAAAGGGAACATTGCAAGGTGGGAAGAAGCTCCAGAGCAACAGGGACACAGAGCTGTGTCTGTTCAGAAGCACCAGCAGGATTACAGATAAATATTGAAGCTATCAAAGAAGCTTAAGGGATTTAGGAACCCACTCCCCATTATCATCCTCACTGGGGGAGGGGAAGTGATCTCCGCAGACCAACAGCAAACACCAGCACGGTGCTGACTTCTGAAACTCCTCACCCTGGCTGCAAATTCCCCCTTGTTTGCTGGACAGGGGCGAAATGACAAATGTGGGGTTTGTAACACACGGAGTTCCCATTTGTCACCTGTGGGTGCTGCAGAGAGCCCGAGCTCTGCGAGACCCCACAGGCCCGAGCTCTGCGAGACCCCACAGGCAACACTCCCGGCCGGAGCATCCCTGTGCCAGGGCCAGGAGCAGCAGGGCCAGTCCCAGCACCTGGGCAGGATGGGAGGGCCGTGTCCTACAGGGGGGCTGAGATCCATCCCACAGCCAGGATCCATCCCACAGCCGGGATCCACCCCACAGCCAGGGATCCACCCCACAGCTGAGATCCATCCCACAGCCGGGGATCCACCCCACAGCCAGGATCCATCCCACAGCCGGGGATCCATCCCACAGCTGGGATCCATCCCACAGCCGGGGATCCACCCCACAGCCAGGGATCCACCCCACAGCCGGGATCCATCCCACAGCTGAGATCCATCCCACAGCCGGGGATCCACCCCACAGCCAGGGATCCATCCCACAGCCGGGGATCCACCCCACAGCTGAGATCCATCCCACAGCCGGGGATCCATCCCACAGCCGGGGATCCATCCCACAGCTGAGATCCACCCCACAGCCAGGATCCATCCCACAGCCGGGGATCCATCCCACAGCCGGGGATCCATCCCACAGCCGGGGATCCATCTCACAGCCAGGGATCCATCTCACAGCCAGGGATCCATCCCACAGCCGGGGATCCATCTCACAGCCAGGGATCCATCCCACAGCCGGGGATCCATCCCACAGCCGGGGATCCATCTCACAGCCAGGGATCCATCTCACAGCCAGGGATCCATCCCACAGCCAGGGATCCATCCCACAGCCGGGATCCATCCCACAGCCAGGATCCATCCCACAGCCAGGGATCCATCCCACAGCCGGGGATCCATCTCACAGCCAGGGATCCATCCCACAGCCGGGATCCATCTCACAGCCAGGGATCCATCTCACAGCCAGGGATCCATCCCACAGCCGGGGATCCATCTCACAGCCGGGATCCATCCCACAGCTGGGGATCCATCTCACAGCCAGGGATCCATCCCACAGCCAGGATCCATCCCACAGCCGGGGATCCACCCCACAGCCGGGGATCCACCCCACAGCCAGGATCCATCTCACAGCCAGGGATCCATCCCACAGCCGGGGATCCATCCCACAGCCGGGGATCCACCCCACAGCCGGGATCCATCCCACAGCCGGGGATCCACCCCACAGCCGGGGATCCACCCCACAGCTGGGATCCACCCCACAGCCGGGGATCCACCCCACAGCTGGGATCCATCCCACAGCCGGGGATCCATCCCACAGCCAGGATCCATCCCACAGCTGGCACCTCGCTTTCTCCTACTGCAGGAAAATCCAGACAGAGCTGAAAAACGACTTGAGGGATGGTCTGGGAGGAAAAGCTGCTGGCTTCTCTGACGTGTGTGTGTGCAGACAGGGGGGAATTCCTGCACAAATCAATTCTGAGGCGGCGAGGCGGATGTGGGATGTGGGAAGCTGCCTCCATTCAGCTCCGCTGCCGAGGCGTCACAGCGAACCCTCATTAACTAAACATGACACGGGCGCTGCTCCCGCGCCGCTGCCGGGAAGGAGACGCTCCATCCTCACCGGAGAGGGATGGCTGCGATGGACACCGGCAGCGTCCTCCGCCCCGCGGCTCTCAGCTCCCCCCCCACAGCCCCGGGCACACATCCCGCTCGTTCCCTGCTCCTCAGGCATCACCGTCCTCACCCAAAAACCACCCCCAGATGGGCACACGTGGGGCACAGCGAGGACGGGCTGAGGCCTCTCCTGTGCAGACTCAGGCACAGGTTAAAGCTTCACTCCCTACTCAAAAGGCACCGCAGGGGGCAGGAGCCCAACGGGACCCGGGGCACAGCCCAGTGCCAAGCCCGAGCTCCCTCCCGCTCCAGTCCAACCCTGGATTCCTGTGCAGGGAATATCAGCACCATCCCAGGCCCCTTCTGCAGCTCTCCCTGCAATTTTGGCTAATGCCAGTCCGGTCCTCCAGCAGCCAGAATGGTTTCTCTGCTACACTTTTAAGGGGATGCTGCAGTTTTAAACCACAAATTAAATTTTTAATGAAACTTCATAACTGTTGTACCCAAATGTAATGTAATATTGATGGGAACTGTGCATCCAGCTAGCATGAGACTGCCCTAGAAAGCTTTTTAGGATGTTATGCAATATAGAGCTAAATTAATTATTTGTAATGAAAGGATCTGTGTCCCTATAGCATCACAGAGACCTACTGGTACAGAGACCACACTCCCCAGTCTCACTGAGTGTAAATGCCAGGCAATTTAGGCAGAAACTGGCTTGTGAGATGGGAACAATGAAAGCAGGGAAGGGAGAAAGGGAAGAGAGTGAATGTGTGAGAGAGGGAGAGAGAGAGAGGGAGAGAAACAGAGAGGGAGAGATCTGCAAAGAAAGACTGCAGCAAAATGCAGCAAAATTCCCAACTCCTGTCCAAAGTGTGTCTGTCACAGAAGGGAATACTCCATCTCACACTGCACTGGCTGCACCCTGTGCCTGAGCTGCTCTAGTGACAGCTGTACCCTTTAGAAGGCACCAAAGAAAAATACATTTTGCATTTACAGTATTCTCAAACAGAACCATGGAGCAGCTGGGGGCTGGGGGCTGCTTCCCTGTGCCTGCTCCAGCTGCAGAAGGAAAAGGCTTTGGAGATGATGTTGCCCCCCTCACATCTGGGCTCTGCACAGCCACTGGTGTGGTGACCAGAGACCCTGTCCTTGCTGCAGTTTCCCTAAGAACAATTCATTGTATTAAAAAAAAGACAAAACAACCTGGTAGTCTCTGCCTTGTCCTGCTTTGAGCCTGCTGGGGATGGGGTGTGTGGCTGGGGAAGGGGCTGGAGGAGACAATCCCTGAGGAACCTCAGTGACAACACGGGCACAACCAGCAGCTCCGTGCACAGACAAAGGGAGCTGAGCTTCCTGAAGTGTAGCCATCGATGGTACCCATTTAAAGCTGCCTTCATCCCATAATGGATCTCATCGTTCCCACTCCGCAGAGGAGACTGAAATGCGGAATCAGCATCACCCCACAGGAGATGGTTTATGTACAGCAGACTGCACAAGCAGGAGGGAAAGCTTCCACTGCCTGCTCCCTGGGGCTCCAGCTCCTGGGATTAGAGAGATTTGTCCACTTTAAAAAACTGTCCTTTCTGCATTCGTGATTCTGCTGCTCACGCACAAAGGTTAGTGTGGAGCAGACGGGAGACTCACACCCCTCACCTCTGCACGGGCAGAGGCCACGGGCGGCCGGAGCTGCCAGGAGCACCTGGGCTGTCCAAAACCATCTTCGTCCATCACAAATACAAATGTGCCTGCTGGCTCCTGTTCAGAGCTAAATCATCTGCGAGGGTCCTTGAGAGCTGTGCTCAGCTCTTTTCAGCTACAGAGCTATAAATCAGCTGCTACTGAGGGCTTGGGAAGAGGCAAGAGAAGAGTTAAAAATAATGGGGGCTCCATTACTCCATTACAGCCACACAGCTCCTAAATCTACAGAAGCAATAACAGATCCTACTGCATGATTCAGTGATTCTGGGCTGGAATCTTGATCATATCTTCTGGTTCTTTCTTTGCATTAGGAGCCACGGGGGTTATTTTGCTTATCTCTTGTAGCGAAGCTTTGTTGTTTTTTCCTATCCAGGCATTTCGTGGTCTCCATCACCATAGTATCCGAGTGTTTATTTTATTGCATTTGTCACCTTGGTCTCATCTCCGCATAATGCGCTATGGATGACAAAAGCTTGCGAGGGAAATTGGTTCAGTGACATGCTCAGCTCTGTCAATACCATGCAGATGTGAGCAGGAGTGGGACCGACTCCGCTGCCTCTCATACTGGTTTGTACTGGTGTAATTTTATTGCCTGCAGTAACATTATTTTTGGGTTGTGCTCCTTCCTGTGGCAGAAGGATTAGACCTGCAGGCTTTTCAGCTTTTCCTTTCGCCAAAAAGCCCCCGAACCAAACCAGCACAGAAGAGACACTGCTCTGCCCAGTAAACCCCATGGGGTCTGTCCCCTCCTTATCCCCCTCCTGCCCTGTGCCTGGTGCACTGAAATACTGCCCAGCACAGAGAGCCAACAGCAGGGACAGTAACCAGGGCGATAAAGCCAGAAGGAAGAGCCTACTGGAAATGCAGATTTTCCCCCAAAATTTCCTGCAGCAAAGCAGACACTCCAGAGGGGAGCAGTGCCAGAGGTGTGGGCAGCCCCACAGGTGGCTCTGAACTGCACAGGCAGGAACAGCAGTGAGACCCAGGAGCCTCAGGAAGGCTCCAAGTGACACCCAGGTCTCTTCAGTCCCCCCGAGCACTGGGACAGGTTGGATGGAGATGGCGATGAAGGCACTACAGGATGCCCATGAAGGTGCCCAGAGGTGCTGAGCACCCTGGCACAGCTCTGCCCTCTCAGCCACTTCTGTCCCAGCACTGCCCTGGGTTCCCTGGGCTGGCATAAAGGGCCAGCAGAACATCAGAGAGTTTGCCACCCTGCCATCCTCCTGCTGACAGCCCCAAGCCCCTGGTTTGGCCATGAAATGCTGCTTTAACTGTACCAGAGCAGA
This sequence comes from Corvus cornix cornix, assembly GCF_000738735.6. Classification (NCBI taxonomy): domain Eukaryota; kingdom Metazoa; phylum Chordata; class Aves; order Passeriformes; family Corvidae; genus Corvus; species Corvus cornix. The sequence continues at coordinate 11,753,447 of NC_046347.1, forward strand.
GCCGGATGGGGAAAGAGGCTCCCAAGGGCAGCTGAGCTGCCTTTGAGGAGGAAACACTCCATGCCACGCCAGCGTGTCACAAACCTCCCGGGGCTGGATAAAGACCTGCTACAGGAAAGGCATCAAACCAGTCACAGGTATCGCTGAGAGCAGCTCAGGGAGCTCCAGCCCCAGCGAGGGCTCCTCAGGCCTGCTCCAGGCAGATCAAAGGGGAAAGGACCATGGAGTGGTTGTGTTTTATCTTTTGCAGATCCATGGACTGAAAGCCTTTGTATTTTACTGACCCACTTCACTAATCAAAATTAATTGCTTCATATTTCACAGGATAACTTGGCATTATGTAAATACTCCAGCCATATGTGCTGCTGCAGTGCTGAGCTGAGCTGAGGGGGCCACACTCCTCCATTTACCCCGGCAGGCTGCTTCCAGATCAGGAATTTCCTACCACAATACAATACCCCAGGGAGAAGACAAGGATAAAGTCAACAGGCAGGAGAGGCTCAGGGAGCTGGGACAGTTCCACTCGTGCTCGGGTGCCCCGGCCAAGGGCAGGACGTGGGGAACAAGGGCAGGGGACACTGCTCGCTTGCTGCCCCGGGGCTGAAGGAGAATCGGCCTTGGCTGAGGTGCTGAAGATGACAAAAGTGACAGTTCCAACAGCCACAAGCTATTCCCACCAAGGACAGATCCAGATATTACCTGCAAGGCTCTTTCCCTGATTAATAAAGAAGCAAAGCTGCAACTGCTCCCCTGCACCCACAGTGGAGCTGGGCACCGGCACCAGCGGGAGCAGCTGCTCCCCGGGGACACGTGGTGCCTGGGGTCCGTCCGTGCTCCAGCGGCTCCCCCCGGGGCCGGCAGCCCCACGGCTCACCCGTGTCCTCCCCACGGAGCCCCGGGGCGCCCGCGGGTTCCCCTGCTCCACGCGGCACCGACCCACGGGGCTGCCCCGGCCGCTGCTCCCGGAGCGCACCCGGGCACTCGCGGCCACACTCCCGGGACCGCGGGCACCCGCGGGCACCCACGGACTCGCGGGGAGCGCGGGGCGGCCCCTTCCACCCGCGACCCTGCACCGGCAACCCCGCACAGACGTGCACAAGCACAGCGTGCACACACACACGTGTGCGCGCACACCCCCGCACACACACCGCACGCTCATCCCCCGCACACGCAGCCCTCACACCCGCACCCCGCACATCCCCGCGCCGCTCCCGGCAGCCCCTCCCCGCGCAGTCTCCTCTGCCCACGCGCGCCGCCCACGCGCGCTCCCGCCCACGGACACACGCGACCCCCGCGCACTCGGGCAGACGGACACACGCGGACACACGCGGACACGCGGACACACGGACACCCTCTCAGGCTGACAGAATCACCACCGCACACTCTCACACGCACTCACGCCCCGCTCCCACGCGGGGCCCCCCCGCCGCGGGCCGGGATTCCGCGCTCCGTGACGCCCCGCGCGGCCCCGCCCGGGCGCGATAAAAGCGGCGGCGCCGCAGCGGAGCCGGAGCCGGCCCGGAGCGAGCGGAGCCGAGCGGAGCCATGGCCGCGGGGCCGCCCGGCAGTCGCCGCCTCCTGCCGCTGCTGCTGCTGCTCCTGGGGCCGGCGCTGGGGCCGGCGCTCGGCCAGGGCCTGGGACAGACGCGCTTCATCTGCACCTCGGTGCCGCTGGACGGGGACGTGTGCGCGGCCTCGGCGCTGGGCACCGGCTCGGCCGAGGAGCTGAAGGGCACCGTGCTGCAGCTGCGGGAGACGGTGCTGCAGCAGAAGGAGACCATCATGAACCAGAAGGAGACGATCCGCGAGCTCACGGCCAAGCTGGGCCGCTGCGAGAGCCAGAGCGTGCTGGAGCTGCCCGGCGAGGGAAAGGGCAGGAAGGGCTTCTCCAAGAACACCATGGGCGACCTGTCGCGGCCGGCCGCCGCCGAGACCCTCAGCCAGCTGGGGCAGACGCTGCAGTCCCTGAAAACCCGGCTGGAGAACCTGGAGGTACGCGAGGAGAGCCGGGGAGCCGCACAGCCGGGCACCGGGAGACACGGGGAGCCGGGGCACCCGCGCGTCCCTGCACGGGGAGCGCGGAGCCGGGCACCGGGAGCTGGGCGTCAGGGGAGCCGGGCAACCGGACATCGGACACCGGGAGACCCGCGGAGCCGGGGACGGGCAGCCGCGGAGCAGGGCACCGGGCACCGGGGAACCCGCGGAGCCGGGCACCGGGAGCCGCTGCCCGGTGGTAACAGCCCGCTCCTCTGCTCGCCCCTTGCAGCAGTTCAGCAGGATGAACTCCTCCAGCCAGACGAACAACCTGAAGGACATCCTGCAGAACAAGATCGATGACCTGGAGAAGCAGGTGCTGTCGCGGGTGAACAGCCTGGAGGAGGGCAAGCTCAGCCCCCGCAACGAGTCCGAGGAGCGCGGCAAGATCGAGAGCACCCTCACCTCGCTGCACCAGCGCATCAGCGACCTGGAGAAAGGTACCGGGCGCTGCCCACCCCCGCCCGCCCGCGGGACCCCCGGGCCGGCTCCCGGAGCCCCCCGCCGCTGGGGACCGGGCGCTGCCGGACGATGCGGAGCCGCTCCCGCGGGCGGATCTGCCGAGCCCGTCCCGGTGCCCACCCCGGGAGCGATCCCTCTCCCCCAGCTCGGCTTTCCCCGTGGCAGGGGTTGGAGCTGGCTGATCGTTAAGGTCCCTCCCAACCCAGACCCTTACTCGGTGACTCCTGAGGCAGCCGGTGCCCGCGGGCTCCGCAGCCGGGGATGCTCCGGCCGCTGCCCGCCCCGGGGATTAGGGAGCCGCGCGGCGCCAGAGGGATTTGCTCCTCGCTGCCGTCTCAAGGCCCGTTACATAACGGGGTGGGGAGGGGGGAACCCCCAAAGGGGCAGAAAGGGGGCCCGGCAGGAGCCCACCGCCCCTGCGCTCCCACAGGCCAGAAGGACAACCGGCCCCCGGACAGGTTCCAGCTCACCTTCCCCCTGCGCACCAACTACATGTACGCCAAGGTGAAGAAGAGCCTGCCCGAGATGTACGCCTTCAGCATCTGCATGTGGATCAAATCCAGCGCCTCCCCCGGCATGGGCACCCCCTTCTCCTACGCTGTGCCCGGGCAGGCGAACGAGCTGGTGCTCATCGAGTGGGGCAACAACCCCATGGAGATCCTCATCAATGACAAGGTACAGCCCCGGGCCGTGGGGAGGGTGCTGGGCAGGGGGGACGGGCTGGGGGCAGCGTGCGGGACCCCCATGTGCACCACCCTGACCCGCTGCCTGCAGGTGGCCAAGCTGCCCTTTGCCATCAACGACGGCAAGTGGCACCACATCTGTGTCACCTGGACCACGCGGGATGGCGTGTGGGAAGCCTACCAGGACGGCACACAGACGGGCAACGGCGAGAACCTGGCCCCCTACCACCCCATCAAGCCCCAGGGCGTCCTGGTCCTGGGCCAGGAGCAGGTGAGGGCTGGGGGACGGGTGCAGGGGTCCCTGCTGGGTCGCTGCACCCGAGGGGACGGACGGGGCCACCTGGCCACGTGCCCCCGGTGACGGCGGCTCCTCCGCAGGACACGCTGGGCGGAGGGTTCGACGCCACGCAGGCCTTCGTGGGGGAGCTGGCCCACTTCAACGTGTGGGACCGCAAGCTGAGCCCGGGGGAGGTGTACGGCCTGGCCACCTGCAGCTCCAAGGCACTCGCGGGCAACGTCATCGCCTGGGCCGAGGCCAACATCGACATCTACGGCGGGGCCACCAAGTGGACTTTCGAGGCCTGTCGCCAGCTCAACTAGGGCCACGGACAAGCGAGAGAAACCTCCTCAGCGGGTTCCTTTATTTATTTTTTTTTTCTCCTCCTTTTTTTTGCGCAAAAACAACCGAGAACGAAGCCACCCGACTTGTCCCGGGAGCAGGGATGCCCCGGCAGCGGGGTGCCCGCCCCCGGAGCCCCACGACCCTCCGGTTTCTGTCTTGCCAACGTCCTTCAACGCCTGCGTGCCTTGGCCTGGCGCGGCTGCGCCCCCCCCCGCCGCCCCCCGGCCCGGCCCCCGCTTCGCCGCCGCTTTCCTTGGGCACCGGCGCCTGAAAAGGCTGCGGGGCCCGACCCAGAGCCCCCTCGGGGCTCCTCTTGGTCCAGCCTGACCCCCGGGAGGGTGGTGCCCCCGGAGCCGGGGGAAGGTTGCAGCCTCCTCCCCAGCTGTGCTCCAACCCGGGCTGGCGACAGCAGCTGGGAGCCCGAGGAGGGCCCGACCCCTCCGTTCCCAGCCCCGGGGAGGAGCCGCCCCCCTTCCCAGGTGAGCCCCGCGCCCCCTCCCCGGCCGGCGCTGCTCCCGAGTACCACAGCCATAGCCCCGGGCTGCGGCGGGCACCGGGCGGGACCCGCGGCGGGACCGCCCCCGGCCCCGCTCCCCGACCTGCCGCACTCAGGTACCCCCGGCCCCGCCGCCTGCAGCCCCCCGAGGCCTCCTACGCGCCGTAGCTGGTGACAAATAGCCTTTACCGTCCCCTCCAGTCCGGCTCCCACTGACAGGTCTGAAGCCTTTCTGCTTTTGATAATACAGTCTCTTGTTTCTCTTACTGTAAAGGGAAGTTTATTACCAATAAAAAAAAAGGGTATTTTTATGAAGATAAAAAAAAATAGAATTATTAGCGCTCCCTGAGAAAAAAAAACGTGCTTTGAGATTCTGTGGGATAAAAAGAGATAAAGAAGCATATTTTGAGATAACAGATGCATTTTGTATGGTTTCCTTTTCTAAACTCCTGGTTTGTACTACAGATTGCAGAAATCACTCCCCAGCCCCCCTCCTGCCCCCTCAGGGCAGCCCTGGGCGGCAGTGGAGGATGAGACAGAGAATTCACCCGGGGCTCCAGAGCCTCACGACCAACTCCAAAGATGCGGCAAAGAGACGGGCGGAGCGGAGGAGTCCGTGCGGAGCCGGGAGCTCCTCCCGGCCGGGGCACAGAGCCGGCCCCGCCTCGGCTGCTCCGCGGACCCGGCACAGGCAGCAGCACCCCCAGAGCGAGACCCCGCACACGGCTCAGGGCAGTGGATCCTCAGCCGTGCTCTTGGTGCAAGAAAAATCCCCAAACCATCGAGAGTTAATTTCAGTTCCTCCCAAGCCCCTGTTCACATCGGCGAGCACAGGCAGAACCTGCTGAGAACAGCGAGACCATGGCACAGGTTTAACCTCCAGCCCCAGGTGCGTTGGATTTGCCAAAAAACCACGAAAGGGTGTGATGTCAACACAGTGTACATAGTGTACAGTAGGGGAGAGAATTAATGTATCTTAATTTGTCATTATTTTGCTAACCAAAGCTGTACATTTTTCCTACTCCTGGCTCTGTCTCCTTTGGGATTTGAAGGGGTTCCGACACCCCGCGCATCCGGCCCGCATCGGCAGTTCTGACAATGCACTGTTTCTACGGATTCTCATGCTTTTTCCATTTTATTGCTGGGATTACATGAATTGTTGACTTTATTTTTACACAATAAAGCGTGAAGAAAGACACCGGCTTCTCTCACATGTGTCTGTTCCCTGAGCAGCCAGTGCTCAGCAGCTTGTCTTTTTCCACAGGAAGGTTTCATGCCTGCATGAGGCAGGAATTTCTGCCCAGTTCCCCTCGGAGCTGGCTCAGGCACTCCCTGAGCCTCTCTGCCAGGCTGTCTCCTTCTCCTGTACCCTCAAACCACGTCTTTCCCTGGTTTATGTAACACATCACACGAACTGATGTATTTTTTCCTCAAGCTGCTGGCTGGAAGTTCCCTCGGGGCCCTGCCAGGCTGGTGCAGGGGACAGTGGCACCCCCGGGGCTCTGCAGGAAATGCTCCCGGTTTGGGCACCACGACAAAGCCCCGGGACCGGCGGCCTTGGCTCCCTCCCCGCAGCCCCGCTCGTCCCTCGGGAGCCGGGCTGGGCTCCAGGTGCAGTTCCTGGAAGGCAGCGCTCCCGGGGGAATCTGAGCGCGTGGCTCACAGGGTGATGTGGCTGGAGGCCACCCGTGTGCCGCAGACACGGGACAGGCCAGCGCAGGGCCCCCAACGCTGTCCCCGAGTGCTGCAGCTTCCCCCCTCCCGTCCCACACCGGCCACAGAGCAGCCGTGCCACATGAATTGCATCAAAGATACAAGGAGGAAAATCGACATTTACTCCTTGTGACCAGCCCAAACCGACCTCACACAACCGCCCCGTAACGCTCCCATTCCGCTGCAGCTGGGAGCGGGACTCGCGTGGATCCAGCCCGGGGCACGGGCAGGACACGGTGACAGCAGCACCCCCTTCCTTCCTCCAGCAGAGCGAGGACACGGTGACAGCCCCGAGGTGACAGCCCCGAGGGACGCAGCTGGCGGAACTCAGCACAGCCCTCGCTGCTGCCACGTCTGTGGTCAGCGAGTCTCAGCTCCCGGGGGCTGGCGATGGCCACAGGGAGGGTCACAGCAATGGCCAGGTGAGGGTCAGTGAGGGTCCTGCGGCCACTTGTGCTGTATCTTCCCAAGAACATCTCCAGTCACTGCAGCCTCTGGTAAAGGTGTCCCTGACTGGTCACCTGCCACTTCCCACACCTCCAGCTGCCAACAGCACCACGGGGTCCCAACCTTCATCCAGCCCCTGCCACCCCCATAAAGCCTCTTCTTTTCCAGAGGAGAGTGTTTGCTCCTGTGGCTGCTCCACGTCCTTTTCAGGATGCCTCAAGCCATAACCATTGGAATGCAGTGAACAGGGCAAGGGAAGGGAGATGCTTCGAGCCAAACTGCAGGGCTGGGACCCGGCGTGTTTTCCACACCAAAAGCCACGGGCAGGAGCAGAGTGATGAGTGCTGGGAGGGGACAGTTGGCATCGGGAATCTTCTGGGGGCAAGAGGAAAGGTGAGACATCAGGATTGTCTCAGGGCAGTTCACTGAGTCCCACGGGGACAGCTGAGTGCGGTGTGCCACCCATCCATCGCTCACAGAGAGGAGGCAGGGGGCTGCCATGGCTGAGGGGGCAAGACAGGGTGGGCAGCGACAGGGGCACAGAAGGGGTGTTGAGGAGAGTGGTGCAACCACGAGCTGCCCCCTCCCCAGTTCCCCAGACCCCCCTCAAGTGCAGTAGAGATTCAGAGCAGCATCTCTCCAGGCTCACAAAGGCAGCAGCACTGCAGAGCCCCCAGCAGCCCCCCCGCCCACTCGTCCCCGGGCACCGCTGCTCCCCAGCCCTCGGAGCAGCTCAGCCCTCGCTGGCGACGCAGACGCCGTCCCCTCCCGCCCCCAAAAAGCAGCTGCTCCAAGGACAGGCTGTTGGGTTTCATGTCACTGGGAACAGCCTACATCCTTGCTAGGGGATGCTATTTATACCCAGGGAACGGGTGGTAGCTCCTGCCTCGCTCTCAGCCCCCAGCCGGGCCCTGGCCCTGGGGCGCTGCCACAACACCCTCGGCCCTCCCAGTGCCAAGGCGAGACCCCAGTGCCCACCCGCTGCTGCAGGAGAGGGAATGATCCTCCGGCCAGAGCTTGTGCTGCTCTACAACCTGAGCTGCAATAACAAAATGACACTGACAGGCGGTTTTGGTTTTTTCTGGGGTATCTGGCAAACGCTGCTGTGGTGCAAGTGGGGCTGTTCCCCATGCCAAGGCCGTGGGATGTGGGTGATGGCTGAGGGAGCTGCAGGAACCAAGACTCCAGTGGGTAACAAACCCCCCGGCTCATCGCCTCCTGGATTCCCCGGGGCTGCAAGGGACCCTCGAACTCCTCTCAGCCCCCCCAAAAGCCAGTGGGTATTAAACCCTCATGGGTGCAGTCAGCTCAGGCAGCGAGAAGAGAGGCAGAGCAGCGCCAGCCAGGGCCATCCCCGTCCCTCCCTGTCCACGTCCCCATCCCAGCTCGGCACTGCAGCAGCTCCAGGCACGACTCGCGTGTCCCAGCGCCGCGGCCGCGGCGGCAGCAGTGCCAGCTCCTGCGGGAAGGAGGGAGGATCCTGGGAGAGGTGAGGAGCAGCCCGGCCCATCAATCACACACCGTCCTGCCATCTCACGCTGCACCAGGAGCTGCTGCTCGGGGCCGGGAGCTGTTTGGTGGCACCAGTCCCTGCGGTGACAGCCAGCCCCGCGAGCGCTGGGATCAGGGAGCGCGTTCCCGCCCCGGCGCACTAAATCCAGGAGCTTTTAGCGCAGCAGAGCAGATGGAGATCTTGGGCTGCGTGAGGACAGGCCCCAGGACTCGGGAGATGGCTCAAAAATACCGACGGGGGCGAGGGAGAGTCCTTAAGGGCAGGACACAGCTGGGATTTACAGCGCTGATCCGGCTCCTCCGGAGACTCACATGGGAGGGAAACGCCGCTCCGGGCACTTTGCATCCTGGTGCCTCCTCTGCGCCCCCCGCTCGGGACAGCTCCTCCGAGGGCTCCGAGGGGTGAGAGGAGGTGATGGGGAAATGAAAAATTAAATCCGCTGTGTTTTACAGCGAAACACCCCCGAAAAACGGAGACAGCGTGTCCTGAAAAGGCCTTTCCCACATCCCTGCCTGCACGGGAGCGCCTGGGGCCGCCTGCGAGCGGAGCTGCCTGCGGCACTGGGACCAGCACCGTCCCAGAGCATCATCACCACGCAGCGCCCGAGGCGTGCGAGGCACTTAATAAATGCCGTTGTTGGGTTAATTAGCAGTGAATGTGTCATGCCGTGCGCCCGGCCCGCGCCGGCGGCAGCGAGCACATGGCTCCAGGAGACCCGGATTAAATATGCATGAGACGGGGAGCGGTGGGAAGAGCTCCCTGAGCAGTGAGGGGCGCTCAGCTCCCCGCCCGGGCAGGGCTGTGCCAGGGAAACCACAGCAACGTCGGGCACGTGGCGGCAGAAATCCCTCTGTGTTCACTCCAGAGCGGAGCTGATGGGGGGGTTGTACATCCCCCCCTCCCCAGCACGGACCCCAGACAGGGTGGAGCAGCAGCATCCTGAAGGATGACGCTCCTGGGGGCTCAGGCAGCAGCTCCAACCTGAACTCCCCGAGCAGGGGCCGAGGGGCTCAGCCGGCGCTGGGCACCACGGGGAGGGTCCCGGCTGCCAAAGACCACCCGAGGCTCCCCCGGGACACCAAGAGGCTCCAAGACGCCACGCTGACGCTGGCACGGGAGGAGGAGGAGAGATGGGCAGGGCTGGGGGAGCATCCCGGCTCGGGGAGGGGAAGGATCAGATGGATCCCTGCGAGAGGGCAGGGGGGAGCACAGGGACCGGCCGGGGCACTGCAGGCAGCTGGACGCCTACCCGGGCAGCGAGTCAAGGCCGGCAGACCGTTCCGGTCACAGGCGTGAGTCACTGGCTGTGACAGTGTCCCTCAAATGCCACTCGGGAGCCTTTGCTGGCAGAGCATCTGTTCCTACACCCCGAGGCACTGCCCGGGCATCCCGGCCAGCACAGCCGGGACGGGGCTTCCTCGAGCCCTTCCTCCCCCCGGGGAACCCAACCAGACCTGGCCAGGGCCACACGGAACCAGCAATTCCAGAGCAAACGTTGCTTTTCACACCCCGCAGCCTCTCCAAGGTGCTGCTCCCCCAGCCAGGGCTGACTCCAGGCAGCTCCCAGCAGCAGGGAGACCCCATCCCTCCCCCACGGGGGGCTGGGAGCTGCTGGGAACACGGGGCTGCCCCCCCGTTTTTGGTTCTTCTCAGAATCTTTTCACAGCCTTTTCCCGGGCTCCTCCTCCTGCGACTTTCCCAGCTGCTGTCGAACGTCACCTTGACAGCTGCTTCCTCCGTCCTCCCTTTTCATCCCGATGGATTATGGAGGGGCTCGGATCGCAGACTCCGCCAAGGAGTTCTGGGCGGATCCTCCTCTGGCTGGGGATCCCATGAGGGATCCTAACCACATCCCGGGGGCGCAGAGGGGAATAACAACTCCTCTCCCACCGGAGGGTCCCCGAGTAAGCCCCGCTCCGCCCTGGGGGAGCCTGTGGGTGAGCACGGAGCAGAGGAAGACTCTGTCTTCCAAAGCTGATTAAAAATAGATGCAGCATCAAGCTAATTATGCTGATTAATTAGCATTTGTGGAGCAGAGTGGGCACAGGAGGGGGCACACGGGGAGGAGCGGGTGCTGCAGCGGGGTCAGAGCCCGCCCTGTGCTGCCCCAGCACTCCCAGTCCCCCCCGGGGTTCCCTGCGCTGCCCAGGACTGGAGGTACCAGGGCAGCGCATTTGGGGGTCCCCACGCCCCCATTTCCCTCCCTGTCAGCAACAGATGCCAAACTCCACAGCGCTGCTGGAAATTAGGTCAGCGATAGCCTGCAGCAGATTTGAGCATTGCTCATCCTGCCGGGGCTCTGGTGCAAGTGGGAGATGCCACAGGGCAGCCCCACACCAGCGGCCACCCCCGGCCCGGCTGGCAGCGAGGGAAGGAGGGATGGAAAGGTCTGGATCAGCCTCTAAATCCCCTCCTGCCAGGGAGGGGTGAGCAGGGAGGCAGGGCTCCCTCGTGCCGCTGAGTCAGTGCTGGTGGAAGCTGGGGAATGACAGCACCCCCGAACACCCACACATACACCTGGAGTCTCCCCCCAACACCCGATGGGGTGGGAAAACCCCTCAGGGACGCAGCGGTGCTGATTTATTCCTTCTGGAAAGCGGAGCAGGGCCCCAGGTGCCCACAGTGACGGTGCCCACTCCCAGCTCACACCAGCCTTTCCTCTCCAGCCCCCGCAAAGCCTCCCCATGCCCAGGCCCGGGAGGTTTCATGCACCGGCGTTGGATTTGGGATGGGTTGTGCTCCACAATTGGCAGCGCTTTCGGCTCCCTTCTGCTACCTCCCCAGGCCCCCATATGTTGGTGTCATGAATATTCATGAGCTCTGTGGAAGCATCCAGGGCTGGGAGAGGAGCCCCGGCCCCGGTGGATCCCGGTGCTCCCGGGCTGCCCGATCCCCCGGCATGGCCGGGACCCCACAGCCCCCAGCCCCGCAGCTCGACCCTTTCCCAGCCCCGCCCGCCTCGCACTCCCGACACCCAGGGCCCTTCAAAAGGCTGCAACAGCGGCACCGTCCCAGACACGCTCCTGCTGCGGCTCTGCTCCCCTTTCCATCTGCAATTTCGGGAGCAGCTCCTGCTCCCTTCCCTCGCTGCCGGCGCTGCAGCCGCGCGGGTCCAGCGCAGGCTGGCAGATCCCGGGCAGGAGGATGGGGAACGGCGGCGGCGCGGCGGGGAAAAGGAGCCTATTCCCAGCAAAATGGAACTTATCCACCTGCAGCCGCAGGCGTGAGGAGGCTCCGGGCGGCCGCGGGGACCACACAGAGCTGCCTGACCGGGGGAGCTTCGTCCTCAGGCTCAGAGGAAGTGCCAGGAGACGCCGGGATGTTGTCCCCAAGGGACTGGGATGTCCCTGGCCCCGATGGTGCCCCACGGGCGGGGCAGAGCCCGGCTGCTGCTCTGCTCTGCCTCGGGGCCGCAGCAGTGCAGGCAGGAGCAAGAACCACATCAAATTAATTGGATCCCAGTTTACTGCAAACAAAGAGGAGGCAGGTGACATTTACCTAGCGGAGTAATTGATATCCGAGTAATTTGTTGGAGTAACCTCATTACATGCCAGCTGGATTTCCACACCCTCCCAATCCCACTCATTACAAACAAGGTTTGTGCGTTAATCAGAGCACTTTAATCGCGGTGCTGCCCACCATCCCTCCAGCAAGTTACAAAGCCGCCAGATTTATCACAGACCCTAAACACTCTCCCAAGAACCGCTGGGTATTTTATCAGCAGGCAGTGCTGCTCCTCGGGACAACACCGGACATTTCTCCCTCCAGTGATGGCTCAGGGGCACAGCCGGCTCCTGGCACCACCTCTCCTCCCTTCCCTCTCCCTCCATCCCTGGCCTGGCTGATCACCTCGTCCTCCTGCCCGGCGCAGCCAGGAGCTGTTCCCTCACCAGACGAACGGCTCCAGCCAAAACACGAGCCGGGAGCTGCCGGCAGAGCCTCCCCCGCCCGGCTCGGGGCTCTCCGAGCGCTCCGTGAGCACACCACCACAAACAAATCCCCGCATCCATGCTGGAGCTCCCGGGCAGCAGCGGCGGGCAGTGACCAGCTGGGCTTTGCAAGCAGAGGCACAACGTGCCAGGCAGCCAGTCCAAGAAAAGCAGGAATAAGCGTGTTCCTAAGGAAACATCCTGCATCGAGCCCCCGAGGTGGGAACTAACCCAGGAATTCATCACGGGTTGGTTTCATAGCCTCGATTGGTGTTTTTAAAGCTGATCGGGCTGCTAGGATGGGGACAAGGCACTCCCAGCGTGTCCCCATGGAAGGAACCAGCTCATGTGGGACCCCACAGAGCTCCAGAGCAGCTCCTTGTGTGCCTCTGTCCCGCTCCCCCCAGCCCGGTCCCCCCTGGCCCTGGGTACAGAGGAGAAGGTGCCATAAAATGTGGGTCTTTACTGACCTGCCCAAGAGCTCCTGCACCCTCTGCCCCCCCTCCACCTTCCCCTCCGGGAGACACAGCCCCAGCCCCCAGCAGGAGAGATTTGTTGCCCCACGGATCTACCACCTAGCTTTGGGCTGAGCCCTGCACAAGCTGCTCCATCACCCTCATGACACAGCTCATGATCATCTCATTTGCTATTAATTTGCTTGTCAAGAGAAATTCCACTCATTTGCTTTTAATTAATGGGGCCTTAAAATAAAGCTGGGGGGTGGTGGGGCTCTGGCGAGAGGATCAGGGAGGATCAACCAACACCAACAACGGAGGAGCAGTTGGGGTGGAGAACTATTTATAGGACAAAAGGAAGGGAAAAATAATTTTAAAAAAGGACAAAAGGACAAAATAAAAGAACAAAGAAACCCTGCAAGGGAGCCATGGTTCCCCAGCTCCCTCTGCACACCCGGGCTCTGCCCGGGAGCCACCACAGCCAAGAGGCCTCAGCTGCCACGGGGGGGGGCAACACTAAAAATGCCCATTTAGAACCAGAGCTGGGGAATGCTCTGAGAGCCAAGGGACACAGCTGCCCCAGCCAGCCCCACAAACACCAAATGCTCTGGGAATGTGGGAAAGGAGCGGGGCTCAGCTGCCTGGGCCCAGCTCCACACCCACTGCAAGCACCCAGACCATGGCTCAGACCTGAAGCTCGACCTGGTTTGAGGAATCAGGAGGGAAACAGCCCCTCCTAAACCCACCCAACCGAGCCAAAGGGAAGAGGAATGAGAGCTGGGGTCAGGGAGGGGGGAAATCCCAATCAAACACTTCCCCCGTCCTCGGCAGGAGTGTCCCGAAATACAAACCCTGAGTCACTGGAGCTCAGACTGCACAGGCAGCACCTACACTGCCACAAGCTCCAGACACGGAGGCGGGAACTCATCCCACCCGGCTTCAGACACCTGTGAGGGAGCTGCTCATCCACAATTCCTCAAAACTCGCAGAACAAACACAGACTTGCATCCTAAAGCATCTCCTCTCCCTTCTCCTGGAACCCCAGATGAACAAGGCAGGTGCAGGGATCCTCCTTCCTGATCTCCAGGTGTCCAAATAAAACAGAGGAAGCAGATGCAGAGAATGTGCAGCAGAACCATTCAGCACCTGGGAGTCAGGAAACCCAACCCCAAACCAATTCTGCGCCAGTTTGTCACCCAGGAGCCATCACTGGGCAGCCACATCCCTGCTCCAGCACCACAGCTCATTCCCCAGCAGCACTGGGGGGGTGACCAAGGCCTGAGACACCTCCAGAGACTCCCAACCAGTCACAGATGGAAACGGTGAAGAGAAAACCCTGCTGGTGACAACAGGAGGATGTACAACCAGTCAGCAGTAAGCAGTTTCCTCTGATTCCCAACAATTTAACACCCAGAAAAGGCAATTTCCAGCAAACAGAGTTTAGAAAGACAAGCCACGTATGAGTTTATTTCGAAGGACACTCAAGCTCCACTCTCTGAGTTCCTGTTAAGAGGTTTCAAGCATTACAAAGAGATTTTCCCTTCCCAGGGTTATAAACCAATTAGATAAAGACCAAGTTAATCCCTTATTGTGTCCAAAGAGCTACAAGCAGACACCAAACACAGAGATTAGTCCCTTCCTTTGAGCACCCCGCAGCCCAGGCAAACCCCAAGCCGAGGAGCACAGAGCCCCTGGCTCCTGCAGGGCTGCACAGGGGGCTGCCAGGACACTGCAGCACCATCCTCCTCCCAAACCCTCCCCAGGTGACTCAATCCAGAGTCATCTGAGTTTACCTGAACCTGGAACAGAGGAGTTCAGAGCCTCATGCCGAGGGAAGCCAGGGCAGTGATGCAGAGCCACGTGCTTGGACTTTTTATGTTGGGGTTTTTTTTACCTGATTTTTCCTCACCCCCCCGGGCAGAGGCAGCTGGGGGGGGCTCAGGCCAGCCTAGGACAGCAGTGTCCCCAGCCCTGGGTCCCTCACGCTCCTGTCGAGGAGCTGAGCTCAGTTCCTTGAGCTTCCACCCAAATCACAGCTTTGGCTGCAGAGCCTCCCCTGACCAGCCCACCCCAAATCTCTCATTGTCAAATGCCAACTAGAAGCACAAAAAAAAAATCACCAACAGCTCAGGGATTCAAAGCACAGACGTTAGATTAAACATGAGGTTAAACCCAGAGCAGGAAGAGCCACAGTCCCACGTGCTGAGAGCTCCCCTCTTCTGCCAGGGCCATCCTGGAGGAGCTCCTCCCCACAGAGCCTCCTCCAGCACAGCTGAGTCAGATAAGGGGCTTCACTCAGCACAGCTGGGGTCAACCTGCAGTGGGAGCGGTGTCACCCAGAATTTGGGATGAGCCAGGGCCCAGCACAGGCCAGAGCAAGCAGAAAACCCAGATGGATTTCCCCGGTGTTCTGCCCATGAGGTCCAGGAAGGAGCTGTTCCCCGCCCACTCTGGCACTTGCGCCTGAATTTGTGACAGGCTTTAGGAGCCTGCCCCCATGCTCAGAGAAGTCGCTGATTTGTGTGGGGTTGGAATGAGGAATGAACTGATCCCTGCTGGCAGCGGTGCTGTGGCTCTGTCCCCACCCTGCTCCCTCGGGACAGGACACTCCCAGGACCAGCTCCAGAGCTGCCCACGGGCCCCAGGGGAGCTGGGTCTATGGCTTCCCCCCTTTTCCCACCCGGGTTTCCAGAGGGACAGCCCAGACCCCGACACAGCAGAGGCAGAACGGGCTGGGTTTTGTCCCCCCACCCAGAGCAGCTCCAAGAGAAAAGAACTGAAGTTGTACAACAAATTTATGCAAAATTGAGGTTAAAACAGCCCACAGGAGCCTGACCCGAGCACCCCTCCCCAACCCAGGAAAGCATCCTTCCTCCTCTTCAGGCTGGGATCCCACACAGCCACACCAAGATCTCCCAGAGCACATTCTGCTCCTGCTGCTCTTCAGGAACAGTCAGGAACCACCTGCCAGCCTCAGCCAGGACCCCACACCTTGGGAGAAGCTTTGGCCCTGCAGGCTGGCCGAGGGTCACGGATGATTTGGGCACAGCAGCTCTTGGCTCTGGGCTCTGCTGGGGCTGCGTCAAAACTCCAGCCTGGGATCTGGGCACTCGCAGTGCTCTGTGTGCCAGGAATGACCTCCCCATCCTCCTGGGATCCTTTCCCCTGAGATGATCCTTCCTTCAGGAAGAGCGGGGCAGCAGGGCTGTTCCCCCCGGAGCTGGAACGGGGCTGCTGCTCCCCAGAGACGTGGGAGGGAACGGGAGAGCCCAGGCTGCAGGGACGGGGAAGCTGCTCCAGAAACAGCAGGAAGGGAGGTGTCTGTGCCCCAGAGGTGTGGCAGGAGACACAGGCCGGCTCTGGGGGGAAAATGCCTCAACACCCCTTTGTGAATCGCCCCCTGCAGCTGCCCACGGGCTCCAGGGAGGTGTTGCAAACTCACACGTGAGCCTTTGCTTATACAAAAGATTTTAACAATACTTGAAAACAAACCCTGAGAAATTCACTGCAAGGATTCTCCCTGAGCAGTGGCTGGTGCTGTCCTGAGGGACACAGACTGGCACAGCTGTCCCTCAGGGTGGCACTGGGCTCCTGCATCCAGCAGGACTCAGCCTCGGTGCAGGAGAGGACCCAGCAAAGAGGAGCTCTGCAGTTTCTTCTGGCACCAGACTAATCCTCCAATTCAGCCTCCTTTTTGCTGCTGGGAACAAAAAAGAGAAAGTAGAAAGTAGTTTTTTTTAAAAAAAAGTAGAAACCAACAGGTACAAACAACTGGCACTTGGTGGCCGAGGAGCTCAGGTACAGAGGGTGTGAGAGACAAGGTCACAACTGGAGTGAGTGTGGGGTTCTGGTGCACTCCCCTCCAAACCAGCCAGAGTGAGCTCCAGCAAACACTGGGGACACCTGGCCTGGCACTCCCAGAGCTGCCCCACGGCCTGGCCATGCTGAGAAGTGCCACCACAGCAGCTGAGAGAGCCCCTTGTCCTGCCCCTGGGTGCACAACTCAAAGAACAAAGGAGCTGAGCAGGATCCAGCACCATCCACGTGTCCTAAGGAATCCACCCACAGAGCTGCCTCAGCCAGCACTAATAATCCCCCACTCCCCCAGTGCCACCATCCCCAGCTCTGCTCCCTCAGAGCCCTGACACACCGGGCTCACCCCGAGCAGCTCTTGGGACAGGGCTCCCTGCTGTCTGCCCAGCCTGGTCCTGGGGCTGAGGGGGCCCAACACTGCTGTGAACCCCACTGGAGAGGCAGCAGAGCCACAGCACGAGGAGCTCCTGCACCTCAGGGGACCTGCCATGGATTTACCCCGACCTGACACCCCCTGGCCCACCTTATGTAAGAGTGGGGGGACTCTGACCCTCCCCAAGACCTGGGGGCCAAAACCAGCTCCCTGCAGGTATTTCTGTTCACCCTCAGGTCATACCTGTGGGCGTTAGGGCTTTCTTATGACCAGTGCTGAAAAAAGACCAAATCCCCTCTGCCCTTCCCCAGCTCAGGACACGGCGCTGTCGGAAGCAACGTGTGAGGCAGCGTGGCCACACGGAGCAGAAATCACCTTCTGGAGGCAGCACATGTCCTGATCTCCTCACCCAGCTCACCTTGTTACCCTGCCTGTACCTTTAATGCCATTACTGCAGCTCATTCCACGAGCAGAGCCCCTTTTGCCCACACACCCACCTCTCTGGGCTGGCAGGGAGAGCCTCCAGCCCCTCCAGCGGAGCACAGGGCTGCTTCCGAAGGTACTCCCTGGACCTAATGTCAGCCTAGAACCGAGGAAGAAAATGAGTGAGAAATGGCTGAGCAGCCTGGCTGGTGCCTGCTCTGCTATCCCAGAGTGTCCCATCCACCCTGCTGTCAGCACATCCCACCAGAACACCGCATGGCCCAGTGTTACAGCAAGGCAGGACAGCCTGGGGCCAGGAGAGCACCAACCACATCCCAGGAACTGTTACACAGCATTGCTGGGCATTCACTGGGTGTTCCTGCCCCCACCCTGAGGTGTTTGCTCAGCCCTCCAGTGCTGCACGACTCAGCAGCAGACCCTTGATGCCATCACAAGCACATCCCAGGCTCTTGGACAACTTTGAGGACTGGCAGTTGATTTTTACAGTCCTTCAAAGTTTTTTCTCCTTTAGAAACTTCTTTCCCAAACACACTGCTGTGACATTTCCGAGCAGCTGCCGTGCCCACCTCAAAGGCAGAGTGTCTCTCCCCACTTACAAAGCAGGATGTGACCTTCCCAGCTGGAAAAGCTTCACAGTGTCTGGTGATGCTTGGAAATTGGGTTAACACATCCCCGGGGACTGTCCTTGAAGCATTGGCTGCTCTCCCCCCACGCTGCTCCCGAGGAGCCTCTCCTGCAGCCCCGGCAGCCCCCAGGCCCCTCAGCGCGAGCCCCCAGCAGAGGCTGTGCCTGCTGCTGGAACCTGCTCCACAACTGCAGAGCCTCCTGCCAGCTGAGAAGGAGAGAGTTACATAAGGGGTGGTTTGTTTGGGAGATTTTTTTCCCTTCTCTCTATAATTGGACAGTTTCATAACCGAACTGACAAATAACTTTGATCACTCTTCAGGATAAGCGATTACGTGACGGATTTTATAACCAGGGAAGGAGGCTGCTCAATAGTCCCCACGGGGAGACCAAGGAGCAGGAGGCACAGCTACCAACTATTTTTCTAGGGAAGAAAAAGCCCAACCACATTCTTCTGAGAACATCAGCTAATGCTTGATGAGGTGGCAGTTCCCAGGCAGGGCTCACTCCTAACACAGCACTGGAGTCAGTTTAAGGTGGTGATTAACCATGGGCTTATCAATAAAATGGATCACTGTCCTGCAATAATCCTCACAGATTTGGGTTATTTTCAGAGGGGATGAGTGCTGGCTGTGGAATTGGTGCTTTGTCTGTTATCTGAGGGGCTGTGGTGGTCCCTGTGCACAGCAGGCGTGGAGGGGGTGCACCCAGAGGGAGCTGGAGTCTCAGGACACCCGTGACTGCTGTCCAGTCCCAGAGGAGAGGCTGATGCCTTGTCTCATTCTCCTGAGGGCAAGTGTTCAGTGTTTCACAGAAAGGGACCTGCAGGCTTGTCCTTCCTGGTGGGCTGGAGCAACCTCAGGCTGTCCCAGCAGCCCCTCCCGGAGGCGGAGGCGGCCCAAACCCGCTGGGCACGGGGCCAGGGGCGGCTGAAGGAAGCACCAAGCGAGGAGGAGGCTGGGGAGCAGCCACCAGGAACCCGACCAGCGAGAGCAGAGCAGGCTCCCGGTGCAATCCCTGCCAGCTGCAGAGTGGCACCAGCTTCTGCTTCCCTGCTGTGCACCAGCACCCTG
Organism: Corvus cornix cornix; assembly: GCF_000738735.6. Taxonomy (NCBI): domain Eukaryota; kingdom Metazoa; phylum Chordata; class Aves; order Passeriformes; family Corvidae; genus Corvus; species Corvus cornix. Next base: position 11,772,128 of record NC_046347.1, read on the forward strand.
GGAATGAGCACCGGGAGGGGTCTGCCCTCTGTCAGCAGGAGGCAAGGGCAGTGCTCTCAGCAGGCTCTGGGACTGCTCCAGGGCCACTCGGGGGAGTGCTGTGCTGGCTGTTCTGGGATGGCAGCTCCCCCCAATTCCTGCCTGGGAGCTCAGAAGGACCAGCCCTGTGCAGGACCTCACAAGGGAGCACAGCTCTCCTGGCTGGGCCTGGCACGTGGAACGAGGACTGAGTGGGATGTAAATACTGATTGCAGGTGACAAGGGAAGTTCATCCTTCTGCTTCCTCCGAGAGATCACTTCTCTCACCTGCACCTCAACCAGTTCCTTGGCAGCACAACCACATTGTGGGCTGAACACAAACAGACCGCTCCCGCTCCCTGCCTGGATAGCGCTGCATTCCCAGGAGGCACCACATCCCCTAAAGCAGGAGGTCCGAGCTCCCACAGCAGCTGCACTGCACGTGCTGCCCTACACAAACCTCAGCCACAGCCTCAGGAGCTGTGGGCAGCTGAGCTCTCACAGACCATTTTATTTCCAGGGCTGCCAGAACTTCCAGACCAGGACCTGATGATCCACAGGTCTCTCCTGACACTGGGAAATCCATAAGCACTGCACCTGTCAGGTCTGCAATTTCTGGAGACATACCACAGCAAAAAGGCCAAGTTAGCCACCCATGGCAGCATTCCCCACAGCCTCCTGCTTCCTGACTCCAGCTCTAGGTGCCCAAGAGCTGAGGCTTTCAGCTCCGCCTGTGCCAAGAGCTGTGGCAGTCACCACACACAGGAAGTGTGGCAGGGACAAGTCCCATGGAAAGGTTTGAGTGTCCTCATCTTCTGCCACCCCTCCAGAGTAAACACACTCCCCTGTTGGATTTTTCATCTCTCTGTAAGCAAAGTGATAATAATTCATTCCATCACTCTAAGGAAAAGGTCACAGAGAACTGGAAGAGTCTCCGAACATGAGCAAATCCTGGAGATGTCTGGAAGCGAAATGAGGGTGACGAAAAGCTCCGAGACACCTTTTAGATTCCAAAGGGAATGCTTTTCCCTTCCCTTTGAACACGCCGAGCTGCAGAACTGGCTCGGAGCTCTGCAGAGGCATCTGTCCCTGGCTGGAGCAGGTTACATAAGGAGCTCCACCAGCCTCCTCCGGTCTGGCAGGTGCTGGGGCTGAGACTGGAAACTCCAGCTCTGCTATGGACACCCCAAGGCTCATTTTGCTCCAAGGACTGAGATTTTGGGGTAGTTTTTAAGTAGAGTCTCAGTTCCAGAGAACACTGCAGCTCTGGAGCAGCACCCAGCAGGGTCACCCAGCACTGCCCCGGGCACTGCTCAGGTGGGCACACCCCTGACCCCGCCACAGCAGCGATGCCAATGGGCTCTCCCAGGGCAGTGTTAGGGACAGGGACACCTGGGCAGGCCCTGGCGTCACTTCTGGCTCTGGGCTGTGGAGCCACCAACAGTAGAGTGACCTCGGGGAGAAGGGAAGCACTTGCCAGGCCAGAAGTCCCAAAAGCTTTGAGCTTCTCCTGAGCCTTTCCCCAGGTTCTGCTACGATTTGTAATGAGCCAAGGCTGAGCCTCGGCGGCAGCTGCAGCTCGGTGACGGTGATGCAGTGCTGTCACCTGCTGGCTGGCGGCTCCGTGCGGAGTGCGGCAGCGGGAAAGGCCCAGAGGAGCGGCACTGCGGGCTGTGCTGGGCTCCAAGTGCCCGGGAAAACCGCATTCCCAGCTCCTGGGGATTAACACCACCATCACAGGAGCTGCCTGCAGCAGGAAATCAGTCAGGCTGGGTCTGCAGGCAGGGCTGGGAATGCTGCCAGGCACTGCGTCAGGAGAACGGGCCTGGAAGGACCAGTGAACACCCCCGTGGGCTGGGGGAACAGCCCAGCAGGAGGCTGTCAGCAGCACAGGAGGGGCAAACTGAGGCTCTGGAACACCCCAGGGCTCGGCTGCCCCTGCCCCCGCCTGCCCTCCCCCGGCTGCCCGGCCGTACCTGCCGGATGGGCTCCGGGATGCGGAAGCGGCAGCAGGCCCTGACGAGGCGCACGGCCGTGTCCAGGCTCACCCGGTGGCCCACGGAGACATAGAGGGGCTTGGAGCTGTTGTTGCAGCTCCGCAGCACCTGGGCAGTCAGAAAAGAGGGATCAGGCAGTGAAGAGGCTCACTTGAACATACCCAGAGGAGCAGGGGAATTAGGAGCCAGCCAGACCCCTCAGGTGGGGTGGTGGCTCTGCGTTTGCAGCTCCCAGCCTTCCTGAACATCATCTCCATCCCAGTGTCTCCTCCAGGGACTGTTTGTCCCTTGTGGCCCTTCCCCAAACGCCTCAGGCTGCTCTGGGATGCAGGGAGATGTGCCAGCACAGGCTGACAGCACACACAGGAAGTGTCTTACAGCTGCCTGTTCCTGCTCTGAATCAGACGCTCCCAGACTGATCCTGGGAAGCTGCCAGGAAACTGGCACCTCTCCCAGACTGTGGCTCACAATCCAGGGTGCTGGAGCACCTCAGGTGCCACAGCCACGGATGTGAACGTTCCTGACACCTGAGCTGCCAACTCCCTACAACCACCTGAGCTCGCAGGAAGGGGCCAGCAGTGTCACTGGTCACCTGTCCACAGCTGCCCTCCCGGACGGGATCACTGAGACAGCCCCGCTGTGCAGAGTGACCAGTGGCCAAGTGACAGCTTACCATGCCCAGGACTTTCCCTGAAGTGCCTGTCAGTGGGAATGTCTCTCCTGACCTCTGCAGGGAGCGGACCTAGGGACAAACACACACGAGTCAGGTCATTAGCACATAATTGTATGTGGTGTCCAAATTCCCTTGGGATATTAAAAACCAGAGCTAAATCCCAGCCTGGCCTAACCTGCTCCCTGTGCAGCTCGTCCCTGACCAAGCCATCCACCTGCAGGAGGTTCTTGGCCACTCCAATGCACGGCAGGTCCGTCAGGACTCCCAGGTGACAGGCTGTGCCAAACCCTGCCAACAACCAGCCACTGTAACTGCAGGACACCAGGAACAGGAATCCCAAGGAGCAGCACAGGGACCAGGAGAGCAGGGCTCTCCAGGAACAGCCTACCTCTGGGATGGAGCAGGCCATTCCCATCTACCAGAAGCACCTGAAAAAGCCAAAGCAGAAATATTATTTCCTGGACACTGAGAGCACTCCAAGGAGCATCCAGGGATGCTGGCTCTGGTAGGAAGGAGAAATCTCTCTTGGTTCTTCACCTCTCCCTTGTAAGGCTCTTCCTGCCTGTGCCTGACCCTAAAGCAGCAGCAGCGTGGGGCTGGCAGCGCCCTGCACACACCACGGGGCTCCCACTGCCATGGGAGGCCTGGCTGCTCTCAGCTCCACATCCCTGCTCCCTGAGGACAGCGAATGGATGCTGCAACACAGCTCTGCCCCTGCCCCTCCCGCCCCACCAGCTCAGGCTCCGGAGGGACAACCCCCTTCCCAGGATTCTGCACCCAGGACACCCCAACTCGGCGCAAGGAAAGGACACCACACCTGAGGCTGGAGCTGGGGCTCCTCCTGCTGCAGTCTCTGGACAGCTTCCACCAGGAAGGGGACCTCTCGGAAGGCCAAGAACCCGGCCACGTACGGGGCACTGACGGCCACCATGCGGCAATCCTGGTACAGCACCTGGGGCAGGCACAGACAAAACCTCGGGACGCTGCCCGAGATCCCTGGATGTTCCAGAGGCTCCTCCTCTGGTTCACGCTCCCTCTGCTCACCCCTTTTAAACCCAGGAACCGGTCAAAGACAACCCCGTGAGGCAGCACAAAAAAATGATTCCTGCCTTGCCCTGCAGAGCACAGCAGGACTTGAGATTCAGTTCATTAAAATCCCAGCAGACAGCATCGAACTTTATTTCTCTGCTCATTAGAGCCTTTACAGTTAAAAATAATTTTTATATCATTTTGAAAGCTGGGAAAGAGACCAAAAATCTTTATTTATTAGTTCAAGTAAAATGACTGTGAGATCCATGACAGGTTTGGAAAAGCTTTCCTATGTCACATCCCATATTATCAGCCAAGAACTCACACGCGAGACTCTGCACTGGAGCACTACGAACACCTCCCTCTGCCCACGGGCACCAGCTCCCCTGCACAGACACCGCAGCTGCCTCTGAACCCTGGGAGTTCCCAGCCATCCTACAAAACTCCCGCAATTGGGAGCTGTTTGTATCACACCTTCCTAAACTTCTGCCTAAATCCTTATATAGATTTTTTTTTTCCTGTTTATCTTTCTTGGGAACACACACATGGAAGGTTGCTGAACACACACAGAATCACGGAATGGTTTGGTCGGGAGTGACCGTGTAGCGCAGCCCACACCTTCCACTCGCCCAGGTGGCTCCAAGCCCCGTCCAGCCTGGCCTTGGACTTCAGGGATGGGGCAGCCGCAGCTGCTCTGGGCACCCTGTTCCAGGGCCTCCCCCCCCCTCACAGGCAGGAATTTCTTTCCAATCTCCCATCTAGCGCTGCCTCAGAGCCCGTGGTTACGGCACGGCCGGACACAGCCCCGGCACGGGGCGCTCCCCGCGGTACCTCGAGAGCCGGGAAGCTGAGCACGACCAGGGAGGCGCAGGCACGGCTGTCGTCGCCCTTGATGTAGGACAAATCCACACCTCCCACTCTCTCCAGCCCGGCAAAACGGGCATCTTTCTGCCACTCCTCGGTGTCCTCCTCCACCACGCTGGCCTTCAGCCGGGCCTGCTCCCTGCGAGACCCCCGGCGCCGCGGTGAGAGCGGGGTCCCCTCCCGGGAGCCGCATCCCCGCGCCCCCGTTCCGCCCGCCACGAACCGCGCCCCGCTCGCTCCCGGGGAGCCCCCAGACCCCAAGCACGGGGCTCTTCCGTGGCTTGTGCGGACGCGGTGCCGGGGGAGCCCCGAGCGGCCCGGTCCCTCCCCCCCCGTTACCGTTCCCAGCGGCGGCGCCGCCCGGGGGACGCGGCCATGGCGGAGCGGGCCCGCCCGTCCCGCAGCGCCGCCGTCCCCCGGAACGCGCGGCCGAGCGCGGCCGTTCCGGGCCGGGCTTAGCGCCGGGTCCCGGCAGCGGGCGGGGAAGGAGCCGGGAGCGGCCGCGCAGCGGAACTGAACCCGTTTATTGGGGAGGGGGAGAGCAGGGCCCGGCCCGGGACAGGCGGGGGGCCGGGCTTAGCGCAGGGAAGGAGCCCCAGCTGTCAGGGCTCCCGTTTTTCCTTCCTGGCCCCGCCGCAGAGTGGTGCTGGGCAGGAGCCGGTTCTGCATCCCGGTGCTGACAACTCGGCGCCAGGAGAAAGGCAGACTGAGAAACATAAATCCCTGTCCCAGCACGAGGGCACCATGGTTTGTAAAAAAAGTCCTTCATATTCCTCCAGTGGCTCTGGGGCTGTGATGATCCAGGATTCACACAGAGCTGCTGCGTCTCTTTCACCCTCCTCCTCCACGGCCACCTCTCCTCTTCACATCATGTGAACAACAACCCCAAACCCAAAGAACAACCAACAATCCCCAAACGAATGCCCAAAGTTGCAGAAGGCCCGAGATGGGTGCTGTGGCAGCGACGTTCACTGGCAGTGTCCTGTCCTAACTTTCCCTGTGCTCCCGCTTGAAGAGAGCAGTTGCTTTCCAGGTCGCAGTGGCATGAGAGAGAAGAATCTCATCTGGGAATGTGTCTTCCAGCTCCATAGCTAATTCAGACTCTTTGGCATAAAGGTAAGGCAAGAGTGATTCCTTCAGGCTGGAAGACAGAGCAGAATAGCATTAATAGCTGGGGTACAGCAAACCACCAGTGCCACAATATCAGTGCATTGCACCACCCAAAATACTCAATATACACCATTTAGCAGGTGTATGTGTAGTGAGAAGGGTTAAACAGCCAGTTGGATGCACAGAGCCCAGCCAGGGGAGGCTGCAGGGCAGAGCTGAGCTCTGGGGCTGAGCTGTGCCTGTGCAGAGATAAATGTGCCTATCCCTGAAGGCTGGGCTTGATGATCATGGAGGTTTTTTCCAACCTTAATCAGTTTGTGTTTCTATTACTATTGTATTCAAGTGCCTGCAGAAGTGTTTGTGCCCATGGACAGCAGCTCCTGCTGTGTTCCAGCAGTGTCCCCAAAAGAGCCTGTGTGAGATGGAAGTGACACCTGCCAGAAAAGGGTGTGGATATTCCCAATGCTGCTGGTTGGGCCATGACCCCCAGGACAGGAATGTGCCAAGGGAACTGTTCCCATCATGTGCATGCTCAGAGGCAGACAAGCTTCAGTTAACAACAACTCTGGGGGGTTTGGGTGTGTAACTCCTACCTCCACTTGGGTCTCAATTCCTCCACAGCTTGGACACGTCTCAGCTTCAGGATGATCATTTCATGGAGCTCTTGCAGGAAGATTTCCAGCCTTGAGTGGACCAGGAAGGTGTGCAGGAGCTTGGCAAGCTCTGGGGTGAGCTCTTCTTTGTAGTCTGGACTGACGTCTGCAAAAGGATCCTAAAAATGCAGTGAGGGGAGAAAAAACCCAAACGCACATTTGAGCAGCTGCAGGCAGAGCAGAGCAGAGCAGAGCAGAGCAGGTCACACAGAGGGGCTGGGGTTCCATACCCTGCCGAGCCGCAGCAGCTGCTCAGATTTGTGGGCACCCAGGAGCTGCCACAGGGCCACGCTGTGTCTGAGCTGGCACCGCCTGAGGGCCTGGAAGAGAAGCACATCCGTGGCTGTGAGGGATGTCCTTGGAGCCCATCCCCAGCCTGCCCTGCCCAGAGAGAGCTCAGCATGGAGCTCCTCCAGCCCCTCAGCCTGGGTGCAGCCCATCTGCCTTCAATAATCCACTTTTTGATATCACTACAGGGAGTGGGGAAGTGAGAGGGCTCTGTCACACATACTGGGCTTGAATAAGGTCACACTGGCTGGATTTAGCATAAACCAGGGCAGATTTTATCCTGTAAGAATCAGAGCTTTGCCCTCCGGGCTCACCTGCAGCACGTGAGGGTTCGTCTGATCCCCCATCTGCAGGACCTGTTCAATGTAGTCAGTCAGCAGCATCTCAGCGTTCTCACCAGCCATGGCCAGGAAGCCCAGGGTGATCTCAGTGAGGGACAGAGCATCACACACATCACTGTAGGACTGCAGCTCCCCACTGATGATGTTCATCACAGAACTGGGCAGAGCACTCTGAAAACCATGAGGTTGCAGTTAAAATTATTTTAGAGCCATTCCTTTTTCTGTTCAAATTGCTCAAGTCATGGAAGACAACAGAGCCCCAGATTTAGGAAACTGAAATGCTGATCTATCTCCCTTTTCTTTGTAAATCCTGACTGACAACACAAGGCCAGATTGCACATACCCAAGGCATGCTGAGAAATCATCAGGCAAGCCTTTGGATGGACAAGGCAAGGGACACAAAACCCTTGGAAAGCCAGGGATTTCATGCTTGCCCTGCTTCCTGCAGCGCAGAAACCCACCTGCTCCAGCTTCATCCTGACATCACTGAACAGCTGCTCGTAGTTCCGGTCATGTCTGTACACCAGGGTGGGGATTCCCTGTCAGGAGAGAAAACCATGGATGTGAAGCTCTGGAAAACTGCTCCCAGTGCCCTCCAGGCTGCACAGCCCCTGCCTGTCCTACCGTCAGCATGATGAGTGGCTTCCCCTGCAGGAACTTGCTGATCACTTGCTGCTGGATCCTCTCCAGATCAAAGTCCTGCAACGTCTCCCCTCCCTTCTCCATGCTGTACTGACAGTTGGACAGGATCAGAGGGATCAGGTCTCTCTCGACCTCGTAACTGATCAGGTGCAGGTCGGCCACTTCCGAGGGGCTGATCAAGTACCTGCAGGGAGCAAAGGGCCTCTGTTCAGAGGGAGAGGCCTCTGTGGAGCAGGGAAAGCTGATGGTGAGGGAGCAGGAGATGCAGCAGAGCCCAAAGACTGGAAGAGCAGCACACCTGTCATCCTGCTTGGTGTGCCTGTTGACGGAGTGCACGAAGTCATTGTGCAGCCCGATGAGGTAACTGGCCAGGGCCGTGGAGCACAGGCCCAGCCCCTGCCGCCGCGGCAGCAGCACCTCCAGCCTGCTGTCCAGGCTCAGCTCAGAATCACAGTACCCTTTAGGCAGCTTAATTTCCCCTGAAATACAGACAAGGAGTGTTTGAGGAGGCCCAGAGCCAGCCCAGGCTGAGCCAGGGCAGGAGAAGGTAGGGAGCCTGAGAAAAGCTGTGCTCTCAGCCTTAGGGACAAACACAAAGGGGAACAAGTTCAGGTGAGAATACTACATGAGGGAAACAAGTTCTTCCCCTTGTACCTAGATTCTTAAAATTCAAAGGCCAAGCTCAGTTCTGAGGATATGCCTCAGCATCACTGATGGGAGGAACCTGAACTGAGAACGAGGAGCAGCGGAGGAGCAGGGCTGGGAAAGAAGCTGCTCACCATTGGTGTCCAGGGAGCTTCTCAGCTTGTTCCAGACAGACAGAAACACATTCACTCTTCTCTCTAACAGGTCCCTCATCACACCTGAGAAACAACAGAAAGATAAATCGATGAAACACCTTTTCCTGGTGAAACTCTGCAATACAGGGATCTTCAGAGCACACCGCTGAACTCCAGGCAACTGCTCAAGAGACTAAACAGACGCCAAACACCTTTCTGATGCTATCAAATGGAGTTATTTGCTCAATTTGTTAATATTTTTCCATTATTGTCTGCTCCTGGCCCAGGCCACAAAGATGGATTGGTCCTTGGTCTGATTCTGCATGACCTTTATGTACTTTTCCATAAGCACTTAAAAACATCGGTAATTGTACTTAAATGCAATAGAAGGAGTTGCCACAAACTTCATGAAAGGAAGGGGAGGGCGTTTTTTCCACTCTTTAGGCATACCCTGCTCTAGGGCTGAGCTTAAAATGCCAACATAACCACTGCTGCACTGCGCAGAGCTCCCACCCCTCACAGAAAATCTCCCGTACTTAATTCCCTTTAAAGTCATCTGGTAACTTTTCCAACCATATCCAGGTCTCCAGTTCATTTGGATGAGAGTTAAAAAGAAAATGTGAGTTTTCACCTTCGCTTTCAGCTATACAATCCAGCATTTTCTGTTTTATTAATTTTGGCAGAGTCTCCTCACCTGAGTGGGGTTCCCTGAGGAATTCCCTGATGGAGCAGTGTTTGATCTCCGCTGTGTTCTGGAATTGCCTCACCAAGTCTCTCTGCAGAGCCAGAATCTCTGGTAGGAATTTCACCAGCCTCAGCTCAGTTTCCTGGAAGAGGAAAGGGAACCTGTGGGTAAGGCTGTTGGGAAGACTTTTATGGAATTACTTCTTCAGTGTTTAAAAGACAACAATATTTTTCATGTTCATTGTCAAGATCATAGCAAGTACTGAGAATAAAGAAACTGGATAATCCAAACCAATTGCTCCAGGTGACCCAAGCCAGGGCTGGAGGTCCCTTCCCACCCCAACCAGTCTGTGCTTCTGTGCTCTGATCTTTGAGCATCCCAGGCTCTCACCCCTGTGCCACCCCCACCTTCTGCAGGAACTTCCAGAGGAGAGGGACGGTGTCCTTGGCATTCTTTTGCTGCACAACTTGGCCCAGGTTCTCCACTGAAACCCTCTTGCGGCAGCTCCACATCTTGGAGTGGTGTATGTGGCTGTCCCCTGGCAGCTGGGACAGGAATGCAGCTGGGTCCCCATACACTATTTTCACTATGGGGTTGGAAGAGATTCTCTCATCCTCTTGTATCTGTCTGTTTAACTTCAGAAGCTTTTTATCCAAATCCTGCAGTAAAAAAAAAAAAAAAAATCAGCTATTTTGAAATACCTTAAACTGAGCGAAGCCATTTCTGCTTTTCCAGCTGTACAAAATCATCCCAGAACAATTCCTGTCTCAGACTCCCATTTCCCCAGGTAGGATAAAGGCAGCTGATCCTTAGCCTGCAGCTGTGCCAAGGATGGGTTGGCTTTAGGAACAGCCAGGTGAAAAGTGTACCACAGACAGTACAGCACGTCAGATTTCCAGTGGATTTTGACCTGCTCAGCTACTGACTCTGTACAGCAGATTTCTCACCTTCAGTTCAGGAACAATAATTGTGTTTGCAACAATTTCTTCCCATTTGTTTCTCTTCTCTTTGGTGGAGAGAACATCATCAAACTGCACCAGCCCTGCAATAGGAATATTTCACCTCTCACATCTGCAATATTTCAGTGAAAAGAAAGCACAGATTGACAGGTCCTAGAAGTTAACTGAGTATCTTGGTCCAGCTGGAGAGGGACACCCAAACATCACACAGTGATCCAGGTTTCCAGGAGCTTCAGCCAGTCATTCATGTGAAAGATGGGGACATTTATACAACTCCTTCATAATCCCAGAAAGACTGAACAGATTGTCCAAGGTCAGACTATGACAGACTGAAGCTTGGAATACTGACTGGTGCTGTCCCACACTCAAAATATGGGGTATTTACACATAAATCCCTCTGTGCCACGGTGACTCCAGATCCCACCATGAACCCCACTCTGCCATCCCTCTTCTCCCAAAGAACTTCTGGCAGTCACGGAGAGGCAGCACAGAACACAGACTGCCCACAGCACGAGCTGCTGTGCTGGGAGCAGCAGCCCTGCTCGGGAGCTGGAAGCTCTGCCCATCTGTCACAACGTTATTTTGTCAATAATTCATTTTCAGACTTATTGACTGCACCAAACCTTGCAACCCCCATGTACTTGACTGAAAGAAGCTAAGAGCCAAAAATTCTTCCCTCCCTACAGTAAGAAACAAGCTTCAAACTCTCTGTTTTTCTCTTCAGCTCAGCTACTGCTGTTGGAAGTGGTTTATCCGCAAAGTGCCTGCACAGCCACAGCCCTTCAAATACAGCCCCAGGTGTGACAGGCCAGCTGGCTTTTCTTACACTGGCCTGGCTCCTGCTGGGGGGCCTGCAGGAGGCTGCAGAGCACGAGGTGGACAATGTTCATGGTGTCATCCACACTCTTCCCCAAAATCCTTGTCAGCTGTGCCAAGTCCTCCTGGATGTGCTGCTGCAGGAAGCTCACCACATCATCCACTGCCGGCTTGATCATCATCGTCAGGGACTAAAGACAACAAAGGCAAGAGTTGAGCACAGCCAAAAACATCCAGGGAAGCACCAGGCACTGCTCAGTCCTGCCAGGCACCCCCACCTGTGGGATTCCTGCCACCTGGGCCCATCAGGGCAGGGGTGGGTGGATGTGCCTGCGTGGAAGTGCAGGAATTAACCAAAATCCCTCCTGGGCAAGGAGGGAGGGAATTTGGGTCTTGCATCTTGACAGACTGCCCTGGTCACTTGGCAATATAATGAAAAGGACCAGCAGCATACAAAAGTTTCCCTACATTTTGTGTGACCGCTTGGAAGCATTTTTGGAAGATACCTGAGGAGCTCTGGAGGCTCCCAGCAGCATTGACAGGTGCGTGAGCAAACGGAGCAGCACAAAGACCCCGGGGGACACGCCCCGGTCAGACACTCCTGGGGCTCTTCTGTGCTGAACATCTCCCAGAATGTGGCCAGTTTGAGTTCTGTCTCCATGATTCCTGCAGGAAAGTGTATACATGGTATTTTTTTGCCTTGACAAAACCCACACAAGACACCTCTGATACCCAGCAATGTCTTTTTGACCCACAATGTCTTTGAATGCTGTAAAAGCTGCCGATTCAAAGTGCTACAGGGGAGTGGCAGCTTCCAGCTGGTTTTGTACACAGAAAAGCAAATTTCTGTGGTTTTGCTGCCCAATTACTCGGACATCCCTTCCTAACACCTTCCAGAGAGCAGCATGAAGTGGTTGGTACCTCTGGCCTTTGAAGGCACTGCAGGCAAGTCCTGCATCATTTAGCACTGCAGAGGCACTGAAGCAAAGCATACCTGGATAGCTGGAAGCCCTGCAGGGGTTTGTGCTCGGTGCCTCCAATGGGGACCCGGCAGTCGGGACAGCGGCTCTTTTCCATGGGAAGGCCACACTGGGAAAAGGAAAAGGAGAACACTGAGTTGCAGAGCAACAGCTTCTCCAGCAGAGAAGGAATGAAACGAAAACCCAAGCTGTAAGTGGTTAATTCAAACCCTGCTACAAACTGGGCCTCTGCCTGATGTTTCCTAATTTATGGTATAAATCTTCAGGGTATTCTAAATTTTACATTACAATGATAAAATGATCAATAATATCGAGTTTAGAAGTGGAACTCTGTGCATCGAAACCTTAAAACCAGTAAACAAAATAGAACAGTTTATTGTTGAAAACTTTGTCTGCTTAAATACCCACCAGTCCCAAATTCTTACCTCTCCCACAGTGCAGGGGTGGCCATTAGGACATTCTGTCAGAAGAGAAACAAACAGAACAGTATTCTAAGACAGATTTATAAAGCCCCTGTTACTCCCTTTCATTGGGACCATCATCCTGGAGCAATAGATATGCTTCAAGATCTAATCAAAACCCCTGACCATCCCAAAGCCCAAAGGACTGACAGAGCCACACAGGAAGCCAAGAAATTTTTCAGTGCTGCTTCTCCTTGAGAAACAAGGAATCAAAGCCTGACAGATTGTGCTGCTGAGTGCAGGAACGCTCCCAGCCCCCATGCCCAGCTGCAGGAAGGTCGAGCTGTGGGAAGCAGAGACAAAGCTGGCCAGGAAGGTGGCAGAGTTCTCCTCTCATACCCTGTTCGTGTTGTGCTTGTGCCCCCTCAACCTCCGTGAACAGCTACAGACTCAACAGCACTGGATGTCCTTTGGTGCATCACCCCCACAAACTGTCACTACAAATCTGGATTTACCAATGATAACTTGTGCTGAGGAGTGTGTTTGTCCTCACATTTGGAACAGTTTCATTCTCCAAACCCAAGGAATCCCTTCACCAGCCAGCCAGCAGCACTCACCATACCAGCGCAGAGCGGCCAGTCCCTCCCAGGCCCTCGCCTGAGCCATGATGTCCTCTGGCATTGTGGGCAGAAAAGAGTGCTGAGCAGGGAGAGGGGAAAACAGATACAAATGGATCTGTAAATCAGTTCTTTCCTGTAGCAGTCACTCACTGGTTCCCTGTTCACACTGGGGAACAGAGACATCTGAGAGCAGAGGTCAGGCAGGTGACGCAGATGCAGATTTTCAAATTCTACCTTTGAAAATCCACTCTTAGAACTGTCAATATTGTTGAGACTTGCATGTGCACTCTCCAGCCACGCTGCACTGCATTCCTGATGCAGCCTGGTGTGTACCAGCATGTCTCCTTACACCTTGGGTAGCCAGGAGCAGCAGAGCAGTAGCTCCCTGCCCCCAACTCAGGAGCCAATGCTTTCTGAGCAGGCAGGTCAGCACAGTGAGACCTGCCAGCAGCTTTCAGCCTTGCTCAGCCAAATATCAGCAAAGGTATTTGCTTCACCCTGCTCAGGATGCAGAGGTACCTTGCAAAAATACCAGGCCAGAGCTTGTTGTTGTGCTAATTAACCCCAACAGCGCTGAAATAATCACCCCCCAGTACTTCACAGCTCAAGCAGTGAGCTGGAGCATTGCTGTTGAGAAAGGTCCAGCAGAGGATCCAGCAGGCACAGGCAAGAACCAGGGATGTGCTGAACTGCACGCGAGCTCCGTGTCCTTACCTGCATGGTGTGTGGCTGGAAGGCCAGGTTCCTGAGGGGCTGCAGGACAGGGCTGTGCCCGCAGAGCAGCACGGCAGCCACGTGCACAGCCATCTCCACCAGCACCCCGTGCTGGCTGCAGCCCCGCGGCTCCAGGGCCAGGCCGGGCAGGCCGTTCCTCACCAGGGCAACTGCAAAGAGCTGCAGCTCGGGGGAATTCAGCACTTGGGAGCTCTGGATGAACTGAGTCATCGCCTCTGTTTGCTGAAAGCACACATTTGAAAGAGCTAAAGCCAGCAGGACACTGCCCATCCAAGCGAAGAGCAGTGGCAGCTGCTTCCCACGCTGGGTTACCCCGCTTCGAAAACCTCCCCAGACTGCTCAGCTCGGGCCCAGCCCTGGCTGAGGAACAGCAGCAAAAGCTCCTCCACCACTGATTCAGATCCCCTTCATCCTCACCCATGAAGCAGGTTTGTCACAGGCTTCCAAAGGGGAGTGTCCTACCTGCTGCTTGGGATGAAGGCTTGGATCCCTGGCACCGTACAGGGCCGTGACCTCTCGGAAGATGGCCAGGAGCAGGTAGGCAGATTCCAGAGCTGGGGAGCTGCCGGAGGCCTGGAGAAGAACCAAGGATGTGGCAGGGGACAGGCCAGAGCTGTCCCAGCTACAGTGATAGAGTATGCAGGTGGGAAGGTAAAGAACACGTGTGCTTGAGCACAAACCACAGTGACCTCCCAGCAAAGGCCCCAGGTGCCTCCATGGGAACAGACACTGCCCACAGGGACACCGAGCTGGAGCCATCCAAACCCCAGCAGGGGTCTGCAGGGAGGACTGGGCTGTACCTTCTCGGCCTCGAGCAGCCCCTGGGCCGTGCCCTCGATCATGGCTCGTCCCACGGCGTCGCGCAGGGCCCGGTACCGCTCCCCACACACCAGGTACCGGTCGATGTGTTTGGATTGGCTGTGCTGTACCTGCCAAGGGAACAGCCATGCAGAGCACTGGGGACAATAACCCAGCTGGAGGAGGCAGAAACTCCTCTTCCTCCCAAGCACTGGGGCATTTCAGCCTCCCCAGAGCACCAGCAGCAGACACGGCCACCCAAAGGTGCTGCTGGGAGGGACTCCATTCACCAGAAAGCCAGGACAAGTCACCTTCCCAACCACTGCCACTGTGGCCCATCCCCCAGAGCCACGCAACAGTGGGAACACCCCAAAGCAGCACAAAGTGAAGACAAAGAGGAGACCAGAACCATCCCCAGGAGACGCCTCTTCTCTACCTGTTGCAGAATTTCTGCTGGGAACACCCAGCTGAACCGTGGCTCTGTGACCAACTTCTGAGCAAATTCCATCCCGTGCTGGCTGGCAATCCTCCTGACCAGGTACACACGGTGCCAGTCGTTCCTGGCAAGGCTGCAGAACTTCTCCACGTTCTTCAGGTAACGCTGCTTCTCCTTCATCTGCTCTGGCTCTGGAGGGGAAAAAAGAGGTTAAAAAAAAAAAGAGGCAAAAGCACATTCCACTTTGTAAAACTTCACTGTCTGCACCAGCTGTAGCACCAAGTCCCTTTATTAGTACTGTGTAATTACACAGGAGAACTTCAGAGCCCTCCCTTCCTCAAGTGTTGTCTGGAGCATTTCCTCAGCCAGATTTCAGACAATGATTCATTTCTTCAACAAGGAAGATATAAACTCTTTGATATAAACTCTTAATCCCTTCTAGCTGTGCAGAGCTCTCATTCATATAAAACAATAGGCCTTACAGCAGTCCTGAGACTGAAGCAGCATTTATGCTTTAAAGTTCAATTTAGTGGGCTCTAAATAAATCTCATTTTTAGCATCAGGAGGATAAAATAAATCTCCTTCCACAGGTGTAACTGCCATGCAGCTACACTGGGGTCACCAGCACAGCCTTGCTAGCAGTTACAGAGCCCTTCTAACACCTGGTACAGGGGACAGACACTGACTGACACCCCCAAGGAAAAAGGGACTTGCTGCTCTTGTTCTTGGCCACGCACCAAAACAGGTCCTAGCAGAGCACAGGGCACTGACCGTGTCCAGCCCAGATGCCCTGCTGGCTTTGCCCTGCATCCAGCATTTCCACCTGGCAGCAGAACAATCCCACTTACTCGTGTGCTGCTGCAAGTCGAAGATCAGCTCTGCAGCTCTGCTCAGATACAGGCGCACCGCGGCCACGGCCTGCAGGTATTCCACGGAGGATTCCTGAGGAGCCTCTCTGCTGCTCGCCGGGAGATAGTTCTCTGGAAATCTGTCCTCAGGCAGACTGTTTCTGTGCTCATATCCCAGGCTGTCCTCGGACTTTTCACACATGGAATCCTACAGAGAGGCCGGAACACCGGTGAGTGGCAGAGCCGCCTCGCTGAGCCAGCCCCGCATCCCCAGGGCACCCACCCTGCCACGAGCACAGCAAACCATCCCTGCACCCTCCAGCCCACTGCTCCCCCTCACCCTAAACCTCTGCCATGTCACCAAACACCATTTATAGGATGTGCCCCAGCTGTCCCACATTCCCCAAGCTTGGCACTGAGCAAGAGCCATGAGCAGGCTGTGAATGACACACGTTCCATGTTCCAAGATGCCAAGCTCCACCTGTGTGTCCCTTAGCAAGAACACAAATGGGGATTTTAACTACAAAGTCACTTTAAAAAAAACTGTACGTAATGAAACCTCTCCCCTGCTGTCACATTTGTTTCAGGTTGTCCAAAGCCCTGAAAGTTATGCAAGGGGAGGAAAGGGAACAATCCAAAAGGCATAATAATTTAAGTTCTGCACAGTAATTTAAGTGTCTGTGGAGACAAGAAGGCAGTTCAGCAGTGGGCTACTGCAATGAGAAAGGCCCTGCCTGCTGCACTCCTGTGCCGGAATTTGAGTCTTAACACTCAGACACTCCAAGGGAAAGAATTTATGTAATGCTGCAGAGACACACAAACCTTTCCTTGAAAAGCAAGGCTCGTTCCCAAGAGCAGGTTCTGACCAGGTGATTTGATATCAACTCCTTTTGGGCTTTCTAGCTGAACAACTAGTTATGTACACAAGAAACATGCCTCATTGTAGGCAGAAGAATTTCTATTCTTCACTTTTTTTGCTCCTGCAACAGTTTCATGGCCCAGCTCTTACCTCCAAGCAGTTGACAAAAAGCAAGTAGAGCTCTTTTTTGTCATTTTTCTCTAGGAGCTCGTTGTGCTCCACCTGGGACAGGTAGCGCTGCACGTCATCTTTCACTTCATTGAAGCTACAGGAGAGAGAGACACCCCCTTACACAGCTGCCATGCTGACAGGACTGCTCCTGCTCTAAATCACAGCAGAGCTACCAGAGACACGTGGGGTCACTCTGGATCCAGCTGCAGGATGGAAAAGCCGTTGTGCCATTTTTTGCAGGTGACATTTGGCTTCACAGCCTGAGCCAGGCTCAGTGAGCATTTCCAGGGCAAAAGGCATCTGATGTGTTTAAACAACTGATTTAGGAGGTGCTCACACCTGAGAAGGGGCTTTTGTGCCCTGCCTGCAAGGGGAGGTGGGAGAGCTGTGGGAATGGGAAGGTCTGTGGAGCAGACACAAGATCAGTCCTGATTAGATCCCCATGAATGAGGAGTTTGGTTTGCTGACCTAGATCAGAGCAACCACTCAGCCACCTTCCAGCACCCAGGCATCCACCCTCAGCACGGGGTTAGTGAGGGACAGCCAGGTAAACCTTGCACAGGCTGCTCACACTGCACCACAAGCTCCATGCAAGCCAGCCAAGCTGCATGACTAATGCAAAGGGATGAAATCCACCTGTAAGGGTTCAAATTCAATGGTGCTCATAGAGGTGAGGAGAACAATCAGATCGGTTTGATGAGGAACAGAGCAGAACCAGGCCCTGGCCTAACCCCCCTCAGCTGTCTGTGCTCACCTGTACTTCAGGAGCAGCTTCAGCATCACAGAGCGGATGATGGGAGTTTCATCCACCTCATCATTAAACGGGGACAGGAATTTTGTGTAGACAGCACAGTGATCTGTGGAGATAAGGGAAGGACAGGTTTGGCAGGTGAGAGAAGGTGGTGACTGATTCAGCTCCATAGGACTGAGTGTCAGGGTGAAGGGAGCTCACCTGAATCTTTCACGAGGCTTCTGTGAACAAAGAGCAGATTCAGGAGCCTCTGGATCACCTCGGGGTCAGGGGGCTCGTTGTCTTTGAAGCACATGGTGGTGACCACGTCTATGAAGAAGTTATTGCACCTCTGCCGGAACAGGGCGTTCTTTGCTATGGCAGCTCTGGGAAGGGCAAAAGCAAACACAGAACCACTTCAGCCATGGAGGAATCGAGCAAAAGTCACCAAAGGGAGATACTTTTCCACCTTCTCAATGAGATGATCCTTAAGGTTCCTTCCAACCCAAACCATTCTGTGATTTGCAGGTTTTTACAGAGGCCAAGGCAGCTTTCCCCTTCTTTTGAAACAACAGAACAGACAGGACCTGTTCAGTTCCAGAGGGACTGCAGCAGAGTTCCTTGCCACTCTGCTCATGTTGACAACCTCAGAGCTGAGAATTTCCTCACAAACTCTCCCCAGCCAACGCTCCCACCTTGCAGAGGGTGGCTGGAGTACCTGAGCTCCTCAGAGACAGTTAACTCCACATCATCCACGGCAACCCTGCAGTAGGGACAGAGCATCTGTGCTGGCACCAGCCACAGGCTGATGCACTTGTGGCAGAACACGTGGTTGCAGGGCAGGCAGACAGGGTCCTTCGGCTCTCCCAGGCAGATGGGACACGGCTCCAGACCATGGCTGTAATCCAAAACCAGCAGTGAACACAGCTGCTTCCATGCTGCCTCCCCAAAAGCCTTGAACAAGATGTTCAGCTGCAGCTAGAGCGAGAGCAGACAATGCACGACAGGCTGGCTCACTGCTCAGCTCAGGGTGCAGAGTCAAAGGGGGTTACTGCTCTTCCTTTGGCTTTCACTCCAGCCCATGCAGCACTGCCAGAAGTGTGCTGGCAACACAGGCCATGTCTCTGCTGGCCCCTGCAGCCTGTCCCAGTGTCAGTACCTGTAGAGCCTGCTGCTGACCTCCTCCTTGCACTGGCACAGCACTGTCATCACTGCAACAAAGGTCGGATGAGACTTCATGTCTGAATTGTGCTGGAAACACTGCAGAGGGAAAGGACAAAGCCCAGTGACTCAGCTCTAACACCTGAGACCAAAACTCCCATGATCAGCAGAAGCAAAGAGGGAAGAGGTGAAATCACAGCTCTGCTCACCTTGGCAAGAAGTAAAGTGTATTTTCTCACTAAGCCCTCGAATTCTGGCATCACAGCGTGGATGCCAAGCAAGACGTGTTCCACGAAGAGTGCCATGGCAAACACCCGGCTCCAGCAGGCTCTGGGGAGGAAAGCAGGATTGCACCACCACAGGGGGAGCTGGGAGCAGGAATGGCACTGCAACCAGGGCAGTCACTGATCTCACTGCTGCTCATGCTCCCCTCCACAGCATTCCTGCACTTCTCACTTGCTTTGCCCTTTGGTTTTCCAAAGGGATTTTTGTCAAGGACAGAACAGATTCCAGCACTTAACCCAGAGGACACACGGGCCTGGCCTGGAGGCAGCACTGCAGCAGGACCAGCACCACTGCACACACCTTCTCACACCTCTAACTTCTACATCAAAAAAGTAATTTAAAAAATACCAATCACAATTAGCTACACTTTCTTCAAGTAAACTAAACGAGGTCTGTGAGAAACTGGGGTAGCACTCTGGGCTTTCTTCCAAAACACAAGATGCAGTGAAACTCCCCATCTCCTGAGTCTTTATGCACAGAGGATGAAGTGGGGAGATGCTGCTGGTTAACAGGAACCTGAGGAGAGTTTTAAATAACCCCTGAACCCAGATGGAATGCACCAGATGATACTGCCAGATTTAGAGAGAGAATCTACAGGAGATGAGGGAGAAAAAATGCAGTTCTTGCTGCTTGGTATGTAATTGAGGCCAGCAGGAACCTGGAAAGGTTTGCAAAGCCTGAAAAAAGCAGCATCAGAACAGCTTCAGGCTGCTCCAATGCCCCAGTGAACTGCCAGGCAGAGGAGCAGGGCTGTGAGCAGAGCTTGGTACCTACTTGAGTTCCCTCAGCAGCTGATGGCACCGACTCGCCCTGCGCTGGGCACCCTCCTCTTTGCAAAGGAACTCAATGGGCATGTGAAGGTTCTTCACTCTCTGCAGCCAGAGCACAGGGGAGGCTGTCTGCATCTGGCTCTCCAGCTCCTCAGCACACACCATTGCAGCCAGCACGTCCAGAACCTGCACACACACAGGGCCAAGGGTAACACAACAGTTGCATTTTGGAATTATTTATGGACCTTGGGCTCCCAGTCTGGTTTGCTGCAGCACATGTTCTACTGAATAGTGTCCTACTTGGTTATTTCAAGCTCTGCAGTTCTCATGTTCGTGGCTTGGCTTGTTAGCATGTCCTATTAACTACTGCAAAAGCAGGGCAAACTGTTTTAAAACCTGCTTGTAACAGTAACAGCACAGCAGATCATTCCCAGTTCTGGGGAACCTGAGCCTGTGCTTCCCCCTCTGCTGTCACTGAAATCCAAAGGAGACTGAACAGCAGCTAACTCAGTGCAGTCAGAGCTCCCTGCCAGGGCTGAGGAGCACAAAATGCCTGGGAGTGACTTTACCATCTCTGAGTGTGGAATTCTATATCCTTCCTGCTTCAGGAGGTAGCCAGTCACACTGGGGTGCACAGCCAGGATCCTGGAGAAGTTCTGCAGGCGGCTCTTGAACTGGTTGTATGCCAGGTGGGCCCAGGGCAGGGAGGGCACCAGCTCCTCTCTCCGGGGGGACTTTGCCACCCACTCCTCAATGCAGGACACAAAGGCCGTGCGCAGACACTGCAGGGGTGGGAAATGGTGAAAACCAAAGGTGAGAAAGGACTTTCATAATTCATTTTGTACTGGAAATCCCGGCAAAATTCTCTCAAAGACAAGAATCACTTTCCTACAAAGACAGCCTTAAATATGTCAATTTAAGGTGCTGCTTTTCTGAGTAAGGTCTGAGTAACCCCAGCAGCCACTCAGTGCCCAGTGGTCTGCTCTGGCCTTCCCCTGCTGCTGGGCTGTCTCAGAGGGGCATTTTCCCCAAGGCAGGACTGATTCAGAAGGACACATTCACAGGCCTCGTACTCTTCTCCCCACCCTAAGGGTTTCCAGCTCCTGTTCTAGACACTGACCTGCAGCTCCTTCTGGGAGGACACACCGATGGTCAAGCCAATAAAGTCTGTGATGTAGCACTGGAAGAGCATCTGCCTTTCTTCCTCAGTCAGAGCAGAGATGAATTTTCCCAGGGCAGTTTTCTGGAAGTAATCCACAAACTTCTCAGCGTGGCCTGGAAAATGAGAATGCAGAGAAAAGCTGGATATTGGGTGGAAGCTGGCTTTGACACAGCATCTATCCTAGAGACACTGACACCTAATTAATCACTGAAGCATCCAGCACTCCCCTCATCCAGGGCAGTAAGGAGGGACTCAGGCCAGGCCTTGTCAGGCCAGCACCAGTGTCGTATTTCTGGAATCTCACCTTGTCATTAACTCTTGGCATCTCCACAGCTTTTTGAATGCAAGGGCACAGAATAGGTGAGAAAGATGAATGGTGAGAAGCACAAAGAAAAGCTGCCTGCACAGAGCTCTGCTGGCTCACAGGAGCACAGAGGGACTGAAGGTGACTCCAGCTGTGGCTGTAGTTAAGGCAGACATAAAAGCCACACTAGTCGTAATCCACAGTCGAGAAAGGTTTTTTTTCTCTATTGCTGTTCTTTTTTTTCTCTATTGCTGTGGCCTATTGAGATTGGCTGCTCAGCAAACAATGACAAGGCTGTCTAACAAACAATGACCATTCAGGCAGTAAACAATCAGCTATACAAGCAAAAGTATAGTTGCTACATATTATCCACAAGTTCTCCCTTGTACGCTCTCAATGTCTCACAACAAGAACATCTTCTCTCATTGATTACCTTCTTGGCCTTCTCTGTGGGTTTTACTAAAGCTGCAGAATTTCACTGTAATATTCTCACAGGTAAATTCTGACTGGTTTCAGGTCTAATTCTGTGAGATTGTCAGTCCAGCTGTCAATCTCCTCATCCAGTGACAAACCAGAGCTCAAAGGGCAGTGGATGGAGATGCTCAAGCCAGGCTCTCACCTTCAGTGTTTTTGATGTACCGAGCCTCCAACCACATCTCTTCCAGGTACTCCTTTATCCTCCAGCTGAAGGGCATCTCATTCCCAACATCAGCAGATACCATCATGTTGTTCTGCACCAGGATTATCTCTGGCTGAGGGCTGGGGGTTTAAAAGGTCATTAATGCACCAGGCTTTTGTCTGGGAAGCACAGTTCAGACAACAGAGGCAAGAGGCTGCAGAAAGCAAACGAGCCCTAGAAGGGGAGGGAACTGCAGGACTCTGATACAGCTCACCCTGCCAGCTGTGGAGCCTTGGCCCTTCCCCAGGCAGCATTCCCTGGGCAGGCTGTGCTGGCAGGACATGGCTGCAGGGGCTGGGTAAGGAGGGGGAACATGCCAAGGGCCAGGGAGCAAAGCCCAGGAGCACTCGGGGCCACAGGCAGGAAGAACAGACTGAACTCAGTGAGCAGTGCCCTGCTGCCCTCGTGGAGCAGCCAACAAACAGAATCCCTCTGCCACGGGGGGTTAGAGCCAGTGCTGGGCTGCTCCCAGTGCTGCCAGCCCAGCCCAGCCCTCCTGCTGCTCCTCCCAGGCTCACCTGTTCTTCCCCACAGCGGCAGGGACACTCAGGAGTTTGGTGTCACTGAAGATGAACATCCACAGGTCTGTCACACACTTTGCTGCCGGCCTGGCCAGCAGCTCCAGGTTGCCATTCCTGTCTATGACAGCAATCAGGAGAGCCAGGAAGGGAGTGATCACCTTCTGGACTCGCTTCCACAGGGTGTTCCTTTGGGGAGAAAGACATGGAGAAACCTGTGAGCAATAACATCAGCAAAGCAGGAGGTGACTGTCCTGAATAACTGCTGACATTTGCATGTGATAGAATCCTAATCCTGCCTTTATGGGAAAAAAATACCACCAACAAAAACCCCCTGCACTTCTCTCACTCCTGGCTCACCTGTACTCCCACTCTTCCTTGTGCATTCCTGTCCCAGTACAGCCCCTTCAGCTCTAAGTCACCCTCTCCCCCAGGAGAGGCTAAAATTGCCTTCTGAGAGTTTCCAGCACAGACTGGAGACTGACACTGCAAATTCTCAGCTTACACAAAGCTGCTCTCTCTGCTGCACAGGTGCCACTTGCAGACTCTTCCTGGAAGGCTGCAGGTGACAAGGCTCTGTCCTCACCTGAAGGTACCTGCCTCCTGCAGAGCACTGAGGTTGGAAGCCTCCCGAAGCACCCAGTTTTTTGGGTGAAGAGAATTTTCTTCTTGCTTCTTCAACAGGCTGGAGAGACGAGCCTTGGTTATCTTCAGGAAAGAGGCTACAAAACAACAGGGAACTTGTATTTTCTCTTCTATTAGCTTGGACCCAAATATGCCACCAAGCACAGCATTTGACAGTTGTTTCAATAATTGGCCGGCTGGGGAAAAAACCAGCCAGCATAGCCAGAGAAAAAGCCACCACTTGAACAGCAGGAAAAACCCCTACATCCATCAACAGACTGGAGCATGGACACACACTCCTGGGAGATGCCCCTTGTCTGCACCATAGCAAGGACCCTTGGGTCCCCGGTGACCTGACTGCCATGTTTTGGTGGTCCCCAGATGCCCAGGGACACTCCCTGCAGCACACACCTTTCAGCTTATCCTCTTTGGAGAAAAGGCCAAGGAGAATCTCAATTCTCTTCCTGCTCCGACTCAGGTCTTCGTTCTGGTCCCGCAGCATCCCCACAGCACTCTGCACACAGGTCCTCAGCAGCACAGTGGTGTCCAGGATCTCACCCTGCCCAGGAAAACAAGGGCATTCCCCTTCAGAGTGCCCCTCCTGTCCCCAGCACACCCCTCTGGTAAGGGTCACAGTGCTCCCTCAAAAGGGCCTGTTGCCTGGCATCCCTGCTCCCGGCTCCCCTCATCTCAGGCTGCAACTCTCAAGAACACGATGCAACTTCCGTGGCCCTTTCAGACTAGCCTGAGACACAGCATTTGTACTGAGGTAAGATTCCTGCAGGGGAAAGATTCAGCACTTTGAGGAAAGAAGTGGAAATAATCACTGTGACCAGGGAAAATCTGCCTTTCCTGGGAAATGCTACATGTCCCTGGTCCTGGGCAGGTCCAGCTGAGGCCGTATGGGGCACACGAGGCAGTGTAAGTGTGGCTGCAGCACAGCGAAACCCTCAGACAGCTCCAGCACACACCTCAGAGCACACACAGCTGGAGTGAGGCTCAGGGCCACAGCTCCCACCTCCAGGGGGAGAAAGGCAACAGAAACTCTTAAACCTGATTTTTAAAAATCAGAAGAATGAAATGACTAAGGAACTATAGGGTCCTTAGAATGGTTTATTTCTTTAGTGATGCTGATTTTGACTGGGCAGTGGGGAGGAGGAATTTGTGTCTGATCAGTAACATTCGTGATGCAAATATTGCTGATAGGTTTCAAGTGAAGGGCAACACAAAAGGTGTGTTGCACCTATGGATGACAGAGCAGAGAGCCACAGTGACAGCTGAGAGGCAAACAAACGTATTCTGAACTGACCTCATGGTGCTCTGGCACTGGTGTTTCAACCTCCATCTCTTCCTGCTGTGCTTCTCCATTCACAGGCAGAGCTGCAGCTAAGGTGTAGAATTTTTATTAGAAAGCAGCAGTGCCCTCCTGCATCAGTCAGATGAGAGTTTATTTTAGCAACTGCATCCCAGAGCAGCAGAACATCTGTCAGAGATGACTGATGTCATTAGCACCTGCATGAGTAGCTGAGATTCACCTCTCAAGCACAGAGACAGCTGCTTGGGCTGTCAGGCTTCATGCAGCAAGAACTGGAAGAAATGTGACACTGAGCTAATGCCTTAAGTTCTCCCTGACTCCCGTCAGGCAGTGTGGTGAAAGGAAAAGGAGTAAGAAAAAGCTCAGGTGAAAGAAAGACCCTTGTCAGTGGTCTCTGCCATGCAGCATCTGCTGCCTCCTGTGCTGGGACAGAGCACTCAGGCTGCTGAGCAGTGCAAATGCCACATTTTTGTCAAAAGAAAAAGGGGAAAATACCAAATTAACTTGCTTGATGACCTGAAGTTGTCATAATGAATTAAATACAAGTTGGGAGCCATGTGGTGATCCCCCCAAAACCAGGTGCTGAGCAGGGGAAGTCATCAGATACATTGTGCCAGTTCCTGTAGTACCAACTCTGGGACCACAGCTCCCCTTTTCCCCAGCACACAGCTCACCTTTGGTTCCACCTGGATCCTCAGAGAACACCTGGCTGATGGTGAGGTTCTGCAGGGCTGTCAAGTCAGAGATCATGTCCTTGGATCTGCGGAGGTCGTCTATGTGCACCGACTGCCACAGCCCTACAGGCAGAGAACAACAGGGAATCATTCCCAGCCTGCAGCTCATTCTTCCAGAAGAGCTTCCCCAGAATTACCTGCCAGCACCATAACCTGTGGGGTTTCATGCAGAGTCCACTAAATCCCACCTCTTGCTGTAGGAGGGGAAAGCACGATGCCCTCAGAACCCCCTGCCCTGCCTGACAGTCCCAAGGTTCTGGGGCTCTCAGAAGCCCCCAGGCCCAGAGGAACCTTGCTGCTGGGAGCAGAACACATCAGCACCTGCTGCAGAGCTGCTGGGGGACAACACAGCCATGGAGTTACCCTTGTGGCTGTGTGCTGCTCTCCAGCTGACTGGAGAGAGGACCTGTATGTCAGCAGGCAAGGCAAGGTGCTCTCACCCAGGACTGCCAGGTACTGATCCCCTGGGGAGTCCTGTGGGACAGGGAGGCAACTCTGACAACCCACAGGACACATTGAGTCCAGATTTTCATTTAAAGGAAAGTGAGGAAGAGAAATGATTGCCTGAAGGCAGCTGAAGAGTGAGGAGGGGCAGATGGGCACACCCACCTCCATGGAATCCCACGTAGGATGTTCCTCCTTCCAGCCTGGAAAGCTTCATGATAAAGTAAACAAAGACAGAGACCTCTCCCAGGTCTACCTTGTTGATCTCATTAACAACAGTGTACCTGCAACAAAGAGAAAATGCTGCTGGCAGAGCAAAGGCAGACAGAGGTTCATGGCCACAGGTCCCTCCTCAAGAGAGAACACATTTCCTCTCCCAGAACAGACACAGGGGACTCCCACGCCTTCCTCCCAGCTGTGATGCTGAGCTGCCACCTGCAGCTGTGCCCTGAATTACCCCATGAGCCTCAGCTCTTCAGGAGTTCTCAGCCAGGGGCCAGAATTCACACTTCAAAGGGGATTATCTGCTCATTTGACCCAGCTTATCTTATTTTGACTTGGGTTATGGATTATGTGAAACACAATTAGTGCATTTAGATTCATTCTGCTACAGAATAAAGGATTGCACATTCCTGAGTGTGAGATACCCAAACAGCACCAATAACCAAACACGGTGAGGAGCAGCCAGGCAGAACTGAACCACTCCACACCGCACTCACTTGGCTGAGGCGATGAGCTGGGCATCCTGAGAGCCATCTTCAAAGTCTGTCTGAATAATGAGGACTTTATTTCCTGAAGTGGTATCCAGGAAATCCCTGAAGAATGAAAAGGAATTTAACAGAAGTCACTAAGTGTAAAGACCAAACACTAAAGACCACAGAACCAGTCACTCCACATTAGCTGTAGCTGCTGCAGGAGGAAAGATAAAACACCAAACCTCATCTCATGTGATGGAGCTGATAAAGTCTGTCCCGAGCCAGCCCACTGCCAGCACAGCCCCCTTTTCCATATGCGCCACTCCAAATGCTCTGCCCACACACCTTCCACGCAGCTGCCAGCCTATTCCAAGCAGGAAAACACAGGCCCAGACTCACCGGATGCCCTTCAGGAAGGAATACTCTGTGTCAAACTGCTGCAGGAACAGAATCTGCGGCCTTTGGGCCCTGCCCTGCACCTCCCTCTCCAGGCAGGCAGCGTCGGCACTGGTGAGCAGCCGGGAGAAGGTGGTGACCTGAGGAAAAAGGGGCAGGAATATAGCACAGACCCACCTGTGCTCCCAGGGGCTGCCAGCCTGCTGCAGAGCTGGACTGCCCCCACCTCTGCACACCCGGGCACCGTGGTGCACGCAGGCGTTGCCATCCTGCAGCCCTGGCAGCAGGAACACAGAGCTGGGCGCAGCTCAGGAGGCTTTGGAGGAGCCCGGGCTCACCTCGGTGAAGGCCGTCTGGGGCCCGGCCCCCGCGTGCACGTGGGCGCGGAGAAAGTCCGCGAAGGACGTGTGCTGCTGCTGCCTGAAGTAGGTGTGGGCCAGGGAGTCTGCCGTGAACACCCCCACGGAGTTGCAGAGGCGGATGACGGCGTCGGGGGTGGCACAGTTGAGCAGGGCCAGCCGCGCCTCCTCCTTGACGCGGGGCAGGAGCTCGGCGGGGCCGCAGGCCGGGCGCAGGCGCTGCGTGCCCTGCAGCACCAGCGAGGCGCAGGTGTTGGCGTGGTAGCCCACGAACACGTCCGCAGGCCTGTACTGCTGCTGGCTGATGAAGTGCTCCTCCGTATTGACCGCCGTGAACTCCTGCACCCACTGCTGCAGCTCCTGCACGGCTTCCCTCTGCCCCTTGTCCAGCATGGTGCTGATGTCCAGGTAGTGCTTCTCCAGCCGGTTGATCAGGGGGATGGGGAAGTGCTTGTACACCACCTCCTTCTCCTCAATGACGATCAGGCGGAACTTGGGGTGCACCCGGCACTTCACCCGGTGGGTGCCCAGCCCCAAATCCACGTACTTCTGCCCAGCCAGGTACACGTAGTACTGGTTGAGGGCATCGTAGAGGCTCTCATAGAGGTTCTGCAAGTTGAGGAGCACAACCATCTGGCCAGTTTCCATGCAGACCTTCACTCGGTTGATGTTTCTGCATATCTGGGTATATTCTTGGTCCTTAGGAAAACTGGAGCCAAAGATAATTTCTGGCTGCTGTCGGGCAGTGAAGAAAGCCTGCTGGAGGATCTGCAGCGCCGCGTAGTTCTCAGTCAACACAAGCAGGTACCTGCAGTCCCCGTCCTCAGCACTGCTGTAAATGTTCTGTCGGATCAGCTCAATCCTACTGATATCATGAGCATGTATCTCTCCTTTTTCTAGCAACTTGGAGGTGAATATTTCCAAGGCATTGACATCATCCTTGCCACCGAAGTTACGGAGAACCACTGCGGCAATGTCCTGAGGTGTGGGCTCACTTTTGGAGCTCTTAGCTAAGGCAAAAAACATCTTTATGAGGCTGTAGTAGTCACGCAGGCCAAAGAACTCCCTGTCTTGGGCCTTGCAAATATTTTCATACGCATCTGCAAAGTGATGGAAATACTGCTCGACCTTCTGCAAAGCCCCTCGTGCTGAGCAGCAAATGCCCTTTGCACTCTCGATGAGCTCCTCTCTGCTGGGGTCCCCACGAGACACAAAGATGCCTCGGTTCATCTTAGCAGGGTCCAAAGCCCAGTTGGAAATCCCGATGAAGCCAACCTTTTTGTGAGGAAGAGGGACGTCATCTATGCAGCCATCCTCCAAAAGTGGATGCAAAGTCTTCAAGGGCATTTTGGGAGAGTCTTCTGCCAGCCCAATCTCATCCAAAACCACCACTGATACATACTCCTCCAAGTTCTTCCCTTCCTGGAACCGAGCACAGTGCTTGAAAGTGCCTATGATTCCCTCTGGAGTGGAGAGGGGGCTGCACTGAAAAGACACGAGATGGATCTGCTTCAGGTCCTTGAACAGATCAGAATGAGCTGCTTGGCCCTGCATAGCATCGGCCACGATGGTTTTCGCCAGGGATTTGGAGCTCCCAGGCTTCCCGACAAGAAAAAGAGGGATTTTCAGCTCAATACAGATGACCATCATGAAGACATTTTCCTTCAAGGCCAAGTTCCTTGCGATGGTATCCCGGAGCGGCACCCCACTCAGAAATAAGTCCTGCATCAGGGAGATTTCTTCCAAAATCTTTTTCTGGGTATCGTAAGGCTTTGGGAGGACCTGGCTGATGGCATTCCTGTACGGCTCCTTCCTTTCCAGGGATGCGTGGTAGCAGACCCCAACTGCCAGCACCAAGGACCAGATAACGGTGTTTCTGTCGCCGCTGCCCTTGGGAGCTTTCCTCTCGGCCAGGTACTTCTCCAGCTCCCTCAGCAGCAGCTGGCTGTGCCTGTAAAACCACTTGAACACCTCCATGCAGCGCTCCACATCCCGCAGGCTGACAAAGCTGCACTCGTCGTCCCTCTGCCTCATGTACTGCTGGGAAGCAAAGAGCACCTCTGTGACCGTCCCCACCTCGTCCCTGGCCATGGGCAGCTGCTCCGCCACGCGCTGCACGATCTGCTGGATGTACATCTTCTCCGTGTGGTTGTTGAGCTGCCCAAAATCCCACACCAGCGGGATCATGCTGGGCGGGAGCGCGTGCACCCGGTACACGAGCTGTCTCAGCGGGATAGATCCCAGCTTCTCCCTGGTGTCATCGGCTTTGACCCGGTAGCCCAGCCCAGCCAGCTCCAGGCGCTGGATCATCCTGTCCGTGTGCTTCCGGTAGGGGTTGCAGGCTGCGATGATCCGCAGGCCAGAGCCAGAGGCCAAAGGCTTCCCCTGCACCGTGCGGTCACACAGAACCTCCTTGATGCTGCTCACGGCCTCCGTCGTGTTGGCTTCATCGAAAAAGAGGACGGTGTCCAACCCGTGCTGCTCCTTGTTGGATTTAGCCAGGGCTTCTGCTTCTCTGATCCTGGCATAGATCATCTCTGCAGTGGTACCTCCATGGACCTTGACAAGCTTCATGTTCTCCACCTCTACAAAGCTTCTGCGTAACTGACACAGGAACTTCACCAGCCTGGTTTTCCCACAGCCTGTTTCTCCCATGATGACGACGGGGATGTTGCACCGGAATCGCATCTCGATAGCCAGGATTTTCAGCACGTTGTCTGTGGTGAGCTCGTACGTCTCGTCGGGGTCAAACACCCAGGGGATCCCCAGCACCATGCAGAGCCTCTCGAGCTTCTCCTCGCGGGGCAGCTCGTCGAAGGGCACGTTGAAGGGAACCCTCTGCAGTACCAAGCCGCGGTACAGCTGGGCAGTCATGATGTCCCGCTTGATGACTTTGCCGTTCAGAGGATTGATGGCATCAATGCGATTCCCGTTCTGCTGGAAATGGAAACCAATGAATGTCATGGACACACGATCCTCATTGAAAAACAAATAGGGATGAGGCTCCGACTCCCACTTCTTCCGGATGCGGAAAGGAAGCAGATCTTCCTCCGCGACGTTCTCCAGGTGGGAGGATTGTCTTCCTGAACTCTGGTCAGAAATGTTCAGGGAGGGCGTCGCAAAATCCCGTGCCATTAAAATCATGAAGCTAACCACAAAGTTCTTGAAACCTTTCAAAGTGTCCTGGACAAAGTTAGGGTTGCAAAAGACAGAAGCTTCACAGTCTCTCAACTGAATGTTGAGAAACCAGGTGAAGTTGCGGAGCTCTGCCCAGGAGGGATCCACAACCCCGCAGTGCAGGAGGAAGAGCTGCAGGCATTCCGCAGGGCTGCCTTCCACCGAGAGCGCCTCGTACTGGAACATGTCCAGGTCACACCCCTGGTCAAACCTCTTCAGGTACTGGAAGGGTCTCTGGAAAGCCTCGCTGCAAAATTCCTCCTTGTCCATTCCTGGGTCCGAAACATCCCCAGAACGGTTCCCAAGTGTCTCCATTTCTAGCACTTCTTTGGGAGACTTGCATGTTATTTTAGGGAACACGTCCAAGAAGTGACACTTCTGGCTTGCTGACATCTGGAGAAGAAAAAAGAAAAGGTCATCACAGAGCTGTAGCCTTGATCTTCATTAGTTTAGTTAATCTGTTCTTAACAGTCTCCTTGCCTAAAACCACAGGCCTGAGGAACAGGAACCAGCCTTTTCCCCTGTGCATCCCTTCTTCCACTTGAAGTGCACCAGTGAATCCTATTCCCTCCTACATTTTCCTTCATGGAATATGAGTCTGGCATCACCTCCAGCCCCTTCTCAGGGCTGCTTCAAAGAAAACGAAACCCAATAAACTGTTATTTATTCCAGTCACTTCGGTTCTTACAGCTGCATATAAACATTCCCCTACTTTAAAACATGCAAATTAGCATGAGGGAGATTAGATTTTGCATTTTTATGTTTCCTATAAATGCTACAGTGGGGGCAGTGAGGCTTGGACTAACAGGCCGTCAGAAATCACCAACCCAAGGAAACCAGACAGGCCTAATTTGCTCTCTGGTGTTAATGTCACTTTGTACAAGAGCAGGGACACCAGCTGTTCTGGGATACAGCACACCCCGAGTGAAACAGGGAACTCCTGTGCTGTGTTTACAGTCACAGGCCCTACAACTCACCACAGCTCACGTACAAAGTGCACACGTGTGCAAAGTGACTGAGAAATTCCCAGAAAAGGAGCACTGCTGGTACGTACAGGTCTGGCTGCTTTCTTTGGCACTGGGGACTCCTCCAGGATTTCAATGATGTACAGATGGCACTTCTGCCGTAGCCACATATTGCCATTATTATCTCTCAGGTACTGCAAAACCAGCAGCTTGAAGAGAAACTCTGGAATTCCACGCTGCACCTGTCACAAGAAGAGATACAGAAGCATTTCCTCTTTATTTACCCATCACAACTTCACAGAATCACAGAACAGTTGAGGGTGGGAAGGCTCTCTGTTCAAAGCAGGCCGATGTAGAACAGGCTGCCCAGGGCCACAGTCAGGTTTTTAATGTCTCCAAGGTTAGAGACTCTACAGCTTCTCTGGGCAACTGTTCCAGAGTTCAATTACCTTGATGGTATTTGTGTTACTTACACAATAATTAGAAAACACATGATAGGGAAATGGCTAATCGAGAAACAAGAACTTTTAAGAAAGCTCCTGCAAGGATCCACACAGGACTTGTACGACAAGGCAGCTCTGGGAGGGATGTACTTACTGAGGAGGTGATATCGAAATGGAATATCATGGGCTTTGTCTGGTGTTCTCTCTTCAGAAAAGGCAGGAGGGATTTTAGCACTTTATCTTCATCCACTTCTGGTTCAATTAGTCTGATAGTTTTCAGAAGTTCTGTACAGTCAGGCTGCTCTTCTTGCAGTCTCTCATGCAGCCTCTTCACACACAGAGATTTCCCTGTTATAAAAACCACCACAGGAATCAAAGCCATCAATATCACATACATCATATTAAGACCATAATAGACAGAAGGAAATAAAATGTTTAAGTATCCCATGCCCTGAAATCCCTGAAGCTTCCTAAAAGGCATTCCAGAAGGAAGTGTAAATCCGGTTTGAGCAGCTGGAGTCCGGAATCCAAGACACTGCTCTTGTTACCCATATGGTTTGTTTTCCTTCCACTGCCTCAGAGAAGCTTTACTCTTTAATAGGACTTGAATCTATTCTATTTAATGCTGGTTTCTAAAGTCAAACCAGGGGACAAGGTGACTTCCAGCTTTCACCTCACTGCACTGACCAGTCTGAATCGCTCTTTTTGACCAAGATACTTAAATCTTGGACACAGAACCTGGCAAGGTGAACCCCACTCGGGTTTTGAACTCAGCAGAGCCCACTCTGCATGTGCCACCTTACCCATGCCGGCTCTTTTGGAAGACACCATCCCAACACACATGTGCTCCTTGAACACGGACGCAGCAGAGTTGGAGGGCTGAGCGACTCGGAAGTGGCGCTGCAGGTACTGCTGGATCTCTGCTCGTGACCTCTGGGGAGTCATGTGCACTTTGTAGTGGCTGAAGGCAGAGGGGAGGTAGCTGTTGTCCCGCTCGCAGTTGCACAGGATGATGAGGCGGTAGGAGTTGTTGTAGCGCTGCAGGTGCTGGAACAGCTCCTCTGCCCTGCAGCTGACGTCGTAGCTCAGCTCATCCGCGTAGAGCATGGTGTAAATCTTCTCCCCCCCGTGGCAGGGAATGAGGCACCTCCGCAGGAACAGCCCCACCTGCTCAGCACTGGTCTGGGGCGTGCACAGCAGAACCTCATCGAAGGTGGGAAGGGGCTGCTCGGGGCTGTTCATGTAAATGGCCAGGGCAGAGCTGAGCACCTCAGAGCGAGGGCAGGTGATGAGGTTGGGCTGGCCCACACAGAGCAGGTCCTGGGGGAAATCTCTGGTGATACATTCCCTGCCCCTGCTGGCCAGGTTCTTCAGCCACACGCCCAGTGTGTCAATGTCCAGGCAGTTGGGGAGGAAGGAGCCCATGTTGCTCATGTAGCACTCCCAGATGGACTCCAGCCGGGCACTGAGGTCCTTCTCGCCATCCAGCAGCACTTGGAAGTCAGAAACAGCCTTCCCTGAGCTGGGAGGCCCCTGGCTCCCGAGGGCTCCGAGGACGTCCTGCTCGGTGCAGTCGCGGTTCAGGAAGGAGAGCATCATGAGGGCAGCCTGGCTGGGCGTGCCCCACCCCAGCTCCGAGCACAGGTACACCAGCTGCTCCGCACTGTAGTAGTTCAGGTAGAAATGCTCAAATCGCTTTGTGTACATGAAGCTTTTCCAGCTCTCCAGGAAACTCTCCATGGTCTTGCAGAGGGCTGGGAGCACAGCTGCCATATCCCCTTGCCCTTCCAGCACTGGGATGGGGCCCAGGGAGAAGTCTATAAGAACACAGGATTCTCTTTCAGGTGAACAATACACCTGGGCAAGCCAGGAGCGGAAAAGCATGTTCCCAGCTGAGTAAAGGTCTATAAAGGCCTGGGCAAGTCTCTGAACATTCGAAAAGACCTGTGTGAGGACAGAGGAGAGAGAAACAAAGCTGGTTTACAAGTTTCAGCCATGAAACCACTGGAAAGCCATTCACTGAAGAGGAAGTCTTTGGTCCCAAGGTGTGTCAGGCTTTGTACGGCAACCACAGGCTCTCTGTGACTTTCTAACAGCAGCATCCCCAGGAAACCAGTAAGGAACTCCCAGCTTGCTACAAAAGTACAGTAATGCTGCCAGCCAGGACAATCCCCAGTGCAGCCAGAGGGTAAGGCCACCAGTCCACTGTTCTGCCTCCAGCTTAGTTCTACCCTAACAAGGAACCAAAGGCAGGAACACCCACGTGCCTGTGACCACCACCCCCAGCAACTCCACTGTCAACCACAGCCTTAACAGCTGACACTCAAGGGCAAATCCAGTCCTAACCCCAACACCAGTAACCCACTGGGTTTGGAATCTGACCTCAGAGAACCTCTCCACCACCAGGCCTTGCTCTCCCTTGGCTGACATGAGCATCAGTTTGTTCTGCAGCTCGCGGAGCTCCGCCAGCGAGTACTTCCAGGAGGCCTCGGCATCCCCCGAGCTCCCCGGGAGGGTGAAGCGCAGGACACTGTCCAAGGAGACCTGCCAGAGCAGAAGTTGTCAGCGTGGCTGGGGCTGAGGCTCTGCCCAAGGCCAGGGGAACACTGGGGCAGCAGCCCCCAGGAAGGAGGGGCAGTGGGAGCCTCCCTGGCCGGTTCCAAGCTGAGTGACCTCACCTTCTGGCCATCAGCTGGTGCTCTCAGCACATAGACCCCTCTGCTGTTGATGGCAGCTGCCAGGGACAGCGAGGACAGCTCCACGGAGCCATGGCTCTCCTTCACTGTCTTCAGCCACTCCAGGTGCTGAGCCGAGGCACGCTGTGGGGAGAGGAGACACAGCCCTGCCCTGACTGCTCTGAAATCCAAGACCTCTGGGCTTACACCTGATCAGGACAAACAGCTTGGGCTGGCACAAGAGTTTCACAATGGGGGAGGAAGAAATGAATGAGTACTGGCTTCAGCCTGCTCTTTCTGCACAGCTCTTCCTTACCCACTCCATGGGAGGCTGAACAGAGTCCACAGCGCTACAGAAACAGGCCCTGCTGCAAAAGGGTAAGAGTTCCCAGCCACCCACCTCTACACCACATCAGGCTGGAAAGTTTC
The DNA here is from genome assembly GCF_000738735.6 of Corvus cornix cornix. Lineage (NCBI taxonomy): Eukaryota > Metazoa > Chordata > Aves > Passeriformes > Corvidae > Corvus > Corvus cornix. The sequence continues at coordinate 11,806,695 of NC_046347.1, forward strand.
AGCAGTGCCCTGGAGAAACCTGTGCTACACCAGTTACAGCTGCTGCAGTGAATTATTGTGCCACAGAAACATCAGATGTTTTTCCTTCCAATAACAAGAGCTGCAGTGATGTCCCCACACAGGTGCCATTTGCCCAGTGCAGTTCAACTTCCAGCCACTCCCGGAAGGCAGAAATGCAGGAGGATGCAGAGGCCCTCCTCCAGCAGAACTCACCAGTTTCTCGGGGAGGGCCTCGTCGCTGTCCAGGGCTCGCCACAGCTTCTGCAAGCAGCGCATGAAGTCCTCAAAGCCCGAGTCCTGGCGGAGCTCATAGAGCAGGGAGGAGTAGCCGTGCACAGTGCCATGGAAACACGCCACACGGTCCACGTCCATGTCGTTCTCCCCCGCTGAGATGGACGCCAGGTCAACGAACACCTTCAGCTCATTTATATCTGAAATGAGGCAAATGCAGCAGGGAACAACAAATGAGGCAGCTTGGGCACCACCCCTCATCACCACCTTCCACAGGAAATGCAGAAGAATGCTTTGAACAGCAGCTCCTGTGCAACTGCCTTCCCCCCATCAGCTTTCCCAGGTCATCCATCCATCCATCCATGGACCCCTTGGGCTCTGGTGTCCCCCACAGGCCCCCAGATCCCCAGCCAGGATGGGAGCAGTGCCTGCGGGTGTCTGTGTAGGTCACACAGCTCAGCTGGCAGGCACACAATTCCATCCTCTGAAACAGCTGGCCTGAACTGAAGCAGCAGCAGCTACTAAAGCCCTCCAGGCCCAGCCCAGCTCCCAGCAGGGTGGTCACTGTGTGCTGCAGCAGCCTACAGTGCATGGGCACACTTAAAGGGTCTTCACAGCACGTTCCACACCAAAACCCATCAGAGATCTAACTATCAACACCAGAAGCTGCAAAGGCACAAAGCAGATGGGTCAGGGATTCAGTGCTCCTCCTGCCCCCACACAAGCTGCCATCCCTTCTAGTACTCTCTGTCTAACTTCTGGATGAGCAGCACATACCTTTCAGTGCTTCTCTGACCCAGCAGACAAACTCCTTCTGCTGGGCCAGCTCCCTCAGACAGCCCCGGCGGGGCACGGTGATCCCCTGCAGCAGCTTCTTGGCTTGCACGAGCTCAGGGCTGATGGAATCCAGCTTCTGTGTCTTGTAGGATTCAAGCTTCTCTGTCTGGAAAACAAGTGGTGCAAACACACACTGAGTCTGGAATTGGGAAATGCCACTGGTTCTGCACCAGGGAAAGCCCTCTGCAAAACCACACTCCCACAGAGCAGTATCCTCATCTCTCTTCAAGGAATGACGACACAAAAGCACTTTGAACACCTGATTTTTACCTCAAATAAGCATTTTGGGACAAGGAACGGCTCTTGACAGACTGGGATAGACTTGTGGGAAGATTCAAATTTAGCCACCACCCTGACAGTACAGAGCCAAAGTCAGAGATACTTACTATATGCAACAAGTTTTCCAGGATACTGAAGTCACCGGAGAGGCCTAAACTCTCTTTGACGTGGGCAATGATCTTGGCAGCATCAAAGGTTAAATGCATTTCATGGTACTGCTGGATCTGCTGGACTCGCTGGTCAACCCAGTCTCTGTCTTCTTCAGGCCAAAGCCCACAGATGGTGTTCAGCTCCGCTCTGAGATCTTTAGGATGATTTGTGAATTCACAGAAAATCCTATCAACTGCAGAAAGTGTGAGACTTCCTGATCTGAGATCGTCATACAGCATTGCATAGTTGTCAAAGCAAGGGCGGATCACGCTGCTCAAAACATCATCAAGGTCCAACTCAGGAACATTCTCCTCCTCCTCCTCCTCCTCCTCCTCCTCTTCCTCCTCCTCCGGAGAGTCACACACATACTCCTCTCCTGCCTTCTGTGCTGCTTCTTCCCAGAACTGCTGGAAGACCACGCTGTCCTTAAAAGAGTGGATTTTGTGGACAAATTCTTTCAGCTCTGGCCTCAGGCTGTAGAAGGTCTGCAGGGGTTTCTTTCCCACACTCACAACTTGATTCAGTCTTTTTGAGCCAAGATCTTCCAAGTGTTGAAATTCCACTTCACCTACATCCACTGTAAAACAGAGACAGGTCAGAGGGAGATCAGGTGGTACAGCCTGGCTCCAGATCACTTCATCCCATCCCCCAAGCCACAAAATCCTATCAGGCAGGTGGACCCCTGTGAGTGTCATTTGATGCACAAGCACTCACTTGATCCCCCCCAGTGCTCTGGGTTTACTTCTCCCACCCCTCCTCACCCTCACTGTGGGGTTTAGAATCAAACCTGTTCCAAAGCCAAGAGATTTTCAAGGAAAATGCTGTTTTCTGGAGCTGCCACTTTCAGACTGCTCCCCCAGGACTCTACCTTTCACAGACTTCTGCACCTTCCTGCACATGCTCAAGAAGGTTCCTATTGCTTTTTTCTCTCTTCTGAGCAGCGTGACTTCTTCGTGCCTCAACTCCAGCAGCTCTTCCAGGCTTCTCTGGAGCAGTACCTTTTCCTCACCCAGCCGCTGGTGGTGCTCTGAAAGAAAACTCACCTGTAGGCACAGAGCAGACACTTCCCACCCCCTGCACTCCGACTCAGGTTGGGAATTGCAGAGTCACAAACCCCACAGCGACAACACAAACTGGAGCTGGGAGCTCCCTGCCCAGGCCAAGGGGCAGCACTGCAAACTCCTGCAGCATCTCCTGAGCATTCCTAATCCCTGCAGCACCAGCAGAGCAGGCCAGCATCACTACAATGATGCTCTAAGCCAACCATGCCCCTTTTGAACTCATCTCTTACTTGTGTCCCAAATGCAGATGAACTGCTTCTTATGCTGGAAAACCTCTTCCAGATGTTTCACAAGGATGTAGCCTTTGTGGATGTCATCGGTGACACTCGTAAGCACAGAGTCTGCTATGGCCATGACATCCTTTGCTTCATCTGTCAGTTTGTCTAGGAGGTTTCTGTTTGTTCCTGTTCCAGAAACAAAGCATGTCAAACTGAGATCAGCCCTGTTTCCCAAAAACAGGCAGAAATCAGGAACTTTTCCATGTCATGGCACAGAGTCCTTCCATTTCCTACTGGATCCCTATCCAAGAGCCTGTGGGCTCACCACACCACCCTCCAACCCCTCACGTCTTTCTGAACAAAACCAGGATCTCAGGACAGGAATTTGGAAACTTTCCATGGAGAGCCCAGACCCAAACCCTGTGGAGCAAACAAAAGCCATTTGGATCCATTCACATGGCCAACTCTCTGGCATTTTTGTGTGGCAATAACTTGTGAGAACTTCCCAGAGAAAATGTTATGGTCTACAGATCCTGAGGAAGCTGCAGCAGATTAGCCCAAGAGGAATAGTGGCTCCCTCTTTCTTGGCCTTCCCTCTCCAAACCCAAGCTGAATACTCCAAGCATTGAGATGAGGACTAAAACAAGAGCAGGACAATTTCTCTGTTTGCTGCTCTGCACAGTGACAGCAGTAAGGCAGAGAAAAACTTCTCAGGGCCTCCTAAAACCCAACTACACACCTACCATTAAAGCTGAAGATATGTTTGATGTCAGGCCACGTGAGCAGGTGGTGCAGAACCTGATCAAAATCCCCCTCAGACTGCCCACCCCTGATGGGCCACGACTTCACAATGACGGCTGACACGAGCTGGCTGAACTGGCCCATGTTGTAGGTAGAAATCATCTCCAGGAGATTGCTCTGCATCTGCCAGGGCACACAGAGAGGGCAGGGATGTGTCAGACTTTGAGATCCCACTGTGTCTGTGTCTCAAAACTGGCACTGACGTCAAGGAGTCACCTCCAGTGCTGAGATGTGTTCCAAAAATGCCCTATGACACAACTGACACCAGAGGTCATGGTGGAAACACGTTACAAATATTCCTCATGGACCTCATTTTCTGATTTCTTGTTGATAGTTTTTGTTGTTGGTATAACAAACAATCCACAGCAACTCAAGCAACATCCAACGCCCCTTCCAGCACAAGGCACACCCCTATGCTATGCAACAGAAATTCCACTTCTCCTTCTCCTCCCTCCCCCAGCAGGGCAAACACAATACCTGGCAAGCTGCAGTGACAGCCTCTATGGCACAGTTCTGGAAGCACCAGCTGATGGAAGAGTCCACCTGTGCGATTTGGGAGTGCTGACAACAGTACACCAAGATTTGGTTCACTGGAGGCTCCTAAAGGGCAAAAGGGAGATTTCTTATCAACTCAGTTTCCAAAGTCTTTCTCCTGACAGCATCAAGGAGTGCTGCTATCAAGAAAATAAAAGGAACCTGAGCATCAGCCCATTTCTGAGGGTCTGGGAGATGAAACAAATAAATGCTTAAAAAATATTTTAATGATTTCCATTTAAAGTGTGTGTGATTACTTAATATCTACCTCTCCAAGCCAAGCTTACAGCAGAAAATATTTGTTTCCTGATTTCACCATGAAAATCGATGGCTTAATTAAATTTGTAACTGCTGTAGAAAGGAGATGAGGAGACACACAGGGTCAGTTTGGAAGGGACTTGCACATGTGGGTATGCATTTGGGAGCCTGAACAGCACCATTTCTGCACAATGAATGAAAAGAGAAGCACCACCTTGGCTTCTCTGAGCCCTTGGGTGCTTACTTTGCACTTGCTGGTTCTTAAAACTACAAAGGTGACAATTGCTCAGAACGTGCCATTTCCTCTGAAGCACCAGGACCTGCAGCCAGGCCACTGACACAATGACGGTGTGGGACACTGTCATGGCCAATTTTTGAGCCTCCAGAACCTGGTTTATAACAGCAATGGCAATTGTTAGGACCAAAGCCACCGTGTTTCCATGTGCTCCTTCTCCAAGGACAGCACAAGCCACTCCATCTGCTCTGAACCACCAGCCAGGACTGCCTGGGGTCTCCTCTACCTGCTGGATTCTTCTCTTCAGATCTGCAAGTAGAGTGCTCCTCCACGTCTGGGTGAACTGCTTGTCTGGAAAGCTGATAGTCACAAACTTATTCCAGGCCTGCAGGGGAGAAGCAAACAAACCCAAACCAATGAGTGCTGAGATTTAATAGAGAAGGAAATGAAAAGAACAATGTAGAAGAGATGCCCCACACGCCTCAGACAGTCTGCAGTCCTTCCAGATGTTTCCATCCCGAGGAAAAGGAACACTCCCAGGGCTGAAAAAAGCAGCTTTTAAGCCCAAGCAGTGTGTAAATGTCTCAGCTACTGAAGGAGACGTTTGGATGAGCCACTTCCACCCTGGTGCTGGGAGCTGTCCCAGGGAGGGCTGGGAGCAGCAGCTCAGGCTGGCAGGGGCTGCTCTGAGCTTTGCCTGCTGGAAGGCCTGAGGACAACCAGTGGGACATGCTGGGAGCAAGACAACACCAACTAGGGGCAGCTCCTCACCCCAGAAATGCCTTTAGGAACAGCCAAGGAAAAGCAGGACTGAGGTGAGCTGAGCAGCACCAATTCCAGCCCTTTGCTTCTCAGCCCTGGAGTGTTTCAAACACTGCCCATCCCCATCCCACTCCTTACCCAGCCACAGCTACAGAGCCCAGTAAAGTGTCAGTAGACCCAAGAGCCTGCTTAAGCGACAGTAAAACCCCTTTTTATTCACATTACTAGAAGATGACAAACCCGAAGTTCACAATGGACAGAGAAGGTCACGTGCTCCAGGTACTCCTTCAGTAACTTCTGTTTTAAAGCATTTCTGAACCAGGTTCGAGCGTCCCTCAGAGCTCCACTGAGCAATTCTGCCACTGGAACATCCTGCACAGCATTCCCTGGAACCTGCCCCACACAGAGAAGACAAAAAACATAAACACAGTTCAAGCAGGAGAGCAACAGACAACTGATTTAAATCAGTATTTCTAAAAAGAAAGCCCAACTGCACCCAGAAGACACAAATACCCCAGTACTGCTTGAATAAGCAGAGAGAGGCTGGGAGGGTGCAGTGCTTACAGGCAGTTTGTGCTTAAGCTTGTTCAGGAAGTAAAAACAACAAATGTTTAAGGGGAAACAAAACCAGACATAAAACAAAGCTTATCACAGCAAACCTGGAAATCTGACCTTATTTTCAATACGAACCAAACTCATGAGGTGATTCCACAACTCTTTGAAAGTACCACAACCTTGCTTAAGAGTGTGAAGTTCCTCAAGTTGAGACTGGATCTGATCTAAACCCAGTCTGTTGTACCCCACTTTTGATATTTCTGGGTATCTTGCTCATATCAAGCCAAGAGTTCCTTGGTACTCACTGCTGGGGGCCGAAGTTGGGCAACCTTGGCAATCAGGGTGGCAGTGGTGGCAGGGATCAGGAAAAAGTCCACGTTCTTGACAGCCTTGCAGAGCCTCTCGTGCAGGCTGAGGCAGCAGGACAAGCAGCACTGCCAAGAACGGGCTCCCAGAGCTCTGCAGGGCAGCAACACCGAGGGAGAATTAATTTTTTACTCCAAGGAAAAATAAAAAATTAAGAACAAAGTAAAAACCCCACGAAATTCAACACAATGCAGCAGCTCCCTCCCTCAGATGGATTTAAAAAATGGGATAGAAATCCAGGATTCTTTTCTTCACAGAGATATCAAGGCACACAAGCACGACCCCAGGCCTGGTGCAGATGCAGACAATGCTCTCACTAAGGTGCACTGCCCTTACCTGGCTGGGGGCTCATCCAAGGCACACAGCACTGTGTTCAGAAGCTTCTCTACCACCTGAGAGTGGAAAGACAAAAATATTAAACTGTGGGAGAAGCTTTACAGACTGGTTTCTGATTAGCAGTTATTTTTGCTTTTAGCTAAGCTTGAAGCTCTTTGTGCTGTGACATGCTGGCAGCCCCAACCCCCTCAGTGATGGTCAGTTCTGCCAAAAGACACCCAGGAGCCCAGTTTGAGCCTTTATCCCAGAGCTGGGTAAAGCTGCCAGAAGACAAACCTTACAGGTACTCCACGAGAAGTCAACGTTTTCTAATCTGTACGAGACACCTTGAAGAGTAACTAACAAATCACTGGAGAAGTCTTTTATGAACTCAGCCAGGCTCTGCAGGGGCAGCACACAGAGCCAGGACTTGACCAGAGTCACATCAAATTCCATCAAGTACTTCTTTTCTCTCATTCGTTCCAGCAGGGTCGCTCTGGAGGGGAGACAAAACAAAATCTTCAGGATTCCAAGGAACAAAAGGCCACAGAGGAGTCTCCTCCTCACTCCCGTGCTTTTGTCACCGCAGCTCAGGATCAGTGGGGGTCCCCAAGGCCAGGGATGGCAGAGCAGAGCCAAACCACTGAGCACAAGCACTCAAGGAAAATAAACTCCAGATCTTACTCAGACTCTACACAACACGAGCAGCTTTAACTCCTGCCTGCTCCCTGGCTGGCAGAACCAGGGGTTGTGTTTGAGGGGTAACACAGTGCCCAGCTGGGCTACACCCAGTGACCTCTGAGCCACCAGTGCGGCTCTACCCAAATACCCCAAACATCCTCCCTCAGCGTGCTACATTTCATGGTCCTCAAAAATGAGAGAGGAAAAAACCAAACAAAAAGGAGATGAAGTAAGGTGATCACCCCCAGCTACAGCAGCAAGGCACTGGGTGTAACTGGAGCTCTGGAAAACTCACGCATCTCGCTTCCTCCTGGTGTCAGTAAATGGAAGCCCTTCCAGCCCTGCCCAGACATCTTCTTCCACCAGCTCATGCTCCTGCTGCAGAGGAGCAGCAAAGGAATGCAGAAGGGGAAGGATCCACACCCACTCGTTTACATCACCTTCAATGCACCTCCGGCACAAGTTTGTCAGCTCGACCTTCAAGCTAAATAAAAAAAACCAAAACAAACACACTGAGTGCAAGAACAGCTTTACCCAGGCCTTGAGAATGCCCTAGGGGTAGGGGAGGCTACATCTCAATTTCCTTATGTACCTTCAGTGAACATCTGGTCATTACTTTAGCTCTGTCTACTCTTCACTGCAGAGTGTACCTGTCCAGGTTTAAGGCCCAGAGCTCCAATGTTCCTGAATCTCTCTGAAGAGACCCTGCTGCTGGAGCACTGGGAAGACCCAAACCTTTATTTACAGTCTTCCCATGAGGCCCCCAGCCCTGTGACACCCACAGAGAGCCAGGCATTCCGGGGACAATTCTGGGCCTTCTTGGTTGGGCTGAAATACTGCAAAGGACTCCAAAAGGAAAAGTAACGGCTGCAGCTGTGCGAGTGAAGAACTCCAAACCCAGTGCCAGGTAAGCAGTCAGGTTACAGTCTGGTAAGCAGGCACTCCAGGGGAAACCAAACAAAAGTGTGGAAAAGAATCCAAATGTGGCATTTAAAGCTAAAGGAGTAAATACACAACAATCCTGATCCCTGGAGTTTGTGAGTATCAACAGCAAAGAGGAAAGAAGCCAGAAACTGCCTGACAGAAAAGGATAACAAATTAGATTATACATAAAGAAAAACCAACAGTTTTAACTCAATCTATGGCTCTGGCAAGCATGACAAGCTGCAATAAGGGAAATCTGTTTGCACAAAAGAAAAATAACAAGAAAGTTGTGTGACTGTGAGAGGGCCCCAGAGAGGCTGGGCAGAACTCCCTGGAGTTTTTCAGAACTGCACTGCAACCTTGCCTGGATGTCAACCCTGCTTCAAGCAGGAGGCTGGAACTGAGACCTCCAAAGATACCTTAAAAGGTAACTTTTCCTCTGGTTCTTTGGCAGTAGAGAGCTGGACTCCTGCTGTTTCATCAAAAGGTGCTACACTGGAGCAACAGCAGCCCCGTCAGTCAGAAGGTACATGGAGCACTTACTTGGCAACTTCTGCAAAAGCCTGTTTGATGTGATGAATCTCATTCTCTACATCTTGTTGTGACACCTGATCCAAGCACAGGAGGCTGCACAGCTCAGCCAGGTCACCTTTAGGTGCTGGAAGTGAAAGCTCCTCAACTACCACGAGAACAGTGAGCCCCAGAGCCAGTTTGCTTTTGATGACTCTGTCCTCCGGAGGTGCTTCTGGCACAAAGAAAGGACGAGATATTTTCTTCATGTATTTTATCAGCAAATCGTGCACCTGGGATAAAGGAGGGAAGAAACAAACCAACCACAGCATTAGTCTCTCTCTTCTGAAGCCATTTTCTTCTGCCAGTTTCAGGGAGGCCACGGGACAGGAAGGAGCAGCCCTGACAACCAAAAAACACAATGTGGCTTTTCTGCCACATTTCCTAATTATGTCAAGCAATAAATTTTGGATCCCAGAAGCCCTGCTGGCATCACTGCTTAGAACAGGATCAGGAGCTTCTCCCAAAAAGCAGGCAGGTCTGGAGCAAGAGATGAGTGCAGAGAAAGTTGGTGACAGAATAACTGGCAGCAAAACTTAAAGGCCAGGCTTAGGAAATCAATATCCAAACACGAAACCCACTCAAGTACGAAGTGACCCTATCACAGCTCTGCTGCTGACCCACACGGGGTCTCAGAACCACACCAAGGTGCACAGGTTGACTGAAGCCCCCAAGGCAGTCGGTGGCTGTCACCCCAGAAGGATCCCCACTGGTTCTGTACCTGAACTTTGACTGGAAATGCAAAATTAACCCAGCAAGGTCAACAGTAAAATTAAAGTCTGGGTTCGGTAATGGGACGATTTCTGTCTCTGTGAAACAGAAGGGATTACCTGCTGTGCGCTGAAGTTTAACTCTACCCATGGCTTTGGCTTGCCATCAAACACCAGCTGGGCTACTGCAACGGAATGGAACTGTCTCAGCTGGCAGAAGAAGTTCCTCAGGTTGTCACGACTCCAGGTTCCAAGAATGCTGAAGATACTTTCTAACATAACACTGGCAGCTATTTTCTTCCCTTCCACCACTTCCTTGTTTTTATCACCAATAATTGTCTCCCAAACTTTTCTTGTCTGGGCTTTTATCCAGGAAGGATGTGCACACACAATGTCATCGTACTGGTGCCACTCTGGAACAGCAACACAGGCAGAACACAACCACTGGAATCAGGTGCCTTCACTGTTCCAGCTGCCACAGCAATACCCCCACCAGCCCCTTGAGCTCCCAGGTTCAGCCAGCGCTGTCTGACAGGAATGCTGGGCCATGTGACAGCAGGGATCACCCCAAGGTGCAGGTCCAGCCAGCAGAGCTCACCTCCATTGTTGAGCAAGCTCCTTTTTATCATCAAGCAGCGATTCACAGGATGACAGGATTCTGGCTTCTTGTATATGAACTCATAGTCCCCCTTCCCAGAGGTCACCCAGTACTTGTAAGGAATGTATTGATCCAGGATTTCTTTGGTGAGAGTTACAGCACCTTCAATGAGGTATCCGTGTTCTCCCAGATGCCTAGGAAACACAGACACAGCAGAGGCAGGCAAAGGACATGTTAGCTGATCTACAGACTTCCTTTTCCATGCATTGCTCCATTTTTAACAGGAATGGTGACTATTCTTTCACAAGAACGTTTTAGAACAGTTTTCTCCACTGTGAAACCCTCTGCTGCAACCTGTGGGCACAGAGCCACAGCTTGACAGTAACTGAGGCCCCACAGGGCCCCGTTCTCAGAGCAGGGAACACTCACCGGGTGCAGTTCAGCTCACAGATGTTGTCCTCCCAGTTGGTGTAGGGAGGAATGTCCTGAGCTCTGATGAACACTTTATGGATATTGGGGTTGAGTTTGAAGTCTTTGGATAATATTGCATGGAAATACACTGTAACACCCTCATTGCGGCTCACAGAACTGCAGGGAAGAATTAGAAGGGAAATAGAAAGGATTCTGTTGGGGTTTTTTAATTTCACAAATCACTGTAGATCTCAAATCAGATTTGAGCCACCAGCTGACTGTCTGCAAGACCCATAAACTCTGGCAGCAGCTCACTCAGACTGATGTTTGAGCAGGCCTAGTGCAAAGCCCAGTGCAAAAAGGAATAATGGGCAGCAGGAGATGCACTGGCCCAGCAGAGTCACCTGGAATGGCTACACTTCCAACCCCTTCCAGCTCATACACATTACACAAAACACCAAAACAGCTCTTCACACTATTCACCTAAAGCGTTGTGTGTGTGAAGCATGTTGCCCATAAACGCAAGAAGAGAATAATCTCTTCTTCATTCATCAGATGCTCAAGCAGGTTCAAGTACCATGTGTACCACATCACCCAGGACATCACCTGTGCTGCAGCTCCCATTGAACACTGGCTCCCTTGTGCACAGCCACTTCACCTCAGTTTCAAGACAATTCCATTCCCCACTTGTCCAAGGTACGTACTGACCCAATCCCAGCACCTCAACCCCCCACCTCAGTCTGGAGTCTGAGTCCTCCTCACAGCAACTCCTGTTAGTGAAGAACGCTGGGGAGCAGCGGGGCTGTTCTCACCTTTCTTTAATCTTTTCCACAGATTTCTGGTTCCTTTGTTCCGTTTTGTTCTTGGGATTGTTTGCTGCAGCCACAGCACCCTCCTTTTGGGCAGCCTGAGCTCCTTTGCTCAGACTTGTCTTCTCACTCCCGTTAGGCATTTTCTCACTTGGGGTCTTATTTTTCTCTTTTGTGTTTGCATTCTGCAACAGGGAGGCAAACAATGCCCAATGAAACAGGAGACCCCAGGTGTACAACATCTCCTCCTGGTACACCACCAGCTTCATCCTCCTGGAAATACTGATCCCTCACTGAGGGAAGCTGCTGGTTAAGGAAAATAGCACATGACGGAAGAGGAATCCAACCCAAACATGCTGCCAAGCAGTCAGGTCAGTGAGCCCCAGGTCACAGATGATGGGGTATAAAGAAAGAGAACCCCTAGCAACTTCCAGCTCACCAGGCCTGTGTATGAGCAGAGCACAGGCACCTGCAAAGCACAAAATCCCCTTGTCCAAGGGGATCCCAGAGCTCTCCAGAGAACACAGCTGGCTGGAGACACCTCCCAGTCCTGGGGGTAACTGAGCAACCCCTCAGTGAGAACTGGGCTAGAACTGACACCCAGGAGAGCAGAACTTAAATAAGAAACTCCCCACAGTGCTCCCCAGTTCCACCCTGTATCCCTGGGCTCATGCTCCTCAGCCTCACTGACAGCATGAACAAGTCCCAGTGGCAAAGGGAAGCCAGGCCCCTTGGAACACTCACCAGAGTTCACTCACACTCACCTTGCCAGTGGAACTGTTCCCTTTCTGCCTGGGCTCCTTCCCAGCCTGCAGGCTCTGGGCCCCAGGGGAGGCCTTGGTCTCAGGTTTGCTCTGGGGTGCTCCCTTGGCAGGAGGCAGCCTAGAGGGACTCGCTCCCTGCCCTGCTGGCAGCAGTTCCTTGCTGCTGCCCCAGGTCTGGGAATGTGCTGTGGCTTCTGGCAGCTGGCCAGGGGCGTGACTGCCCCGTTCCACATTATCCCTGGCTGTTTCTCTGTGCTCCGTGCTTCCATCCCCAACCTTGTCCCCTGGGGCTGCAGCACTGGGAGCCGGGGGAGCCCCACTGGCTGTGCTGCTCTGCTCTGCAGGGCTCAGCCTCTGTGCTTCCAGGCTGCCAGCTTCCTTCCCCAGCTGGGCCAAATCCCTGTCGCCTTCAGGTGTGTCTCCACTGGCATCAGCAAGTCCATCAGCACCTGGGTTTGCTCCCTCACTGCCGGTGGGTTGGATTTCTCGAGGAACAACACGTGTGTCAGGCAACTCTGTGGCTTGAGATGGTGTTGTGCTTTGAGGAGGGAGAGAGTCCTGTTCCCCGGAGATGGACGTGTATTTTTTTGCTTTATTCTTCTTCCTTTTCTATTAAAAAAATGAAAAACAAAGAGCATAATGTCTGTTTATTCATTGTCAAAGAGAAACTCTTTGTCACCTCCTCCGCTGCAGCAAGTCCTGACATCTTCCTGCTGCATGGGGCTAACGGAGAACGATCAGGAAGAGGAGGGACAAGACCAACCAGCGAAACGCAAATAACTCTTGAGAACTGTGCAGGTTTAATATTCAAGACTTGCTCAGCAGGAGCACAGAGCAGCGCTGCAGTGTCTAAGCTGACTTGTGTAATTGTGTGCTTTCCCCTGGCACCGCAGCCCTGCACACACAACACAGCGTCAGCAAACACAGCAAGCTGCTCCTGGAGGAAGCCAGGCAGCAGCTCCCCATTGTGGCCAAAGGGATGTGGGGGACGCAGCCCAGCCTCCTCACTTCACAGAAGAGAGCAACAAATCACAGCTGCTCCCCAGCACCCCGTAGGATCCTCACCTTCATCACTGGAGGAGCCACCTCAGCAGAGTCGCCGGCCTCGCGCTGAGCCAAGGGCTCTGCGCTGTCCCCTGGAGCTGTGACATCCTCCAGCAGGGAGGATCCCCTTTCCTCCTCCCGTGTCTCAGCAGAGGAGGGAGATCCACCCGCAGGGTCAGGTGTGGTGTCTGAGGTGTTGGTCAGAGCTCTTGCTCTGTCCATCAGCAACTCGCCCTCTGTCTCCTTTGTTTCAGTGGTGAAAGAAGGCCCAGCAGCGCCTTGTCCCTTCACCTCTGCTCCTGCATCAGGGACTGGAGGGACCTGCACCTCTCTTCTCTCTGCAACAGAGGGAAATTAATTGTTAAACTGGAAACTCACCCCCCAGTGGGATTGCAGGACGGTTTGGGTTGGAAGGCATATTAAAGCTCATCTCCTTCCACTCCTGCCACAGGCAGGGGCACTTTACACTAGACCATCCAGCTCCAAACCCCTGGATGGAGGAGAGAAAAAAAGGTAAAACTTGTGGGTTGAGATAAACACAGAAGGAAAGGAACAGAATGGAAAGGAAAGGAAAATGAGAGAATATCCAAAACAAGTGAAGGGCAGTTGCTCACCACCCACTGACCAATGCCTAGCCAGCCCCTGAGCAGTGGCCATCACCCCCCGGCCAAATCCCCCCAGTGTTTCATTCAGCACAATGCCCTGTGCTCTGAACATCCCTCTGGGCACTGGGGCAGCTGTCCTGGCTCTGCCCCCTCCCGGCTCCTCGCTGGCCGGGCAGCCTGGGAGGCTGAGAAGTCCTTGGCTTAGTGTAAGCACTGCCCAGCTGCAGCCGAGCTATCAGGGTGTTATCAACGGGAGTCTCATCCTGAATCCAAACACAGCTCTGAACCAGCTCCTGGGAACAACAAACTGTCCCAGCCAGTCAGGACATGAACGCACGGGAGCTGTTTTGTTGTTCCCTGTTCAGCTCCCACCAGCAATGTCACCAATCTCCCTGTACAGCCTCCCGCCCTCTCCAAGGCCCTGCCAGCTGCAGAATAATTAAGGAACCACAGCACTGAGGTACAGCTCCATCCCTGTCCCTCCTGCATTCAGAACACAGCAGCAGTGCTGGCAACCAGCTGCCTGTGCCAGTGCCAGGAGCCCAGGATGAGCAGTGACAGGACAGTGCACATCTCAGCTGGCACAGCCTTCTGGGCTGGCAGTGTGACCGCTCCCACTCAGCTGAGTCCTTTCCAGGAAGGCAGAGGAAACTCCCTTTTTATCCTCAGTCTTATCCAGTCCTTAAAGAACCTGCGGAAGGGCAGCTCCAGGCCCAGTCAGGCAGCAGAGCAGATCTCTGCCTTCTGCAGGGGTTTCACAGGCTCCTCCACACAGCCTCTACCCCAGTTCTGAGAGCAAAAGCTTTGAACCTCAGCTGCTTTGGATGTTCTTCCTACAGTATTTCAGAGCCGGAGACCCCAGGTTTGTTACCCTGCCATGCTGGAGTGCAGAGGGATTTGCTAAGAACTGACCCTGTCAGGACTGCAGCAGCTTGATTTGCATTTAGTGTGTTCTTCTAGGATCCCACTTCTCCCCGTCAACAAACCAAAAGCCTTTCTCGTGGCCCAGGTCATTCAGTCTTAAACTAAAGGACTGGGAAATACTTCCCCCAGCGTAACAGTGTTGTGTACTTGATTCTGTCTCTGTTCAGAGAGGCAGAATTAGCGTGTTGTCAAACACAATTCAGAGGTGAGCTCTAAATCTAACAACAAGCTGCAAATCGGAAATTCTGTGTCACTAAGGACTCAACCAGTCTTTTAACATAAAAAACAGCACTACTTTGCTGGTGAAAGAGGAACTAGTTAACACTGAAGACCTGAATGTGGAGACTGTGTGTAGGATGTGTCACCAACTGATGCACTTCTCTGTCCCCCGACAGTCACTGCAAAGTGAAGAAAACTCTCTCTGGTCAGGAATCCCGGGGGAGGTTACGTGAGAGACTGGGAGGGGAGTTTGGGATGAGAGCAGTGTGGAATGACCTGGGCAGAGCAGAGCCCAGAGCCACACAGGCACCAGAGGTGACACAGGCAGACTTTGGTCACAGTGCAGCCCCAGGACAGGCCAGCCCCAGCCCAGCCCTCCCACCCGAGTCCTGGTGCCCAGGGCCGGTGCCGGGAGCCGGCGCGGTGGCCGCACACCTGCGGCAGGAGCCGGGCGGGCCGTCCCCGGCAGCCGAGCGACACCCGCGGCACTGCAGGGTCCGGGTCCCGGCCCCGCAGGGACGGGGCAGAGACACAAACACCGACATTCGTGAGGAAACGGAGCCGTGTCACGTCCTCTCCTGCCCGGCTGCGTTTTAGTGCCAGGAAACGACCTGCGACACTCGAGAGCCGGGCTGGGAGCGTGGGGGAACCACAGCGCTTTACAGACAAATAAACACAAACAGCCGCTCCCCCCGCGCTGAGGCGCCGTGCTCCCATGGACGGCCCGGCGCCCCTTCCTCCAACGCCGCCTGCGGCTGCTCCACCGGGCGAGCCCGGGGCCGGGGCCGGGGCCGGGGCCGGGGCTGGGCCGGGAGCGGGACCGGGCTGGGCCACGGCCGGAGCTGGGCGGGAAGCGGGGCCAGAGCTGGGCCACGGCCGGAGCTGGGCGGGAAGCGGGGCCGGGGCTGGGCCACGGCCGGAGCTGGGCGGGAAGCGGGGCCGGGGCTGGGCCACGGCCGGAGCTGGGCGGGAAGCGGGGCCGGGGCTGGGCCACGGCCGGAGCTGGGCGGGAAGCGGGGCCGCGGCTGGGCCACGGCCGGAGCTGGGCGGGAAGCGGGGCCGGGGCTGGGCCACGGCCGGAGCTGGGCGGGGAGCGGGGCCGGGGCTGGGCCACGGCCGGAGCTGGGCGGGGAGCGGGGCCGCGGCTGGGCCACGGCCGGAGCTGGGCCGGGAGCGGGGCCGCGGCTGGGCCACGGCCGGAGCTGGGCCGGGCCCGGGGTCGCTGCCGGGCCGGGGGTCGCTGCCGGGCCCGGGGGCGGGGTCTCCGTGCAAACAGCGCCGCTCTCGCTCCCCGCCGACTGCCGGCTCCCCGCCCCCTCGGGAGATATGCAAAAGAACCGGGCGGATGGACCAATGGCGTGGCGAAGCGGCGGCGGTATGCAAATGAGATGCGTTCTGCGATGAAGGGGCGGGGCTAGCGCGGCTCCCGGGCGGCGCCGGGAGGGCCCGGGGGGACTCGAGGGGACCGCGGGGACACGGGGGGAACACGGGGGACCCGAGGGGACATGGGGGGACTCGGGGGACACGGGGGGACCGGGGGGTAGGAGCGTCCGAGTGAACGAGGAGGAGATGGGAGGACGTGAGTGCGCGGGGACGCACGGCGGAATTGGGGCGCACCGGCGGGCTCCGGGAGGATCGGGGATCAGGGTGCACCTGGAAATCGGGGCGCACCGAAGCGCTCCGGGGGCACCGGGAGGGTGCAGCGGGGTCCGGAGCCCGTAGCACCGCCTGCCCCAGACCCGCGGCTGCCCCCGCCCCGCGCCGCCCGCACCGGAGCCCCCGCAAGCCCAGGCCCGGTGCCCCGTCCCACCACTCGCCGGCCCCGCCAGCGCGACTCACCGAGGGACCGGGCACCGGCACCCGCAGCGCCCGCACGCCCTTCGGCTCCGTCGCAGTCCCGCTCGGCGAAGTTTCGTTTCTCTGCCGAGCCGCCAACTTTCCTGTCTGCCGTCACGGTCCCCGCCCAGCCCCGGCCCGGCCCGGCCAATCTCGGCCCCGGCCACCGCCCCCGGGCGGCTCTCGACGGCTCCCGCCCCGTCCGGCCCTCCGATGCCGCCGGGCATCCCTCGGGCTCCCCCCCCGGTACCCCCCGAGCATCCCCCCACCCATCAGCCCGGTGCAGATGTCCCCCGGCCGGTGCAGGGGCGCACGGCAGGACCTGGCAGCAGGAGCGGGGAGGACAAGTGTGCTGGAGGAAAGCACATTGTGCTGGGCCCGACAATCAAAAGCGGATTCCACACACAAAAGTAGGGACGCGGCTGATCCCGGACCCAACCAGGACCAAGCCAGAGACGGGCTCCCAGCAGCCCTGACCTCCACTAGTGCTCACACAGGTTTGAGCACACACATATTCCTAAACAAGCAGCCCTTTTTACCCCCATGCCCTGTTTTCCCCCTCCCGGTATCCCCATGGTGCAGCAAGGAACTCACTCAGAGCTGCTCCGGACGGGAACGAACACTCCAGGGCAGGACCCGGCGGCCCTGGCAGGTGTGTGGCTCCCGGGTACCTCTGCTGCCCTTCCCGCACCGCCGGCGGCGGCAGAACTGTGCCGGAACGCGCCCTCGGGCTCGGATCACCCGCACAGCCCCGCCCTGGTTTCAGTTTCGTTTCCCTGGCATGCTCAGCAGCACCCAAAAGATAATTTCCCCTTCCCACACAAAAGGAAAAAGCTTTCCCTCAGGAAGGCTGATACCACACCGAGTCATTAGCAATTTCTGATTTATTACCCTCAGTGCCGGCTGTCGGCCAAGGGCTGTTCAGGGAAACTGAATTCCCGACCCAGCCGCAGCAGGTGCTGTCCCCGTTGCACAGCCGGGCACAGCCTGGTGTCACCGTGCCCGTCCCCTCGGCAGGGCCCAGGCCAGGGGCTGCACCCCAGGGTGCCAGCACAGCCCTGACCCAGGGCAGCGTGTAGCACAACACCCCACAAACAAGGTAAGGATAAAAAGGGTAAGTAGGGATAAAAATCAGTAAGGAGCACAATCCCAGACGTTTTCCCTCTCCCAGCAGCTGGAGGCTGAGCCCCCATGTCCACTTGGAGGGCAGCGCCAGCAGCCCTGAAACAGCTTTGAGGAGAGCACACCCTGCGTCCCCACTGGGGTGGCCCAGAACATGAAAAAGGTCCAGAATTAAAATGCTTAAAAAAATTACATCAGCTCCCTAAAGGAAGGATGGCTTTGCACTGATCCCTGTGACAGGGAACAGTTTTGTCCCACAGCCCGTGTGGGGTTGGGCTGGCGCTGCTCTGTCCATCTCGGTGTGGGACAGGGGGACAGTCCACCCCCACTGCCCAGGAGGCCTGGCTGGGGCAGGCGGCTCCCCTGCAGTGTGTTGATGTCCCTGGGGTGTCACAGGCCATTCAGCCCAAACTCATCTCACTGGATGAGCCCCGTGCTCTCGGCAGTGCTGGTGAAGGGCTCTGCCCCGCTGCCCCCCAGCTCCGCTCCCCCGCACCGCTCTGCAACAGAAAGGGGGGGAAGCAGAGTCAAGCCAAGGTTCATGTCCTGACTGGCTGGGACAGTTTGTTGTTCCCAGGAGCTGGTTCAGAGCTGTGTTTGGATTCAGGATGAGACTCCCGTTGATAACACCCTGATAGCTCGGCTGCAGCTGGGCAGGTCTTACACTAAGCCAAGGACTTCTCAGCCTCCCAGGCTGCCCGGCCAGCGAGGAGCCGGGAGGGGGCAGAGCCAGGACAGCTGCCCCAGTGCCCAGAGGGATGTTCAGAGCACAGGGCATTGTGCTGAATGAAACACTGGGGGGATTTGGCCGGGGGGTGACGGCCACTGCTCAGGGGCTGGCTGGGCATTGGTCAGTGGGTGGTGAGCAACTGCCCAGTGCATCATTTGCTTTGGAAATTCCTTCATCATTATTATAATTTTCCTTTCCTTTTCTGTCCTATTGAACTGCCTTTATCTCAGCCCAAGAGTTTTACCTTTTCTCTGATTCTGTCCCACCCCTCTGTAGGGGGAGTGCAGGGCTCTGTGATCCTTGAGCTGCTGCTGGGTTAAACCACCAGAGCTCACCATGAATCTCCAAGGCTGGGGAGACCCAACTCTTTTGAGGGGTTCCAGCTCACCCTCCCAGAAGGCCCTGCAACCCCCAGACTGCTGCTCTGTGGCTGGACAGGTCAGATCCCCATGGCTGTCCTCCAGACCCACACTCATCACATCCTGGGAGAGCAGTCCAGAGCCTCACCTGCCTCCTCCCAGCTGGGGAAATGCCGGAATCCTTCTAAGTCTGCAGACAGGAGGACCTGGAGAACAGGGTCCTGAGGGCAGAGAAACCTGGGCTGGGGGAGTGCTGGCCACTTCCCATCCCTCTGGGGCAGATCCCCCAGCCATCCCAGCACAGAGCACCCAGCCCTTCCCAGCGCCCTGCATCCGCAGCCTCCAGCTCTGCGAGATGAGGGTGCTTGACATGATGACAGTGCCACCAGAGGAGAGGCCAGCACAGGCCACAGGGGAAGGCAGCTGGGCTGAGCCCCTCAGCACACACCCTCCCCGGGCCTGGGGTGGGGTGGCCGAGGTCCCACACACCTTCAGGCCACAGAAGGCCAGCGAGAGGCCGTGCCTGCGCAGCTCCTGCAGCAGCTCTGACAGCCCCACCACCACCGTGTAATCAATGCTGCTGACGTGGCAACAGTCCAGGATGACGGAGCGTGGTGGAGATGCTGCTGGAAGAGCATAAGGTCACGTCCCTGATGAGTCCAGAAATGACCAGCCCAGGGGTCACAGCCTGCAGAGCCAGGGCAGGGGCTGGCAGGGGTGGGACAGCTACGCTGTCACTGCTTGCACCCGCAGTCCTTGGGTCTGGGCAGCACTTGCCACCCACATTCTGGGTGATCCAGGCGGTGACAGCTGGGTCCCCAGGACAGGCTGGGAGCACTGTACCTGCCAGAGCTCGGCTGCACACGGAGTCCCGCAGGTGCTCCACGGCTGGGAAGTGCAGGCTGCTCCCCAGCTGCACCAGCAGCACAGCCCCCTCCGACACCTGTGGAGAGAGATGAGCCACAGGAAGCTCAGGGCTGTGACCTTCCCCAGGCAGGGACAACTGCCCGTGTCACTCACTGTCCTCCTGGATGGAGTGGGAGAAGCAGGAGCTGCCATCCCTCAGGGAAAATCCTCCTGCACACACCTCAGTGTCAGCAGGACAGGGGCAGCTTTGCCTCCCTCTCCTGCTCTCCAGCCCTAGGATATTCCTTTCCTCCTGCTCTTTGAAAGGGGTCCCTGTGCTGTGACTGTGGCAGACTGGGGACAGCAAGAACAGCTCAGAAGCATCCTGCACCCCAACACCTCACTGCCCTCAGGAGCCCCCTCCCAGCTCCCTGGTGAGCCTGGCTGGCCCTGCCACATCCAAGGGGAGGGGTGAAGCCCACCTTTATTGGGGGCCTGGCAATGGAGTAGAGCAGGAGAATCCCAGAAACGAGCACCCCGGCCACGATTCCATACTGAACCTCCCAGAAGCAGAGCAGGAATGTCACACAGAGGGGCACAAGGTCCAGCCCTGCAAGAGAGAGAAGCCAGGCTCAGCTGTGGCCACAGGGCCCTCAGTGACAGCGCCAGCTCTGCGGGCAGAGCCGGGCTGCACCCGGGTCGTGAGGAATCCATTCCCTGCAGGCGGCTCGGGGCAGCTTCAGTGGAGCTGCAGGCTGAGCTCTGGGTGGGAGCCCTTGGAAAGGGGCCGTGAACTGCTCCCTTTGCATAACAAAGGACTCAGGCACCGGTGGCGCAGCCACATGATGGGGCACACAGAGACCGTGATGGGGCGCTCAGAGACCGTGATGGGGCACACAGAGACCGTGATGGGGCACTCAGAGACCGTGATGGGGCACTCAGAGACCGTGATGGGCACACAGAGACCGTGATGGAGCACACAGAGACCGTGATGGGGCACTCAGAGACCGTGATGGGCACACAGAGACCGTGATGGGACACTCAGAGACCGTGATGGGGCACTCAGAGACCGTGATGGGGCACACAGAGACCGTGATGGGGCACACAGAGACCGTGATGGGCACACAGAGACCGTGATGGGGCACACAGAGACCGTGATGGGGCACTCAGAGACCGTGACGGGCACACAGAGACAGCGGCGGGAGCCAACCACCCCCAGACATTCGCATGGCTGTGAGGGGATAACAGGACAAAAGCTCACAGGGTCCTTTGTTCTGGGTCCCTCCTCAGAAACGTCCAACTCGAGCTGTTATTTTGTTATTTAGTTATGGCACCATTATTAAGTTCTTTTAATGATCTGGACGTCTGACACTCTGCTATGGGAAACCTGGGGCAGAGCCGGTGAGGACACCTGGTCTGTGTGAGTGGGGCGGGGGGGCCGCGAAAGGGCCTCTGTCCCAGCTTGGGGGCTGCGACTGTGACTGCCGGAGTGGCTCCTGGAGGCTGGACCGGGAAGTTTCCTTGACAGGGGGTTGCCCGTTCCCGACCGGTGCCCTCACTCTTAACCCGCCAGAGCGTCCGGAAGATGCCGGCGTCGAACATGGGCACCACGGCCGAGATGATGACGGCGGCCAGCGCCGCTTTAGGGATGTAGTAGAAGAGCGAGGTGAGGTACGCCAGGGACAGCAGGACCAGGGCACCTGCGGGAGGGGGGACCCCTGAGCCACGGGCACCCCGACACCCGGGGGTCCCCGACAGCAGAGCAGCCCAGGGGCAGGGCAGGGTCAGTAGGGCAGGGGTAGGGCTGTACCTGTGACGAGCCCTCCCGCGGGGGTGCAGACCCCTGACTGAGCATTCACTGCCGTCCTGAAATGCAAACCCGCACATCCCAGGCTGTGCAGGGGCCGCGGAACTGGGGGCCGCCCCTGCGCACAGACCCCACCCGGGAGAACCACCCGCCCTATCAGGGAGGAACACGAGCAAGCCCCTGGCTCCCAGCCCGCAGCGGGACCGCACAGCAGGGAGGGAGATGGCCCTCAGCAGGAGAGAAGGCGGCCACGGGACCCCCGCACAACCCGGCCACCAAGGTGGGCTGCTGGCGACCAGGACACGAGCTCAGGGACCCACTGGGGTCAGCACAGTCTTCCACCCAAGATCTTGCAGAGCCCTCTCACCACGCAGCCCAGCGAGTGCCCTGCTCCCCCTCCTGCTACCCACCGGCCAAAGCTGCCCGTGATGGGATACGAGGAGACGAAGGAGCCCAGGACATTGGCGACGCCTGAGGAGACGAGGGAGAGGGGCTGGGGAGGCACTGCTGGGTCTGTGTCCCCATCATAACCTTCTCCCTTCCCGATCCCCGGGGCCAGACAGTGCCCACCCAGCCGTGTAAGAGGGACTCAGCCTGCTCTGGAAATTCCTGAGCTGTGAGAACGCCTGGGGCGGGGGCAGCATGCAAGGTAAGGCAGGGAAAACTTCAGGTGAAGGCAGGACTGCTGAGATGGGGGTTTCAGGCAGTTCAGCGGCTGTGGGAGCTGGAACCCCACCCCTGCCGTCCTGACCAAGCAGCCTCTTACCCAGAGCCAGCAGCTCCTGGTTGGGGTCAATCCTGTAACCACTCTGCGAGGCTGAAAGGAGATGGTGGCGTTGGCCTGAGGCTCCCGCAGGCACAACCTGCCACACGCAGGGAGCAGAACCAGCACTGACCGGGACAGTGTGGGCCCTGTCCTGGCACCCCTCGGGCACAGGAGAACCTCGAGACAACACTCACCTCCTGG
This sequence comes from Corvus cornix cornix, assembly GCF_000738735.6. Classification (NCBI taxonomy): domain Eukaryota; kingdom Metazoa; phylum Chordata; class Aves; order Passeriformes; family Corvidae; genus Corvus; species Corvus cornix. The sequence continues at coordinate 11,829,223 of NC_046347.1, forward strand.
GCAAACTTCAGCTGTGCACCTCGCAAGACTTCTCCTGCTATGAACTGGAGCCCAGTCCCCCCCAGTGCCCCAATGGGAACAGCACCTTTCTCAGCACCCTGTGCCCTTGCAGAGACCCCTCCCCAGCACCCCGAGTCCCTGCAGAGACCCCTCTGTGAGCACAGGGCAGGACCCTGGCACAGCCCTACCAAAAGCCTTGGCGATGGCGATGGTCTCCAGCAGGCCCATGAGCGGCACCACGGCCAGCCCGACCCCCATGTCCTGGGAGAGAAGGATCCACTCAGGGAGGGCTGGGACCCAGCACACGCAGGAGGGAGCAGAGCAGCCCCTGGGGAGCTGCCAGCACCCACCTCCACCATGCTCTGGAAAGGGACGGTGCCATTGGGCACTGCCAGGGAGAAGTGCGGTGGCCGGAACGCTGGGAGGCCCTGGGGGATGCTGCCCGTGAGCCTGAAGGGCTGGGAGCCCATCACCTGGAAGGAGTAAGCAACCAGGCCAGCAAACAGGACAACAAGAGCATTGCGTGCTGCAAAAGGGGAGAGAGCAACTGTGAAACCTGCCCAGAGCCCAGGCCAGCGGGAGGGAGGGCAAGAGATGGGGATCCGAGCTGCTGAGGACTTCTGAGCCTGAGGAAGGGGCACAGTGGCAGGACCCTTGGGACTTTGTCCTCCCTGACCCACCTCCAGGTCTTGGCTCCTGCCAACCTGGGTTTTACCAGTTTCGGGCTGTGTCTTCCCTGACCCAAAGAGATGAGCCCCCGGGAAGGGACAGGGCAGGGCACAGCTGACACACCTGTGGCAGAGATCCAGACAATCAGGTAGCTGATCCTGACAGCCAGTGGTTCTGCAGGGGCAGCTTGGGGCAGGTGGCTCTTCATGGCCCGGAGCCCTGTCAGCACAGCCAGGCAGGTCAGCCCCAGCACAGCGTCCCCAGCCCTGCAAGAGGCACATCAGTGGGCACCGGGAGAGCTCCCACAGGGGAGGGGGGTTGTGTCACAGCGCTGGGCAGAGACCGAGAAACCAGTCCAAGGTGTGACCAAAGAGATGGGGAGTGAAGCAGCAGAGCCCAAGACGCTGCAGCTGCAGGGGAGGGAGCAGGGCAGGGATGGGATAGTGCCGACCTGGTCTCCCAGATCCTCCGCAGCGTCTCATAGACCTGCAGGAAAAACTGCCTCGGGATCCCCTGCAGCCCCAGGATGTTCTGTGCAGGAAGACAAAGCGTGGTCACAGCCCGGCACAGCCCGGCCGTCCCCTGTGACCGCAGCCATTGGCCAATACCGGCTGCCAGCTGCTGGCAGAGGCTCTGATTTGGGTTAACCACAGAGGAAGTGTGGCAGCCCAGCAGAGCCTCAGGTCCCTGAGAGGCCAGCGAGGGGCTGGTGGGGCTGCAACCCCCCCCCAGCTCCCAAAGCTGCGAACCCACCGTGCCAGAGAATCACCCAGTGCCTCCTGCAAGTGACCAAATCCAGTGTCCTGGGTTTACTGGTGTCCTGGATGCCACCAGCTGGTCACCAGCAGAGGGTGTGTTCAGCTTGGTCTGCTCGGAGCAGAGTGCCCAGGAACCCAGCAGGGGGTCCCGTGACCCCTTTGGGGCTCCTTCCTCCGGCACCAAGCACATCGCCCAGCCCGGTGCTAAACATCCCAGTTCCGCAGCACTAGGAGAGAGCTGGCGAGGCGTCCAGGACAGGGCAGATCCTACCTTGATCTGGTTGAAGCTAATGGTGATGGAAGCAGCTGATGTAAACCCTTTAATGACAGGGCAGGAAATGAAATCCAGAAGGAATCCTGCATGGGATGGCAGGCAGTGAGCACGCTGTGGCCCCAGTGTGTGGGCACACAGAGCTGTCACAAGTGACAGCAAGATAATCCCAGTGTCCCGGAGAGCAGAGAGGAGGAGGGAAAAATTTCCTAAAAATATATCTGTGTATGGCAAGAGCATCTCACCGAGGTGCAGGAGCCCCATGGCCAGCTGAATGCAGCCAGAGAGGAAGGTGAGGAGAACGGCATAGACGGGCTCGTGGAAGGCGTATGAGGAGACGAGCAGGGACATGATGGCCGTGGGACCCAGCGTCACGTCCTTGGCCGTGCCCAGGAAGCAGTAGACGAAGCAGCCCATGAAGGAGGAATAGAGGCCGTACTGCAGGGGACAGAAGGGACACTGGCACAGCCCTGGGAGCTGGGAGAGGCTAGACACCTCCCGGACTGGGAGGGCTGGGCTGCTCTCGCGTCACTCCAGGGCCCTTGGCACACGCATGGCATCCTGTCCGGGAAATGGGCGACTGCACAGGGTCAGCCCTTGGTCCCCCAGCCCAGCCCAGCTCAGCTCAGCTCAGCCCTGCCCGCCACACTGCCAGGCTGCAGGGGCTCGGGGAGCGGAGGTCCCCGGGTCCCAGCCCCAGGCCCTGGCACCCACCTGCAGCGGCAGCCCGGCCAGCTCGGCGTAGGCCAGCGCCTGGGGCACGGTGGTCAGTCCCACGGCCAGCCCCGCCAGCAGGTCCAGCGGCAGCCACGCCCGGGAGTAGCGCGGGAGCCAGCGCAGGATCGGCAGCGCCGGGCGCGGGCAGCGGGACCCCGGCATGGCCGGGACGCCCCACGGGGCCGCGGCTCCGGTACCGGGCGAGAAGCGGGGCGGGACCCCCGCGGGGCCGGGGCTGCGGGAGCCGCCGGGGCCAGCCCGGTACGGCCACGGCGAGCGCGGCTCCGCCCGCACCGGATCTGAGCGGCCGGGGAGCCTCATGTGACCGGGGTGAGGAGGAGCCGGGGCGGCCGGAGGAGCCGCCGAGCCCCGCTGCCGCTGCCGGTGCCGCGGCCATGCGGCCCTGGGCGCTGGTGCTGCTGCTGGCCGCGCTCCGGACCGGCGGAGCCCCGGCCCCGGCCCGCAATGTGCTGCTGCTCCTGGGTGAGTGCGGCCCGGCCGAGCCCCGGGGCCGGTCCCTGTCCGGGGCTCGGTGCTGAGGCATCCCGCGGCTGGGAGGGAGAGAGGGACGGTCCCGGGCTCCGCTGCATCTTCTCCGCAGCACCGGCCCCACCCGGGTCACCCGCAGCCCGGGGATGCTCCCGGTGTCATCAGTGTCCCCCGGGCCTTCCCCCGCGGCCGGCCAGGGACACGCCCCGGGCTGACCCCGCTCCGGTCTCGCAGCCGATGACGGCGGCTTTGAGAGCGGCGCCTACAACAACTCGGCCATCCGGACGCCGAACCTGGACGCGCTGGCCCGGCGCGGTTTGGTCTTCCAGAACGCCTTCACCTCCGTGAGCAGCTGCTCCCCGAGCCGGGCCAGCATCCTGACCGGCTTACCTCAGGTAGGGGCACCTGCTTACCCTGGGCCGGGGCTGCCAGCCCACGGCAGATGTCACGGGCACGGCTGGATGTGTTTCGGGGCTGGCTGGCAGCCCTGGCTCGACCGTGCTGTGTCCCCTCACCTGCAGCACCAGAACGGGATGTACGGGCTGCACCAGGACGTGCATCACTTCAACTCCTTTGACGGCGTGCGGAGCCTGCCCCAGCTGCTCAGCCACGCCGGCGTCCGGACAGGTAGGGAGCCGGGACAGGGAGGGAGCACCAAACCCCACTGAGAGACCTTGGTGGCTAAACTGCCCGCGGGCCAGGGAGCACTGCCTGGACCCGTGGCTGTCCCCGCAGAGAGGAGACACAGCGGCCACATTCCCCCTCCTCCCACTGCTCCTGGCACAGCACTGCATTCTCACAGGAATAATTGGGAAGAAGCACGTGGGGCCAGAGGCTGTGTACCCCTTCGACTTCGCCTACACAGAGGAGAACAGTTCGGTCCTGCAGGTTGGGAGAAACATCACTCGGATCAAGGCGCTTGTCCGGCAGTTCCTGCAGAGCCAGGACGAGAGGTGAGATGGCCCCCTCATCCCAGGAATGGCTGTGAGAGGCACAGGAGAGGAGGGAAACTGGCTTCAGTGAGGATGTGTCCTCATGGTCCAGTTGGTCACAAACAGGAACGGGCCCCTGGTCCCTGAGTCACTCCATATCCAGAAGCCCAGATTAGGTGGGAGTCCTCCTGCTGAGCCCAGCTCGCCCCAGCCCAGGAAGGTCTCCGGGCAGTCCTTTGCTCCACCACCTCCACATCTCCCCTTTCCATCCGTAGGCCTTTCTTCCTCTATGTCGCCTTCCATGACCCCCACCGCTGCGGGCACTCCCAGCCCCAATATGGAGCCTTCTGTGAGAAATTTGGCAATGGAGAGAGCGGGATGGGCTGGATCCCTGACTGGAAGCCACAGATTTACAGCCCGGAGCAAGTGCAGGTGAGAATCTGTGGGTCTGTGTGGGGCTCTATGGGACCGTATGGGGGCTGCATGTGACAGCAGCCTCTGATGGGGCCAGGGCTGGCCCCCACTTTGTCACTGCCGCCAGTGTCACACAGTTGTGTCACAGCTGACACAACTCTGTGTCAGCCATGTGCTCCTTGCCCTGTCTCCGTTTAGGTCCCCGCCTTTGTCCCCGACACGCCGGCTGCCCGGGCGGACCTGGCTGCCCAGTACACAACCATTGGGCGCATGGACCAAGGTGGGAGCCGCGGGCCAGGCTGGGGCTGATGAACGCTGCAGACCCTCCCTCCCCCCTCAGCTCTGCCCCTCCGTCCACAGGGATCGGGCTGGTCCTGGAGGAGCTGCGCCACGCCGGCCTCCTCAACAGCACCCTGGTGATCTACACCTCCGACAACGGCATCCCCTTTCCCGGTGGCAGGACCAACCTGTACCGCTCAGGCACCGCCGAGCCGCTGCTCCTGTCCTCCCCCGAGCACCCCCAGCGCTGGGGGCAGGTCAGCCAGGCCTTCGCCACCCTCCTGGGTAAGAGCTGAGGGAGGGAGGGAGCACAGCTGTGCCTGGGGGGTGTGGGCTGCTCCCCACCCTCCCTACACTGAAACTCAGGGTCCTGTCCCTGGGGGCAGCCCTGAGCCTTCAGCACTGGCAGGGCCAGTGCAAGGAAGGGAGAGGAGGGAGGACAGAATGGAGTCCCCTGCAGGGACACCATCCCCCAGGACCTTTCTGCACCTCTGGGACTGAGTTTCCTCCCACAGTGCCTGTCCCTCCTCTCACCCTTTTCCTCCCCTCCAGACCTGACGCCAACCATTCTGGACTGGTTCTCCATCCCCTACCCTGCTTACAGCATCTTTGGCACGAGGCGGGTGCAGCTCACTGGAAAGTCTCTCCTGCCAGCCCTGGACTCGGAGCAGCCCTGGGCCACCGCCTTCAGCAGCCAGAGCCACCACGAGGTGACCATGTACTACCCCATGCGAGCCATCCAGCACCAGCACTTCCGCCTCATCCACAACCTCAACTACAAGATGCCCTTCCCCATCGACCAGGACTTCTACGTTTCGCCCACCTTCCAAGACCTGCTCAACCGCACCAGGGCGGGGCAGCCGACCCACTGGAACAAGACCCTGCACCAGTACTACTACCGGGACCGCTGGGAGCTCTTTGACTGCAGCCGTGACCCCACCGAGAGCCAGAACCTGGCCCCCGACCCCCGCTACGCCGACGTCCTCCAGCTGCTCCGTGCGCAGCTCCTCAAGTGGCAGTGGGACACGGGGGACCCCTGGGTGTGCGCCCCCGACGCTGTCCTGGAGGAGAAACTGAGCCCCCAGTGCCGGCTGCTGCACAACGAGCTGTGAGTGCCACCTCTGCCCGGGGACAGTCGAGCTGTGAGTGCCACCTCTGCCCGGGGACAGTCGTGTGCTCCCGCGGGGCACGAGGGGTCGGAGCGGGATCGCAGATGGGCTGGTCCCAAATCCCAGGCCTGCCCCCTCTGCTACCAACACCGCCTGGCCCCAGGGCACTGAGGGATTCCTGGTGCCTTGCTCTCAGCCAGAGGAGCCGAAGGGCCAAGCTGGCCCTCAATAAAGCCTCTGGAGGATAAGGCTCCATTTTCACCTGGAGCTGAGAACATCCCTACATCAGCCCCCAGCCTGGGGCCAGCAGGACAGGCCAAGGGCTTCTGTGGCACAGCCAGGGCTGCAGGAACAGCTGGGGACACCCAACGCTCTGGAAAATGGGGTGAAGCCCTCAAGGGGCACAGGGGTGTCCCACTGGAGACCCACAGGCAGGGATGGAGCTGGAGCATCCCAGCTGGGGCAGGAGGCTGAGCACATTCAGGACCAGAAGAGGGAGGGGACAAGGACACAGCCTGGGGCTGCTCCCAGCAAGCAGCAGCTTTATTCACAGTACTGCCCCCTCACCCCCTGCACAGCCCCCTCCTCAAAACCACAGCCAGGAGACTCCCTGCAGTCTCTGCCCCAGCTACCAGTTCCCCACAGTAACAGGTTTGCTGTCTCACAAGGCACTTGGGTGGTCCTTTTTCCCCTGATGACGATGATGAGGTTTTCCCTGTCCCTGGGGGCTGTGCCAGTCCAGGGCACACCCCTCCATCGATGCCCAGCAGCCAGAGGGGAAACAAGGCCCAGGAGCATGGGAAGAGCAGTGGCAGCTCCAGGTACAAGGGATGGGATGGATTTGGCCTCGGATCCCAGGGCCTCTCCCTGTGACCGATGTTGGCTCAGGACCAAGAGATCACAAACTGCTCCCACATGGGCAGCGACACGGGGACTCTCAGCACCTGAGGGGAGAAAGAAGGTGAGAGCCAGCCAGGATGCAGCCCGGGAGTGTCAGAGCCAAGGGGGGTCCTGCCCCTTGCAGAGCCTCAGCCCGGCACAGTCCTGGACCCACAGATCCCCCAGGAAGGGCACCCATGGCCCCTGCTGTGCATCGCTGGGGTCACACCCCGCCAGCTCCTCTGCTGCACTCAGGGCCCCTTCCCGGCCACCACCCCTTCCCAGGGTGGGGACAAGCACTCACCTGGGTGTCACTGCGGTAGGAGAAGTCGCTCACGATGGCGCTGTTGGCCAGGACTCGCCGGGGAGGGCTGGTGACACCCAGCACGGTCACGGCCTCCAGCAGGACCCCGTCGAGGTGGGCGCTCGCCCGCAGCAGCTGGCTGAGCACGGCGTCCTAGGGACAGCAGGGACGTCACCGTGTGCTCCTGGGTCTCAGCCACCCACGTGCACCCAGGGCTTCTCCAGGTGCCCTGCCCCACATGCTGCCCCTCTGCCAGGCACTGAGCAGACACAGGTGCCCCAGGGCCACCAGGACCCCCTGCCCAGATCCCCCCGCCAGCAGCTGCCCGTGCTCACATTTGAGGCCAGGAAGAGGATCTCGGTGTAGTCGCCCCTCTCAAAGGTCTCCCAGCTCTCCCCATCATCCCAGAACAGGTCTCCCCTGGCAAAGCCGTCCGGGGTCAGCGCCACGACCAAGGCCATGCCCTTCCCGCGGGACTGGGCAGTGCTGAACGCGGGCTCCTGGGGCACAGGGCAGGAACAGCTTGGGGCACTGCCACAGCCATGTCCTCAGCCCTGCCAGGCACTGCAGCCACAGCTCCTCTGACATGGTCCTGTCAGCGGTGTGGGGACAGCCACCCTCCCAGGCTGGCCGGACAGGTCACTGTGGTGTCACCACGGAGCAGAGGGGACTCACCTGCAGGGGCAGGATGTGCCCTGCACGGACGTGGATGTTGATGGTGTCCAGGGGCGCTGGCAGGAGGATCCACTGCCCTTTGCTGTGGATGGTGGAGTCCTACACGGGGACAAAGAGAGGGAAGAGCAGGCCCAGGGTGCCACGTGCCAGCGGAGTTCCAGCCCAGTGCCAGAGCCTTCAAATGGCCACCAGCAAAGGCAGGTGAGGCACGAGACCCACACACAGCCCCGGGGGGCTGGTGGGATGCAGGAATGTGCACGAGGTCCCACAGCAAAGCCCCCCGTGCAACACAGCAGGAGCACCCACCCCTGCGAGGCTGTACCACGTCCCCGCTGGGAAGTAGCCGCTGACTTTGGTCTGTCCTGCCTCCAGCACAGGGGTGATGAGCAGCCCCCCGCCCCACAGGAGCTGGCGGTCCACGGCCCAGGTGTTGGGGTCTGTGGGGAACCTGGGGAAGGAGGGGAGACCCTGCAGCTGCCAGGAGCCAGGAGACCCTGCAGCCGCCTCCCGCTGAGCCGGCAGGACAGGGCCATCGGCCCTGGCGGGGCTGGCACTCACTCGAGGAACAGGGGCCGTGCCACCGTCTCGCCGGCACTGTGAGCCCGGTGGAACAGGGTGTAGAGGAAGGGCAGCAGGGAGTAGCGGAGGTGCAGGGCGTTCCTCATGGCAGCCTGGGCAGGTGGGCTGAAGGCGTACGGCTCCTGCGGCTGCAGGGAGGGGAGAGGCCCAAGGGGACGCTCAGACCGCGTGGGGAGGAACGGAGGGTGCATTTCAGGGGTGCAGGATGGACCATCCCAGCACTGGGGGCACACGGCCCTGCAGCTGCACCAGCCACCTCCCCGGGCCAGCAGGACAGCCCCTGGCTCGGCCCAGCCCCCTGCCTGTCAGGGTGAGGGCTCCTGGGGCTCACCCGGGTGCCGTGGTCATTGTGGTTCCGCATGAAGGGGTAGAAGGCGCCCAGCTGGGTCCAGCGCACGCACAGCTCCTCGTTCGTGTCGCCCACGAAGCCGCAGATGTCGGCACCCACCAGCGGCACCCCGAAGAGGTTGAAGAGCAGCACCTCTGCAGAGGGCACCGGGGCTCTGCAGCACCAGGGGATGGAGCCCATGGAGAAGCCCCGGCTGCGCGGGCAAGGGGGAAGCAGGGGTGGATGCAGCCCCAGTGCTCCACAGCCTACCTGGTATGGAGTAGTAGAGCTGCTCCCAGTCGCTGCCCACGTCCCCTGTCCAGTGCCCGGCGTAGCGCCCGTGCCCAGCGAAGGTGGAGCGTGAGATGATGAAGGGGCGCTTGCCTCGGACCCTCAGCAGAGCACTGGGGGTGGGATGGGACTGCTCAGCCCCGCCGGCTGGAGAAGGGGCTCAGGGCTCCCCCAGTGCCCTGTGTTACACACCAAACCCTTGCCTACCACCCCCTGCCCACGCTGGGTCTCTCTCCTGGCTCTGCATCCCTCAGGATGTGCGGGAGCTGCAGCAGGAGCCCCGGGCTTACTTGTGGGAGGCGATGGCCTCGGTCAGCCCATACAGGCTGTGCAGGTTGTAGTGGGAGGACAGGTACTGCTGGCTGGAGGCACAGATGGTCCCAGCTTGCAGGCGCCCCCCAAACACTCCTGCACGGGAGAGGTGGAGCTCAGAGCATCCCCCAGGCTCCTCCCGGCTTCCCCACAGCCCTGGGCAGGGCTGGAACCCACTCCTGTACCTGGCACATAGGGGGGATGCTCCAGGTTGTTGTTGGGGCAGCCATCCTGGGAGCCCTCCACGAAGTTCGACGGCTCATTCATGTCCTGGGTAGGGAAGGGGAAGGAAAGGACAGGATGACCTCGCTGCTGCCCCAGGGCCCAGCAGAGGCACAGGGCAGGAGCCAGGGAGCCACAGCCAGCAGCTACAACAGGGCCACTCACAAGCCACATGCCATCGAAGGGCACTTGTTCGTGGAAGTCCTTCACCATGTCGTGCCACCACTCGTGAGTCTCCGGGTTGGTGAAGTCTGGGAAGGCCGTGGGGCCTGGCCAGACCTGCAGGAGGGAGGCAGCAATGGGCAGAGCCCCCAGCCCCACACGCCACCCCACCTTCCACCATGGCCCCCCGAGTGTTTCTCTCCCACTCTCGGGGTCCTGCTCCCATGGCCCCACTCAAGCCCTGTCCCGTGGGCCCTGGGGCTGCTCCCCACACTCACCTTCCCAATCAGGGGCTGCCCCGTGGCGTTTCGGATGAACACCCCTCGCTTCAGGCCCTCGTCGTAGGGCTTGTAGGTGCCCGGGGGCCCTGAGCTGCTGATCCCGGCATCCTGGAAGGGCACAAAGCAACAGCAGGGAACGGCCAGCCCTGCCTTCATCACCACCCTTGGGCAGCTGAAGCCCCAGTGCCAGCCCGCCCATGTAACTCACCACAATCATGATGTACCTCAGCCCACGGCTGTGGAAGTCCCGCACCATCTCTGGGTAGTCCTTAAAGCTTTTCTTGTTGAAGGTGAAATCCCTCTTGGCATCGGCATAATCCAGGTCGTTCCACTGCACGTCCTGTGGATGGAGGCGCGGGTGCTTGGGGAGGAGCAGGGACCCCACGTGCTGCTGTGGGACCCCCACCCCATGGGGCTTCCATCAGCCCCCACGGCTGCTGCGGGCAGAGGCCCCGGGAGCAGCCCAGACCTACCAGGGGGAAGCGGGCTGCTGTCATGTTGGCCACGACCTGCCGGGTGATGTCGGTGGAGGAGTAGCCCCAGCGGCAGAGGTGGAAGCCCAGGCCCCAGTACGGGGGCATGAAGGGGAACCCTGGAAGCCGGAGGGTGGGTGCTGGCAGGGATGGCCCAGCCTTGTGCCACCCCACTCACAGCATCCTGGCAAAGCCACCCCGGCAAAGCCACCCCGGCAGCACTCATGGCTCAGCCATACCAACAACATCCAGGTACTGCCGCACCACACTCTTGGGGTCGGGGCCCAGGAAGATGTAGAAGTCCAGGATCCCCCCAGTCGTGCGCCAGGTCAGGGCCGGGCTGGGCTGCAGGAGCACGTCTGGGGAAGCACGAGTGCCAGGGGAAGAAGCTGAGGACAGGGACAGGGCCAAGCCCGTGCCCGGCGCCTCCACGGGACTCACCCATCGCGTTGCTGTTCAGCAGAAAGACACCGTGGGCTGAGCCATCGTCCTCCATCACCAGGTAGAAAGGGTGGGAGCCGTAGAGGTTGACGTGGGGCTGGAGCAGAGCACGGTGTGGTGCCTGTGAGGCTCTGCTGGAGACCCCCACACCCACCTGCCTGCCCCTCGCCTCCAGTCAGGAGCGCTGGCTTCAGGGCAAACCCAGGGCTTGTGGTCCCAAACACTGTCATGTCAGCAGAGCTCTGCCCTGAGCCAGAGCGCAGAGCTCCGGGGGGACAAACCTTGCCCTGGGGACAAGGGTCCCATGGGCTTGCCCAGTGGTATGGCCAAGGCCCGGAGCTGAACCAGCACAGACACATCTCCCCAGCCCCAGACAAGACGTGAGAGGCGGCAGGGCCAGCCCCAGGAGCACAGATGAATCTGCCTCCCTCTCCCTCAGCCCTGCTCCGTACCGCGGGTGCCATGTCCCGATTCCAGAGGGTGACCCTGGTCCACGCTGTGTCAAGGACCAGTGGTGTCAGGTGCTCCCCCAGCCCCGAAATGAAATGGGAGGGCAGGGAGGTGGAGATCTGCAGGAACTGGTCTGTGAAGAAGAGGGGTGCGACCGTGGTGTTCAGCCTGCAGAGAGAAAGGGAGACTCCAGCAAGCAGCCGGGAGGGAGGCACGGAGCTGGGGCACCAGTGCTGGGGAGGGACACGGATGCTCATCACCACATGAAGTAAAAACAAGTTTCGGCGGAGCTCTGGGATTCCTGGTTCCCTTCCCAGCCACTGAACTGAAGAGGGAGTCAAAGTAAAGCCCCCTCAGCCACCGACAGCCACCCCACTGCCGTCACCAGCGTCCCAGGTGAACACCGGTGTCCCTGCACCCACCCCGTGCCCTGTGGGGCCGTGAGGGGTCCCGCTCGCAGGCGCAATCCCTTGGGAAGCGAGGGGGGCAGGAGGGTACTCACAGGACTCTCCCGCCGCGCTGCCGGCACACGACGAGGCCGAAGGGGTCCTGGCTGACCTGCAGCCCGTAGAGCGCGGCGGCGGCTCGGCCGCGCACCCGCGGCGTGGCCAGCGGCACCTCATAGCGCGGCCGGGCCGCGTCCCGGAGCTGCGGGCGGAGAGGGGTCAGCGGGGGAACGGGGGACCCGGGGGCTCCGGGGGTCCCGGGGCGCACCGTGAAGCGCAGGCGGGCCGGGGTCTCCAGCGCCAGGTCCAGCCGCACCACGTCCACCGCGCCCGGCAGGAAGGCGGCGGCCACGCGGCGCAGCCGGGCGGAGAAGCCGCTCTCGGTGGCCGTCAGGTTCTCGGCCCGGTAGCTGCGGTAGCCGCGGGGGAAGAAGCACCAGGGCGGGCCGGGGCCGCGGGCAGGGCCAGGGCCGGGGCCGGGGCAGTAGCAGCAGCCCCGCGCCTCACAGCCCGCCCGCGACAGGAGCCGCTCGGGGCCGCAGTCGAAGCGGGCGCCCGGGGCCACCTCGCAGGCGGCAGTGCCGGGGCCCCGCGCCGCGGCCGGGACCGGCAGCGCCGGGCAGCGCCAGCAGCGCCAGCAGCGCAGCCGCGACACCCGGGCCCGGCCCCATGGCCCGGCCTGCGGCTCCCGGGCTGCGGCCCCCGGCCGGCCCGGCGCTCGGCACCGGGGACGCACCGGCACCGCCCGGCCGCTTCGCCGTCCCGGAGCCGCCCCGGCCCCGCCAAGCCCGCTGCTGCCGGGGCTTGGCCAAGAGCCGGGGGCGAGAGCAAGGCCGGGCCACCCCGCGCCCGGGAAATCGGGGCTACACCGGCCCCCGGGGCGGGGGAGGGAGGCGGGGCCCAGGAGCTGCTTGGGGCAGCGAAAGTGAAACGTAAACAGAAACATAGCGACACGATTGCAATGGTACATCTTAAATAAACATTATACCCGACAAAGTAAATATTGTACCCTACACCTGGTTATTTTTCTGTATTTATTTATTTACAAAGTCTGCAACCTGTGGAAGAATAAAAAAGATATTACATGTATTTTCTATGTTTCTGTCAGGCTTTCTCCAACCTGAGCTTGGACCCCAGCCAGTGACTGAGCCACTGCAGAGCCCTTTGGTGCTGGGGCTGTTCCTCCTGGATCTGCTGCACGATGGTGTTAATGGTCTGCAGCCGAGCCTGCAGTTTCTCCTGCTGGTTCATGCAGGCTTCCTCAGTGTGGCACAGGGCCCTGTACTTCCCTTCCCTCAGCGCCTGCAGCTGCTTCTGGTGCGCCTGGTGGGCCACAAGCTCCAACAGGTTCTGAGAAAAGCAACAAGGGAAGAGGCTGTGACATCAAGAAAAATATGGGTGGGACTCGTGTCAGGTGCTGTGACCATCACATTGGACAAGGGAAGGACAGTGCCATGAATTCCCCATCATAACAGCCAAACAGCACCCCCAGGCCGGGTGTTGGAGGGGTACAGACATCACAGAATTCCATAAATCAGAGAAATTCCCACATACAGAAGGCAACCCTTCCCAGGACAGGGTTTCAATACGTCAAGCAGGTTCTTGGTGAGCCTCCAAAATGTGCTCAGTTAATGTGCTGCTAAAATGCCACACTGAGCACCCAGTTCAGCACGGTGCTGAGACAGAGCTGGCAGCAGAGGAAGCAGCAGGCTCTGTCTGGCTCACATGCTGTAAGGGAGTGGATGTGCTCACCCATCGTTTCTCGTTCTGAAGACATTCTATGTCCAAGATGAGGCTGTCGATCTCAGCCTGGAGCTGGCAAAATTCCTGCTTCTTTTCTGAAAAGGTGTCACTGAGGGACTCTTGGATGGTCTCCAGCTCCTGGATGGTTTGGTTGCATTCATAAATGTTCTAGTAAATGGAAGAGAAGGAAATGGCAGATTTCAGTTTTAGTTCAGCTGCATTCCTGACCATCCTCCCAGAACTCGATTTTGGGGGATTTTCAATGAATGATTTCCCAAAGCCTGCCCCTTTGCCAGCGCGGGGTCTGTGCACGGACACTCCTGCACTCACTGCTGTTCACCACAAGGCCAACCTCAGCTGTGTGAGCTCCTGCAGACCCACTTTCCTTTCTCACCTCCCGGGTTTCCCTGATCTTCTTCTTCAGCTCTTCTTTCCTGCTTTGGAAGTCATTCTTGGTGATGTGTTTCTTATCTACTTTGCTCTGAGCCTCTGCCCGATTCGTTATCGTCTCTCTGTGAGAAACACTCGCCTCCATAGCCCGGATCAACGTCTCCTGCTGCTTCAGCAGCTGCCCATAGCGGACCTGCCGTTTGCCAAGACACAAACCAGCCTCAAAATACCAAATGCTTACCAAGAGCACCAAGGGAAGCTGTCTGGGTGGCACATCCCACCAGCATAAGCCAGATACATGTGACACAAGTGCCTGCAAGCCAGATTTGGTCCAAATCCAAACCTGGTTTGCTGTGTGTGGATCTGGAAGGCAGAGGCCTGGATTATCAACTTGTCTACACCAATATTTAAAATGTTAGTCTGGACCTCATTAGCAAGAGCAGAAGCAGAAAAGCAGAAGCATCCTGAGAATGAAGGGGAAGAGCTGCTCTGCCAGGAGAGGGAACACTTCCCTAAACCAGTGATTAAAGTGATGCAATATTTAGTAATTAACATTGCTTATAAAGCAGGGTCACAGAATCAGGTGGCAAACATACTGCAATTTAAATAGATTTCTTGGGAGTGTCCAGATTCTGCTAAGCCTGGCACGGGGAATGCAGGATGTGTGGGCCGCTAGATATGCTCAGTTCAGTCGAGCTGTGGGGGGTTTAGAGTCCTGCCCTGGGCCCTGAAGATGCCACTTCTCCAGCCTGTTTCTCATCTCCTGCCTCATGTTTCAGCCACTCCAAGCCTGAGTACATTGGGTGGCTTCCCCTCCTCAGTCCTCTTTCCCAGTGCCTTACTTGCATCCTACGAATCTCTGTTTTCATGTCATGGATTTCGCCTTGTTCAAACAGAGAATCTGTTGCTTCCCGCATCTCTTTTGCCAGCTGGATCTTTTTCTCCCACAGTAGGATCTGATGCCTTCAGAGAAGAAAGGGGAAGGGAAAGAGAAAGCTAGACCCTGCTCAGTGCAGCACACTCACTGCCAGACACTGCCAGAGTCTTCCCATATGGATCTTGGCAACATCCAGCTCACACACGCTGGAACTGTTAAAGCCAACATCCTCCCAGCTCTTGCTGGTTCCACAGACTGTGTTTCAGACATTCATTAAGGTCCTGTCCCCTTCTCCAGGAAGACTAGAAGTGCATTTGGTGGTGCCAGGTTTGGTGACTGTAGGAGAACTGGAACATGGACACAGACACATGGGACTGTGGCACTCTGGTACCTACTCTGCTTCTACCAGGCTGTTCAGGAGCCTTTCCTTCTCCTCAATCAGTTGACTGTGCCTCTCCTGCATCTCCACAGATTCTTTTTCTGCTGCCTAGATTTGGGAAGAACAAAACAATGCAACACTGTCAGGCTGAGAAAGTTTTCCAGGATCACTGCTTGCCTCGATCTGCATGGGAGGCTGAGACCTGGGAATGAGGTTCCAGGTGGTCAGTACCTTGAGAGAGTGCACAAACTCGTTCTCTGTGACAATTTTGCCATTTTGCAGCTCCTCAAAGCTGCTGTTGTTCTTGTTGATCAACACATTCAACTTTATCAAGTCATTTGAGATGTTCTTCATGTGCCGTTCCACGTCCTTCTGTTCTTTTATTTCCTGCTGAATTTCATCTATGGGTGAACAGGCAAAAGTCTTGGAATTCCCCTGAGTACTGGGTTGAACACAGACAAGTTGAACACAAACTGCTGTCAGAGGTGGCAAGACCTCAGGCAGAGCCACCCACGTGTCCAGCCAAAATGTTTTTCCACAAGCTCAAAAACCAAAAAAAAAGGTTTTGAAGGAGACTCCTGTGGAAAACAGTTGGGTTTGGCTAAGGAAAGTGCTGTCATGGCTGGGGACATTTACCTACCCATTACTTGCAAACTTTATTTAACAAGTGTAACATTGTCACTCAGGGTCCGACTGTCAGGACAGTAGGATGAATCCTTACAGGAATAATGTATGCAATCAGCAGGAGTGCCTGGGCTGTTGGTATTCCTGCTCACACACAGCCAGGAGCACTCTTTGGGGCAGGTCCAGCTTTTCCCATCTGTAACCCCCCACTCCCTTTTCCCTCCCTTCACAGACGAACATTTTAAGGAAGAATCAGGGAACGACGTACTTTCCATGCGCAGTTTCCTCTGCTGCATGATGATGATCTGTTTCTGTAACATATCCAGGGAGGTTATTTGCTCATCCCGCTCCCGTGTCAGCTTGACCAGCTCCTTCTGCTCATTGAGCCAGTGCTTCTGCAACGTCATCACCTCAGAACTGTATTCTTCTATCTCCTTGTTCAGCTGGTTGATCTCAAGTTCCAGTGGTCCCAGTTCTTGCCCCTGTACAAGGGCAAAGTTTGGGATAAATCAGGCAGAAGCTGCTGGAGTTGTTGACAACATCTGGACATTCCAAAGCTTGCAGAGGATGTGCCACAGGACTCATTTCCCCATGGGTATCCATCAGGTCTTACACTGCCAGGGACAGATCTGGCAATCATCCACACAGGGCCAACCATCAAACGACTGAAATCTCTCTGCCTGCCCCACTCTCCCCTCCTCAGTGTTGGCACGTTTTCCAACAAGATCCTATTCACTCATTGATGCCATTTGACATTTTCATCAGGTGCAGACAAGTCCCTGCAGGGATCTGTGCCAGGCACACCCTCCTTTCACAATTCCCTTCACTCCATTATGAATTGATAAACACAAACACCTGCATTAACTAATGCAGCTTTTAAATCACAGTGCTGATGCCTGAAAGTTTGAACTACCCAACACTTAACACAGTTACACAGATCAGGGGCATCTCTGGTCATCACAAAGAATAAAATCAAAATTGGGACTGAAATACAGAAATACCTACCCCCTGCTGAGCAAGAAGCATCTCCAGCTTCTTGTTGTACAGGCAGATGATCCCTCCCTTCTTGTCAGCCAGGAGCCTGGACTTTGCAATCTCGCTTTCCTGGCAGGCAATCAGCTCATTCATATTTTTTATTTCCTTGTCCACCTCACAGAGTGTTTTTTCATGAACTGCCAGCCTGCAGCTGGTATTGGTTGCATTCAGAATAATCTGGGCCACATCGTTCTCAACCTTGTAAAAATGCAGCTCCTGGGAATATCAAGAGAGAAAACACATCACTGTCCCCAGCAGCCCCTTGCTGAGTTGTAATGCCACTTGTCCCAGCACAGGAGGCAGGGGATTGAGATTCTACTCCTAGGTCTGTACTAAAAGCCATGAGCTACTTACCCTTTCTGTACCCTTGCTTCTCCATCAATTGGCAGGTAATACAATATTTACCTCTGCCATCCAGCTGCAGAAAAGCATTAAGGAGCCTAAATATTCCAGAAGCCTTTAAGAGATCTCACTCATCCCTTCTGCAGTGACCACCTGCCCAGTCTCTAGTTACCTGCCACCAGTACCAGGACATCACGGCATTGTCCCTTCTCCACCACACCTGGCACACACACCCCTCACCTAACAACCAGCACAGCACTCGGTGTGAGCAATGCTGGGCTGAGTTTTTGGATCTTTCTAAGAGATCCAGTTATACACTCCCAGAGAGAGCAACTTCTCATGGATTAAAGAGCTGTGGGTCACGTTGGACTGCTCCTTGGACTGCTCCTCAGAACGGAGAGCCGCCTGCATCCCACTCCATGATGAATTATAGAAATAAAAATTAGTTAAAATTAGACTACAGAAGTACCACATGTCCATTATTTTTCTGCAGTACATAAGAAATGCTAATACTTTATAGTAAATACTCCCAGGATTCATAATTTTGCCCCATTTATTAAGTAAAGAACAGTGTTTTGTGTCAGGTCTTTTTGGCCAAGCTCTCTCACATACACCAGAATCCTGCAATATGATCACAGGGAGAACCAGATTGGAGAGGCAAACTCAGCAGAGCTTCAATGCAGACCTGAAACCAGAACAAAGTCACTGACAAGCCCTGCTGGGGACCCACTGGTGCCCTGCCCTCCCAAGGTGGGGGGATGCCATACCAGGTTGCTTTTTCTGTTCCGAATTTTTTCAGCCAGCTGGAAGAAGTGCTTTGCAGCTTTGTTGGACATCATCTGGTCCTGAAGCTTTGCCATGATTTCACTCTCTAGCTGCTCTTTGACAGAAGTTCCCTTCTCTATGCCCTTCCTGATGGCCAGCAACTCATTCAGGTGAGCGGCTTGGTCCTAAAATTTTGGAAGACAGAGACAGGATCACTACAACTGTTTGAGGAAGGGTATTCAATTCAAGTATTCAAAAGGATTCATCTTCCATGGACTCTCCTCACCATCTTGGTCCTGCTGAGGGCCTGCTCTGTCTCCTGGAGAACATGAGTGTAGGTGCCAGTTTGAACCTGCAGGGCCTCCTGCTCCAGCAGGCACTGGGCAAGCAGTTTCCTTGTCACACTGGTATCATTCTGGGACCGGTTCAGGAGGGCAACAAGGTTCTCATTCTTCTCCTCCTCTTTCCTGATGGACTTCCCACAGCCATGGATGTCCCCTTCTAGGGACTTGAGGTCACGTCTGTAGTTGCTGGAAGGGCAAAGAAGATGGAAAATCATCACGGGGATTGGTGCTGAACAGCCGCCCACAAATTCCTCTTTTCAAATTCATTACTGCAGCAACAACTGCCCAAGGAGGAAGATCTTTTTAAGGCTCAGCTGCTGTGACAGTGCAGAGTCAGCAGGAGATTTAAAAGTAAATGTGTCTAGGAAAATTGATTCCTTTTTTCAGCGCTGTCCCAGCCCCCATTCCTACCAGGACGTCACCATATAAAAGCAGATTGTTTGTTCTCAGAGAATCAGTCAAGCTTTAAGGCTCCAGAGCAAATAAACACTTCCTCTGGCAACAACAGGGAGGTTTTCCTGAACATTTCCAAAGGCCTCACAAAACCCTGATAATGAGAGACAAACCCTTCCTGACATCCAGCTCTTTGGAGTAAGAGATGTTGCAAATGTGAGGGAATTCCTTTAGAGGAATAAAACATGATTGAGAAAACTGTAAACAGCTTGAAGAACCCCCCACATTCCGAGGAAGAGATGTGGTTAGGATAAAGAAAACAGCAAAAAAGAACCGTGCTTCTTATCCTTTGCATTTATTACGTATTTTAGAGCAGGAAACTTGTTCTGCCTGACACGCCCTGCCCACACAGTGCTAAACCCGACAGGAGACACACTGGAATCCCCTTCTGGAATCCCTCCTGCCCAAATCTGAGGTGTCCTCAGGGCCTGGTTTCAGACCTTACCCCAGCAGCTCCTGACTGACAACATAGGCCTCGTCCCTCTGCTTCATTCCAGCCAAGCTGCTGTTCCAATGGTCCATCAGCCTCTTCTTTTCCATGTTAATAGCCTGGACCTCCAGACCAGCCTGGGGAACAGAGAGGTGGCAGACAGGATTAATCTACACTGTGTTGAAAAAACAAATTCATGTTAAAATACTTTTTTTTTTTTTTCCTGTTCATAATGTGCTGAGCAGGATCAGCTCCAACTCTGTGTCTCGTTCATTGTCTCAGCAGCCCACAGAGCACAGGTCTGCAAGAAAAAACTGCTGCAAAGGGCAGGAGGAAGTGATTTACAGGCACTTCTCATGGACAAAGGAAAAGAAAAAAAAGTCTTCATTCTTCCAAACAGGAACAAACTGTGAAACTCTGTCCCACCTTGTGCACACCACATGAGCATGGGCCAAAGGGGTCAGCCCTGCCAGAGGGAAATATTAACCACAAGGGAAAAGTCCCCTCCTACCTCACTGACTGCCTGCCGGGTCACTTTTGTGTCCTCTGCCTGGGCCACAAGCTGAGCTTCAAACAGAGCAATTTGTTCCTGGAGCTCGTAGACTCTCCTCGTTAACTGGTCCAGGAGAAGGTCCTACAGAGCCAGAGCCAAACAGTCCAGGGTGGGTCATGGAATCTCAGTCTAAACCAACTGTATCCTACAAGAATAATATCAGCTAAAAAAGGAATTAAAACTGGCAACTGGATTAGATTTGAGTCCTACTGAAACTTTCCCATCCATACACAAATGGCTCACGAGTGCAGCAGGCACGACTTGCAAGAGAATGAAACCTTTGCTGGCTGTTTATTATTCCAGTTGCAGCAGTAAATTGATAGCTCGGCTCTGAAGCCACATTCCCTCCTGTCAGCATGGATTATGCTGGGCCCCCTGTCCAGCTACTGGGAATCCTAATAATGTAGAGTTGAAAATCCTTTGTTAAAACCCTCCTAAACCCAAACTGTATTTCAACAGTTTGCATGGAATTCTGCATTAGCAATACTGCGTGGATTGTGTCCTGGAAGGCAGCAGAGGGAGCTCCAGCACCGACCGGCTCCACTCATTCCCCAAGTTCACTTTCCATTGTGAAATTCGCTGTGATTGAGAATTATTCTCAAGACCTGTACACACGATATTTCTTCAATAAATATCTTCAATAAATATCTTCCTTCCTTTGAGTGAAGCGTGACTTACTGTTCTAAGCCTTGCAAACCCTCTGGACAGTGCATGTTGCTGTCTGGGGGCAGGCAGGGCTTCTTCTCCTTTTTAGAAAAGCCTCTGGAATTTTTTTTTGTCAATTATTTGAGAAAAATATCCCCACTCATCTTCCGTGACTCAGTCACTCTAGCCTTCCTTCTGACAAGGTGGCACATCCTCCCAGACTCACTGCTGGCACCTGCATTTATTTATTTCAAAGACAGTTTCACTTGGTACCTGTTTTTTCTTTTCCACCTCAGCCTGGATCCTCTCTGCCTCAGCCCTCTTTGCTGACTGTTTCATCAGTAAAACCCTGTGATGCATGTCCTGGTCCATGTTCTGCACATAGAAGAGCTGCAAGGCCAGGTTTTCAATCTGTGTCTGCATTGCAGAAACTGGGGGGACAGGAGATACAATAGTTACAGAGAAGTTTGTTTGTAGGGTACACCTTAAACAGACATAAAAGAGAAAGAAATACAGAAGCTCCCAAAGCAAAACCTCTCACACATCAGCTAAACCAGCCCTCCCCAGCAGAAATATTTACATCAGCTTTGGAGTACGGCTCCACAAGCAAAGCTAAAGATCCTGGCAAGCAATTCCTGGATTCCCAGCTCACAGAATTCCAGGCGTGCCTGTGAAACTTTCCAGTGAGTGCATTATTCCTGATTAATTATTTTGCTGAATTTTTCAATCCAGTGCTTCACTTAAATTCAAATTAATTTCTCCACACAGCCCTAGGATTGGGAAACACCGCCAGGACTGCCTCAGTCACCTTTCTTGCG
The DNA here is from genome assembly GCF_000738735.6 of Corvus cornix cornix. Lineage (NCBI taxonomy): Eukaryota > Metazoa > Chordata > Aves > Passeriformes > Corvidae > Corvus > Corvus cornix. Next base: position 11,850,102 of record NC_046347.1, read on the forward strand.
TTCATCATCTGTGTTGTGACATATTTCCTTGTGAGCATCCCTGAGGCCCTGCAGTTCCTCTTCCAGCTGCTGCCGCACTGCGGCCGCCTGGGAATAGCGCTCGTGGCTCTTCTCCAGTTCCACCTCCAGCTGCCCCAGCTGCTGCTGGGCTCCGTAAAGGATCACCCCGAGCTCTTCCCTCTGCTCTTTGCTGGTCTTCACTGCTGCCCTCTGCGGACACAAGAGGGAAGGAGCTGTCTCCCAGCAGCTCGGACAGGAGGGGCTGTGGGAAGGCAAAGGAGAGGCTCCCTACCAGTTCATGGACGTCTAGGTTCACTTGTTCTATCTGCTTAGTGAGGTAATTCTTCAGGGCAGCCTGGAATCTTGTCATCAGAGGCTGTAAAGAAGGACAGCATTAATAAACTTTAACATATTGTGTAAATAGTGAGAGATGTTACATAGTGGGTATTTGCTGATGCCAAAAAGTGAGAATATTTGAAAGCCAGAACTGTGCCAGAAGAGCTGCATCTGAGAACCCACCCGCTCACTTTTGCTGCAAGGACTTCTCTTTCAGGGGCACTGAGGGATCACATTTACCCTCTGCATTGCTCACTTCTGAACCTACAGCTCTGGGGTTAGGGTTGAGTGACTCAGTCAGCAGCTAATACTTTGGCAAAACTGATTTTCACATGTGCAGCTGAACAGCTGAGACACTGCTTACAGCTCACCTCACACATTTTAGAGAAACACAAACATCAACTCTGCAAAGAACGACAAGATTTGAAGACTTCTCACATGTTCTGGATCCAAGATGACCAGTTCTGCTTCTTCCGCTGTTTTCCTCCTACTTTTTCTTATCCCATGTTCCTCAGCTCCACGCTGCTGCAACCCCTTGTCCTGTCTTTGGTTGCCATGATCACTCGGGAGCTCAAAGGTCAGCTCTGCATGGTGAGAACTGGCTCGTCCTTTGCTCCCTGGACCCCACCCCAGCATAAAGAAGGAAAAAGATAAAGGAATAGGATTAGATTTTATAGTATTGTGCCTCCAGCTGCATTAACAATGACCAGAAAGGGAGAAAACCAGAGGCTGTGCTTGAGAGATGATCTCAAGTGCAGCTCTTCTGCAAAGGCGGTGGGGGATACCTGGTTCTGCTGCAGGTGCTCCTGAGGGAAGGGACGGGGCTCCTCCGCCTGGAACTGCCTGCTCCACGTCACCCTGCTCAGGAGGACAAGTGGCACGTTCATTATCTGGGAAAGTCTCAGGCGATTTTCCCTGAAACATAAAATCCATCACCTTTTCCATCTAACTATCCCTAAACATCTGCTCATTTTTGTCATGAGGCATGAACAATGCAAACAAAGGATCAACACGAGGGCCTGGCTCTAAAGCCAGCACAGAGACGCTCCCAAAATAGAATTAGAGTGAGCCACTCCTGCAGACCCCACAAACAGCTCTGCAGCAAGATCTCTCTATCTGCAGGGGGCAATGACTCTGTTTGCTCCTCCAGAGGAACAGACCCTCCATCGTCATTCCCATTCTCCACTTCCATGGCCTGGCACACAGCACAGGTGGAAAGCAGAGCAGCAGATTGCCATTTGCATTTCATGTTAATGCTGTGGTATTTTTTGCCACAGGGCGCAGAAGTTTAATTCAGAAGTTTAATCTCATTTGCAAAAATAGTCACTCAGCAAGCACTGAGATAGTAAAGATCCTGACAAAACTTCTCCACACCACTCACAGTTTCATGTACTTCTAGTTCACGTCCATTAAAAAAAAAGTCCTTACAGATTTATTAAAGCAATTCTTCCAGCTAGCACAACATGTAGCCAAATTATTCTCCTTCTTCTTTCTTTCTTTCTTTCTTTCTTTTTAAAGTGACTCTTTTATCCCACATCATCATTTGCCAAATTCAAGTGTTGGGCAGGCCCAATGGAAGAAGAAAACTTGTCACCAAGAAACCTCCAAAAAGAGCCCGAGTATGTGCATCCATGAAATGTGGATAAATCTCTTTTTTCGGTGTCTGCACTGGAAACGTGCAAAGAACTGAGTGAAACACACACAGTTCAAATGCTGCTGACATGGGTCAGTAACTAAATTTACTTTTTAGTGGCTTTTTTGCTTTATATGAGGGCAAGGCTGGAACGATCGCTCTCTTCTTGCTGTTGAAGCTGCTCCCAGGAAGAGGCCGCTCTGCAAAGGAGGCGTGGGAACGGGCTGCCCTGTGAATGTTCCAAAGGGAATCACCTCCAGAGGAAGATGTGATGGAGCTCTGCTTTCATCCCGCTCCGCGGAGCCCAATTCCCCCGCAGACTCCTCTGCCGCGGCACCGGGCGGCTCCTCCATAGCGCCGGGGCTGGGCTGGGCCTGCAACCGGAGAGAGCCTGAGCAGCGGGGGCGGGCACGGGACACGCACCGGCGGAGCCGGCAGGTGCCGGGACGGGCCGGACGGGTACCGGGCCGGCGGTGGAGGGGACGGGCAGTGCCGAGCAGTGCTGGGCCGCAGTGGAATCCGGACCGGGCAGTACCGAGCCGCGGCGGACGGGACGGGAGGGAAAGAGACGGGAGGTCCCGGGGCGGGACAGGAGGGGAGGGGAGGGGGCGGTGCGGGCCGGCGGAGGAGCCCCGGGCGGGCAGTACCAGTACCAGTACCAGTACCAGTACCAGTACCAGTACCAGTACCAGTACCAGTACCGGGCCCGGCCCGACTCACCCGCGGCGGCTCCGCCATGTTCCCGTTACCAGGCGACGCATCAACACCCGCTCACGTGACCGCCCGGGCCGCACCACCGCGGTCCGCGGGGGGCGCGGGGGGGCTCGGGCCGCACCAACCCCGGCGCGCGGGGGGGCTCGGGCCACGCTCCGTCCCCGGCCAGCCCCGGTTCCGCCCGCGGGTCCCGGTCCCGGCACCGGGCGGGTCCCGCTGTGCTCTCCCCGCGCCGGGCAGCCCCGGGCCGGGCGGACGGGCGGGGCAGCCGGGCGGGCACAAACCCGCGGGCCGGGCGGAGCGGGCGGGCGGCGGCAGCGGCCCCGCGCAGGGCCGGGAGCGGCGGCGGCTCCGAGCTCGCCCCGGGCTGGGCAGCGCCGGGAGCTTCCCCGGGCTCGTCTGTGCCGGTAACGCGGGGCCGGGCCGGGCTGGGGGCGGCGGGGGCTGGGGGGCCGGGTGATCCCGTAGCGCTCCCAGCCTGATATCCAGCCGGCACCGAGATCCTGCCGGCACCTGGGCAGGTCCGTGTTTGGTCCCGCTCTTTGTCCGCCCTTCCCACGCCGGGGCCCCGCGGAGGGCGGCGGGAGCAGGCGGGAGGACGGGATGCTCCCCTGGGGTCGGGGATGCCGCCCTGGGGTCGGGCTGTTCTCCTGGGGTCGGGCTGCTCCCCTGGGGTCAGGATGCTCCCCTGGGGTCGGGCTGCTCCCCTGGGGTCGGGATGCCGCCCTGGGGTCGGGATGCTGCTCCGGGGTCAGGATGCTGCCCCTGCGGTCGGGATGCTGCCCTGGGGTCGGGATGCTGCCCCGGGGTCGATGTTGCCGCCGGGGGCGCTGGTGGAAATCTAAATAGTTCCTAAACTTTCTCTTCTGTTATTTCGGTGCGGCTCCGTGCAGCTTGGGAGTATTTCAATGTTTTCCTTCCTTTTGGGGAGCTGGTCTTCTCCCAGGTGACCCAAACATCTACCTGAGCTCTGTTACCTGCGGAGAAGGTGGATGGGGATCGTTGGCAGTGGTTTGGTGAGTGGCCTTGGGATGCTGCAGGCAGGCGTTGTGGGGTGGTGTATTGCTCGCTGTGCTGCTGACACTCCGTAAAATAACGTGGCTGCTTCCACTGGGAGATTGGTCTTTTTGGATATCAGGCTGGGAGCTTGTCTTGCAGAGGTGTTTTGTTCTTAGTTGCTACTCCGAATAGGAAGAAAAATGAAAGTTCTTTTGAGAGAAAACAGTAGAAGTGTGAGGGCTGGGACAGTTCAGGGTAAAGATCTTGGACTTTGCTGGTGCTTTTGTAGAAGCCTCCTGAGAGTTTGTAGGAGCTTGTTCGTGTCCTGGTGATAACTGGACAGTCTGTGAAAGCTGCTTTTCTGCACTGGATTTGGAGAATATCTGGGTTTGTTCTGGTTGTGTGGGGGCTGTGAGGCTGGAGAGCCGGGATGGGGCAGAGTGTGGCTCTCTGAGTCCATCAGGGAATGAGGGAGGGAAGGGGCTGTTCCAGAGTGTCCAAGTGGCAGAGATGATGCATGGTCTGATGTCTGTCGTACTGAGAACAGAGTTTGCAATCAGCTCATCCACTGAGCTGTGATCCAGGCTCCTGGGGCTTTGAGCTGCTGATTTTTGAGGATTGAGTCCTGAGAATGTTATCAGGACACAGCAACAGGATGTTGGAAATAAAAAGTCATAAAAGCATTTCCTGTGGCCCAAGCAGTGCAGATAAGTGTCATGCAAAACTGGTAAATTGAGGATGGAGGGACATGTGGCACAGAGTGTCTCAGTGACAGCGTGTGCTGTGGGTGAGTTCGGTGCTGGGGATGGGTGAGTGTTTTGTTTGCTTTTTGTTTGCTTTTTGTTTGCTTTCTGATGCCTGAACAGGCGTGGCTGGGAGCAGCCGGCCCTGACATAGCATTCCCTTTCCCTTTTCATCTCTTGAGTCACAGCCTTGCAGGATTCAGGCTGCTGCCCCTTTTTTACCTGCTCAGCTGAGATGCATCTGAGCGAAATTGGTCCCACTGAAGCGGCTGCATTTGGAGTTGTGGGGATTTTGGCTGTTCCCTTCCCTTTGCTCTGTGCTTCGTGAGCTGCTGCTGCCCCAGCAGGGCAGCAATGAAAGACTTCTTGGTGACCTACATAATTCTTCCCATGAGATGGGATGACTTCAGAGTGGCTCCCTATGGTAAACGTTTTTCCTTGATTTGGCTGGATCCTCTGAACTGGCTCCAGCATAGCAAGGAGTTTGGAAAGCTTTTCTCTTTTTTATTCCCAATGTCGAGGTATTGTAATACAAAGGGAAGGTCGTACAAGGGCCTGTAGAGGAGTAGAGATCAAGTGAGTGACCAGCTGAGAGTGGCACAGCAAATCCACTCGGAGGACTGGGAGGAAGCTGAGTCCTGACTCCAGCCTGCCCTACTCTGGTCGCTCTGTGCTTGAGAGTTCCAAACCCGGCATTTGCTGTTCCCAAGAGGGGAAAGAGGCAGGAATTTGTGCGGTGTCTGAGCCCCACCACCACAGTGACTCTGCACTCCTTAAATATGTAAAATTAAACTCAAGTTATTAAGGGCAAGGAAGAAAACGAGCCTGTTGCATTTTTCTTACCAAAGACATTTCATGCTTAAATGTGGTGCTGCTGTTTGACAGCTCGTGTTTCTCCGCCGTGCCCAGACACGCTGCAAGTCTCACATTTCACTTCCAGAGCCCTGCAGCTCGGCTTATGTTGCTCGTAAAGCTCGGAAAATCTTGCCCAGAGAATGTGCCCTGGGAGGCAGAGCCCACGGAGGGCTCAGCTCAGGGAGCTGTGGGCTGCAGCCGGCCCCGCTCTGGGCTGGGCTCCTCAGTGAGAGGAGCCGGGGTGCTCGCGGTGCCCCCGGTGCCAGCGCGGACCGGGAGATGTGCTGGGTGTGCCAGGCCCGTGCCGGAGCCAGCGCTGCCCTCCCGGGCCAGGATACAGGAATCTCGTGCAACCGGCGGCGGCAGCATTTGGTCCAGCAGCAGGTGCCAAGTGAGGTGTGAGCTGCCAAGGCAAACAGGATCCTGTGGATGGGTTCCTGAGGAGGGGAAGGGCATCGCTGCGGGCGGCGAGCAGCCGGTGCCGGTCTGGATGCTGCTGGCTGGAACAGGACAGGCTCTGGGGAAGAGGCTCCGGGGGTGATTTCAGGAATTGGCTCCCCAGCACTTTCTCACTCATGAAGCTGAGAAGTGCTGGCACCAACTGGGAGAGCAGCCAGGGCTGTGTGAACAGACACAGGAGCTGGAGCGAAGATTTTTAGTGGCAACAGTTGATGTGTGGGAGAAGAAAATGTGTGTGTGCTTAATAAATATTGGCACTCAGCAAGAGCTTATCAGCTAACTCAATGCTTCAGCTTCTGGAGAGCTGAGCTGGCTCTGCCACACTGAGAAGAATCCCTTCAGATCAGTGGATAAATATGAAATTCATATGAAAAATGGGGTTTTTTGAATGGTGCTGATTTACTGCTGCCTGAGCTGTGAGATGGTTCCCACTGCCTTCCCAAGTACACAAAAGAGGCAGCAGCAGTTCCTGCCTCTCCCCACGGCCCAGGCCCCACAGATTGCCTGTGCAGATGTTGTCCCACATGGAAAAGGGCTGAGAATAGAGCAAACCCTGCAAATTTGGTCTCTCTTATTTGCTGCTTTGTGTTGTATGAACTCCTGTCTTTTAGGAAGGAGAGGCACTTTCCCAAGCTGAGTTCCAGAGACTTTTGGGGTTGTACCTGTAGACTAGATGACCTTCAGAGGTCCAGTCCACCATCTGGTCCCCACTGGGACTGACTGTGTATCTATTTCTGCAGCCTTTGAAACCCCAGCAATGGAAATGGTCCCTTGAGGTTGGTTCCCTGTTCTGGTGCACCATTGTCCTAGCTACTAGAATGACAAAACCTAGGTATTCCTTGCCACAGTTCAGCTGCCTTACAACTTCTCCCATCCTTCATTGACAGCTCTTCCTTTCTTTGGCAGAGACAGTTCCCATGTGTGAAGACTTTTAATACATTTCCCTCACTTTTATCTTCCCTTGGCAATCTCTTTCCCTGGCCCAGATAACTCCTGTCACCCTCCCTGAAACTGTCCTGTGACTTGCATCTGTTTTTCTTTAATCCTGCAACCAAAGCTACAAAGAATTCCCTGGCCTGTGGGAACAGTGAAAGGATTGAGTTTCCTGGTGATATTTATATATCCCAGTGTGTCTGGCTACTGTCTGCAGCACTGCAGTGGTCTCTGATTTCTGATGTGCAGCTCTTCTGCAAGACGAGTCCAGCAGACTGAATTTCCGAGCTGGCAGGACACCGTATTCCAAACCTTTTGTCTTTTTTTTGGTTTCCTCTTCCCAGCCCTGTGTGGCTGCAGCGCCGTCCATCTGCACATGCAGGCAGTGCTGAACAACAGGTGTTCTGCAGGATCAAAGCAGGATTTCCCTTTAAATTCCTCCGGCTTTCCAGGGAGCAGCTTTTGATCTCTACCTGTCGCTTTGTTCTTCCTGTGCCCGGTGAAAGCTCATTAAGTGGTGCCTCTGCTGGCAGAGACCTCCTGACCCTCCCCTGCCTTCCTGGGAGCGCCCAGAGAGCTGCAGCAGGACATCACACCACCTCTTGTTTCACATGTGCCTCTCTAGCTTCTGTCTCTGTGTTTCCTGAGGAAGCACTCCCTGGCCAGCAGCAGCAGCCAGCTGGTGCCACCTTCCTCCTGTGCATCCGCAGGTTTTTGGGGTTCTGAGGAAGTCGCTGACATGGATGAAGGTCTGTGCTGCTGTAGCCAGTGTTGTGCTGACAGGTGACCCTGCCCAGGTGTGCCGGAGGCCCAGGTCTCCGGCCAGGTCACTCCGTATCACTGCCCCTGACTCCCCTGACCCTGTTTGGAAACAGCATGTGGTAACTCAGTGTGGGGAAGGAGAAGTTGCACCAGAATTTACTGTCTGTTCTTGCAGGGTGCAATGAGAGGAAAGGTGATTTGCTCCTTAATGTGGTTGAGGCAAATGACTTTCTGCCAGGTGTAACCCAGAGCCTGAAAGCAGGGATTTTGGCAATGTGAACAAGAATGAGTGTAGGGCTCGACTGGTGTTTGTTTTTTGGGGCTGAGACTTGAGGATACATGTTGTGTCTGGTGCTAGAAGGAGACAGGAGTGTGCAGGACTTGCAAAGTAATTCTCTTATTCTGAACACTTGCTGGTACAGAGCAGGGTTGAGGCTTCTCCATCAAGTCCCAGCAAAGACTGAAATGCAGAAACCGCCTCCGCTGTGATTCGAGCTGACAAATGTGGTGATCACCAGTTAAACCAATAGTTTGTCCTTTAATGAAGGCTCTGTCAACAGCTTGGCAGTCTCATTTGCAGTCTTCTGCATGTCCCAATCTGTCAGAGGCAGGACAGCTATTTTCCTTCCTTGCAGCCCTCACTCTGCCCTTTGGGAAATGCCCCTTTGCCATTTCTGCCTTCTGCCCTCCTGGGCTGGCTAGATTTGCCATCAAAATCAGGTTAAGGAAATTGGAGCTGTTCAGCATCAGACAGTGCTTGCTTAGGCCCTTCAGTATTTCCTCAGAAGATGCCCCAAGCCAGGGCCTGTGTGCTTTGTTTTCCTCTCTGGCTCTCCTGGCCGTGCTCTGCAGCCCAGCGTGGGACTGGTCCCCAGGAACAGCCCGGGCTGAGCTCTCCCTGTGCTGTCCCAGGCCTGGGAGCATGGCTGTGGGGTGTGCTGGGTCACACTGGCCTGTACACGGCAAGCTGGGCCGTGTAAACACAAAGGAACAAAAGTAGGAGTTTCCTCTCCTTCTGTGGTTTTGGCAGAACAGAAACTGCCGTGGTTCTGGTGCTTCCCAGCTGGGGATGGCTGCAGAGAGCCTGCTCTGCATGGGGGTTGCTTTGTGTGAGACCCTCCTGCTCTTCCAACACATCCTGGTCCATCTGCTGAATGCTTTATAGTTTGGGTGACCCCTCTGGGTCCACTGCAGAGCTCCTCATCATCAGCCCCAGCAAGCAGCACATCTCAATTAAGCACAGAGCTTATTTGGGGGTGAGCTGGGGATCGTGCTCCACAGTTCTGGGAAACTCTGGATGGCTGAAATGTTTGCCTTGAGTTGGTGTGCGACGCTCTGTGTCTGAGGTCTGCCCACCCTGGTGAACATGGGGCTTTCAAGCCTTATCTCTGACAAGGCTCTATTTAACCGTCACTGCTCAGAAGAACCCAAACCAAACTGAAAAACAACCTCACAGAAAAAAAATCCCAACCCCAAAAACCTCAAACACACAGAAATGGCAAGCACGAGATGAAGTGGGTTTGATTGATGTTGTTTTTGGAGGTGCTGTGGCTGGAGCAGCAGCCCCATGTTCAATGCTGTGGTCTCAGCCATTTCTGTGCTGAAGGAACCTCTGGGATCAGCTCTGGCTCTGTGAAATCCCCGGGTCAGTGACACATCGGGCAGCTCCACACGCTGAGCCGTTCCCTCAGTGGGGGATTTCAGTGACCAGCATTGCTGTTCTGCCTCCTCCCCACAGTAGCTATTAACGTGGGGTTTTGCTGCCTTCATGTTTCTTCATTGCAGAGAAAAGTGTGCTGGGATTCTCTGCTTCAGCACCTTTGAAGCACGAAAGTGATGTTACAGATCCACAGCGTTTGGGGGCTCTTGCTTGAGGTGTGGATTGATGGGAGACTCGTCCTCAGACAGTGGGTGGCACGTGCTGTGCTGTCGTTATTTTGGTTCTCACTATTTTTTCCCCCTTCTTGGCAGATCTTCTGAATTTGGCTCCTGACTAGAGCTGACAGATGATGGAAACATTTCCCTGGCGATGTCTCTGGGGCGACTCCTCCGTCGAGCCTCTTCAAAAGCGTCCGACCTCCTGACCCTGACTCCCGGCGGCGGCGGCGGTTCCTCCTCCGTGCTCGATGGGGAGATCATCTACTCCAAGAACAATGTCTGTGTCCACCCCCCTGAGCTGCTGCAGGGCATCGGGGAGCACCATCCAGGTGATGGGGTGTTGCAGACACTGCCCACTCTCTCTTTTTCTCTCTCCTGGCTGTTGTTTCTATCAAGTTCTACACTGTGGGCTCTAAGAAATTAAGAGGTGCCAGTGGGGGACAGGGCAAGGCAGTTTTGTGGAAGACTAAGGAAAGCCATCCGCAGGCTGATCCATCAGCTCTTCTTTTAGTAGGAATATTGGTGATATCGCTCCTTTCTCTTCTGGTCCAGCATGGATTTACCTGGTTTAGTAAGTCCTTTTGTACAGTCAGAAGTTGTCATTTGAGACCAGTAACTTCTGTTGCTCGTTCCTGTCCATGAATTTTTCAGGAAATCCAAGTATCCTCTTGTGCCTGTCATTGCTGCAGTGGCCTCAGCAGCCACTGGTAAAGGGAAAATCCAAAAAGCCTGATTGTGGCTGCATGCACTGGAGTAAATGAGAATAAATCCTGCTCTGTCCTTTTATTCTCATCTGTTCCTGTGCTCTTTCATGTTCTCATCAAAGACCTGTGGCTCTTGGCTTAGCTTCACAAAACGAATTATTCTCTGAACACTAACCCTTGCTTTCATTTTTGTGTGGGTGACTTCTTTTTCCATTGGCTTCCCATGAAAACTGTAGCCCTTTAGCTACACTAAGGTAAATATTCTCGAGAAATCAATGTTCAGCTGGCACTTGAAATTGTTTAAAAAACAGTAGAACTTTTTCATGTGGCAACATACTTTATCATTTACTCTTGATTAGTAAATCTGTCCAGGAAATCCAAGTATTTGCATGTCATTTCTCTGTTCAGTTAGGCCAGAGGGAGCTGAGATTGCTCAGAAGCCACATACAGATTTGAAATAATTTGCAGATACTGAATAATGTTGAGCACTCCACAGTTCCTTTGACAGAATTCTGTCCTGGTAAATAAAAGAGTTTGTTTTGCCCATGTGTAGTGGTAGTGAAGTGACAGGAATCACTGAATGGTTTGGGCTGAGAGGGACCTTAAAGATGATCTCCTTCCATCACCCTGCCATGGGCAGGAGCACCTTTCACCAGACCAGGTTGCTCATCCAGCTTGGCCTTGAACATTTCCAGGGATGGAGAGATGGGGAAAGGGAAATTTCAGGGTTCTGCAGTTCCTTTAGAACGGCTCCATGTCACAACTGGTGCTCCTGTGCTCTCTCTCAGGCTATTTGTGTTTGTACATGGAGAAGGACGAGCTCCTGGGAACCACGCTGATCCTGGCCTGGGTGCCCAACTCCCGCATCCAGCGGCAGGATGAGGAAGCCCTGCGCTACGTCACCCCCGAGAGCTCCCCCGTGCGCAAAGCGCCCCGAAAGCGCGGCCGCCACGCCCAGGGCTTCGGCAGCGGCCGGCCCGCGTCCCCCTCGGAACAGAGAGGGGCGGTGACCCTCAAGGGGGACGAGATCCTCACAGTGTCCCAGCTCGTGAGGGACGGGGCCCCCTCCTTGGAAGGGGAGAAGCTGTCACAGAGCGGCGCCCGCCGGTCCCCGCAGCCCCCCCGCAGCGACTCAGGGACCCTCTCCACCGTCAGCTCCCAGGAGGAGCAGAACAGGTCGGAGGGCACGGAGGAGGGCCTGGACTGCAGGGAGGACGAGGGCTCCTTGGAGCTGTCTGCTGATGATGTGAGCAGGGACAGCACTTTTGACTCTGATTCTGATGCCTTCTCTTCCCCGTTCTGCCTCTCTCCCATCAGTGAAGCCCTGGGGAAAAGCAGCAGCTCCGTGTTCCTGGACAGTGAAAGCAGGTGAGTGCATCCTTTCTCTGGTTTCTCTGGGTGCTGGGTGCTGAGCTTGGAGATGCTGAAGGGATTTGAGAAACTTCACAGTGGCATTGAGCTCAATGTCCTGTCTGGCTTCAGACTCCTATGGAATTTACAGGAAACTGTCAGCCAGTTCTGCTTCTGCTCAGTGTACCCTGGCCCCAAACATCCAGGTCTGTGTATGTTCTTTCAGGTGAACTGTCTTGAGCCCTGGAAACAGCATTGCTAAAGTAAACGGGTCCTTTGTTGGCCTCATTTGCTCTGCTGAGGACCTGAGCTTGTTGCTTCTCGTGCAGAGCCACATCAAAGGGCCTGGCTGACTTCCTGAGCCGTGGGCACCCCTCTGGGCCCTGTGTTGACACGAAACCTGCGTGTGGGAGCTTGTTTTGCTGCTGTTCAGAACGTGGTCCTACTTCAGACAGACAAATATTCATTCTTGCGTGTCTCATCTGGGTATTTCAGTCAATGCTTCTCAGTGTCACCTGCAGTAACCGCTACAGGGGGAAAGAGGGCACCTTGGCAAGGGAATAATGAGCAGGAGGACATCTGTATAACTCACTGTTCCCTTACCCAGTGGTTCTGACTTTCTGGACGCTGCCCTGTTGCTGTGTTACTCATTTCCATCTCAGGGAGGATGGGTGTGCTGCGTTCCTGAAGCACCATGGGGATGATTTTTAGCCTACAACTCAACTTTGAAACTACACCTGAAATGAGGAGAAACGAGTTCTCCTTTGTGTGTGTCAACAATGCACAGACTGCACTGACAATTGGAGAGATTTTGCCTCTATTTTACAGGCTAATCTCAAGTCCAGAGAATGCCAGTAAGAATGAGGTTTGTGAGGAAGTATTCTAATGGATTCAATTCTCTCTGGGTATTTTAAAACCCTTCAGTGAGGTGATGTCAGACTTCGTATCAGCTTTGCATTCAAGATGTGCCCCAGCAGGATGCTGCTGGTTAACTGTGACCCACAGGGTTTGCTGGGCTTGAGCTCTGCAGCACCTGTGCCATGGGTTGAGTGGTGGCTGTCCCATCCCATCCTGTCCCATCCCATCCCAAATAAAGAAGTCCAGCCTTTGTCAGATCAGTGGGTGAGAGACACCCACTGATGACCATGAGTGAAATGCGCATAGCCTGGCATCTTCTGTCCTCATAGAGGGATTGTGAAGCTTAGGGCTCAAGAATGTGTTATTATCCCACAGTAGTGGTTGGACGTGGGAAGAGCGAGGGACATGTTCGGAATAACATCTGAAGTGCTGAACACCAGGAGGCTGAGCTCATCCTGGGGAAACCCCAGTCCTGGCTTGGGCCACAGCCCACGTGCTGTGCCAGGAATGCTGTGGGCTTGGATTGCTCCCGCAAGGAGCTGGTGCAGGAGGGTCCCAGGCAGCGTCCAGTGAGTCAGGAGTGTTGTGGTTTAACTGTGCTGCAACACTTATGCTCTGAGCTGCAAATAGTGTCAGGAGAGGAAGGAAATACGGTTTATTGCATCTTCTGTGCCTTGTCTGTGAATTCCTGTGGCATTTCCCTGCCCTCTGCCGGCTTTTCCTCACTGCTGCTGGAGCCCAGACAACTCCAGCCAGGCAGAGCCGGCTCTGCACACACAGCTCCGGGGCCTCCTTGGCTTTGCTTTTTTTCTTCTTTTTTAACTCCTGTGGTGCCAGTCTGAAGCCTCACACAGTGCACGTGACACTCATAATTGGCAGCAGATTAATAAAACAGAGCTTTTGTTGTTTGGGACTTCTGACTTGAAAGGGTTTTGTCCAGTGTGTGCATTTTTTGTGCCAATTTGTTCTTCCCCATTGAGCAGCCTTCCATGGAGTCTGCAGGATCTTACAAGCTGTTGAGTGGGAGATTTAGCAAGAATCCTTTGCAAAAGTCTGGTCAAAAAGCATCTCATATTTCCTGTGTTCATCCCTGCATTTTGGGGAACGGGAGATTGTGTTTTGGAAGTCACCACAAACATGGGAACAGCTTCCTTGTTTCTTAAGGATTTGTTTTGGTTTGGGTTTTTCTGCTGGCTGCTTCCCTTCTGAGCCAGAATTGGAGTGGGAACAAAGTTTGTGCTGCTGGCAGATTGTTTGAGCTCTCTTTTCTCCCCACCTCCCAGTCACCACCTCCTCTCTGCCAGGAGGAACGACTCTTTCTGGTTGTTTCCCTCTGCACTGGGGAGCTGCAGCAGAGACAGCTCCGCTCTTCCCTGTGGTTGCTGCAAAAGCTGAAGGAATATGTTGCATTTCAGTCCAGCCAGCTTCCTGTGTGATTAGATATGCTCAGAAATGGAGAAATGGGTCACTGTGGAAGAATTGGGATGTACAGGTACACTTGGATCGGATGAGATTAGGGGCTCGGCGAGCTGCTTGACAGAATCCCTGTGTGACCAGGAGTCACGAGTCCCATCTGTCTCTTGGAGTGTCCCCTGAGGAGGTGGCCTGGCCACCTGGGCATGAGGGAGCCACAAACACTGCAGTGTGTGCAGGATGAGGATGGGGAGGAGGGAGGGAGGTGGGCTGGGGAGCCCTGGAGTTGCACAACGAGTAAGTCAGTTGTAAGTCACCAACTCTCCTGGTAGACCATAAGGAAATGAAAACGTATCCATTGTTTTTTTCCTCTTTGCTTCTCAGTTTGACAGGCTGCCAGGGGTCCCATGCAGCGATCGATGCATCCTCCTCCCGTTTACACAATTCCTGGGGCTGGGAGCAATGGGAGTGTCCCAGCACCAGTGTGCACACTCTTGCTTCTCTTTAGACCAGCCTGGCACACTGCTGCAGAGTGCCCTCATCCCTCAAGGGAAGGTGGCCTTACTGTCCTGGGGCTTGTGTCCTTCTTAACTTTGGGGACCCCTTAGTGCTCCCAACACATGGTTCCTGCAGGAGGCAGCTGGTGTGGGGAGTGCCTGCATTGATGGCAGCTTTGTCAGGGTCTGTGTTTCTGTGGGAAAGGAGGGATTCTGGAAATAAAATCATTCCGTTCTGTCCCTTCCCTCCCCAGTCCCCGTTGTTTGTTGGCTGTCAGGAAACATTTGCCCTGTGGCCTGAAGGACATGAGTTCAGGGCAGCTGCTCTCTGTGCCCAGCTCTGGCTCGCTGCCGCCCTGGGAAATTCCTCTGCTTCCATTTTCCCCATCAGTAAAGTGAAACTAAAAGGCTTTTGTTACATCCAGGCAACCAAACAGCATCTGACACCTCTGTAATGTCCATCCACTGATGCTGCTGGAGTTACTGAACTGACCACGACATCAGATCTATACAGTCGGTTGTGGAAGCACTTAGTGCTCTGCGAGTGGGGTTTGGTTTGGGGTGGGGGTTTGTGCTGTTCCAGAGTGATCTCTGGATAACAGGAGCTTTCATGGGTGCTCAGGCTGCTGGAGGCTTTTCACTCATCAACTGCGATTGCTGATACCTGACAAGCACCACAACAATGCTGACTAGGAGATACAAACACTGGCCTTGGTTCCTTCACTCACTTCACCCGAGGATGCTGGTCAATACAGTCAAAATTTGGACTGAGGAGCCTCAGTGTTGGAATTGTATGAGTGGAGCTTGGGGCAACACCTGGCCAGAGGCTGGAGCTCCACGAGTGGCCCCACAGGTGCTGGGACAGAGGCCAGCAGTGCTCCCACAGCTCTTGCTGGAAAGGACGAGCAGAAGCGGTGTGATCAAGGTGGAATCAATGCAGGAAGGAAACATCTTTCATGAGACATCAATCGTTTTAGCAGCCAGTAATAAAAATAACGAAACACTGTCATAATGGAGCTGGATGATGGTGAGTTCTCATGTTCTTCAGCAGACATGAATTCATACAGCAGATCGATCACAGACAACCCAGGCAAAGCTCACAGCACGGGGAAAAACTCCTTTGGCGTCGCAGTTGATGCAATTTTTATGGATGTGTTGCACATCCTGTTGTTAAGCCGCTTCTCAGGAGCTCATCAGTAAATGAGCTGCTTCGGGAGCGGGTGGGAGCAGTGCGGGCATTGCATCACCTTGTTTTGGCAGCTCACCTGGAGGGCTGAGAGCCGTTCCGACCTCTGCAGCAAAAACAGGAGACAAAATTGTAAGGGAAATGAGCTGAAATTAGCGTGAACTGGCAGGAGCTCTGGAGTCATCAAGAGATTGGGAATTCATCACTGTTGTAACAGAAGTGATTATATTGGAACCAGGGGAATTGGTCACAGACTTTAAAGTCTCCTGTAACTTCTTGCAGCATCTCAGTTTTGAATGATTTCAGCCTTGGGGAGGAGTGCGGGGGGTGCCTGGTCCAGGCTTCAATTCCCCAGGACTTGCCTGAGCTGGTGCCACTTATGATGTAAGACAACGAAGCTTCTAATTCCACTTGTACCCAAACCCATTCCGGGGAAAAAAATACCCGCAAATCCTTTTTCCATCAGAAGGATAGTTCTTTATCCCTTCTGTTTGTGTTGTGGGGTCAGTGTAAGCTTCCCTAAGGCAGGGATGGTCTGTGTGGAGCCGGGCACTGGCAAGCAAAGCTGGCCTGAGCCGTCAGCAGCACTGTGCAATCAATTAAAGTTGTTGCAAAGCTGAGAAGGTTGGACAGATCCAAGAGATTGCAGAGGCATACGGCTCTATCTTGCTTTACATAAATATTTGAATAGCAAGAACATTAATTATAGCAGGTTTGTTTCTTCCCTCTGTTGGGTTGCTGCCAGATTTCATTGGAAGAAAATAGTGACAGCTAACTTGGGATCGGGTATTGCGGCTAAGGGGGTCCGTGAAGCTCTTTATTTGGGGTGTCGGGGAGGGACCAAGAGCGGGTGAGGCCCAAGGGGGAGATCCCACGGCCACGCAGCGGGAGCGAGGAGGGGATGGGGAGGGTCCCCTCTGCCGCCAGGCTTCTGGGGCGCCGGGCGTTGTCCGGGTGTGCTCAGGAGAGCGAGGAAGGCTGAACTGTGCTTCGGACGCAGCTCCATGGGCAGGGCCGATGTGGCTTTCCGTGGAGCCGTGCCTCGTGGCTGCCCTGGCTTTTTCGTGGCCTGTGACCGCGGGTCGCTACCATGGCCGGTGACCGTGACCATCACCACGACTGTGACCGTGGCCGGTGCCCGTGGCCATGACCGTGCCCTTGGCCAGTGCCTGTGACCGTGGCCGTGACCGTGGACCGTGGCCGTGGCCGTGACCGTGACTGTGACTGTGCCCGGGGCCGGGGCCGGGGCCGGGGCCGGGCCGGTCGGTGGCGCGGCGGGACCGCCAGGGGGGCGCGCTGTGCCCAGCGGTGCCCCCCGGGACCCCGGTCCTGCCCCCCCTCCCCTCACCGCGGCCAAGGCGGGAGATCCCGGAGCCGTGGAATGGTTTTGGGCGCAAAGGGACTTTAAACTCCGTCCAGTGCCACCCTTGCCATGGGCAGGGACACCTCCCACTGTCCCAGGCTGCTCCAAGCCCCGTCCAGCCTGGCCTTGGGCACTGCCAGGGATCCAGGGGCAGCCCCAGCTGCTCTGGGCACCCTGTGCCAGGGCCTGCCCACCCTCACAGGGGAGGATTCCTTCCTAATAGCTAATCTAAATCTACTCTCAGTTTGAAACCAATCCCCCTTGTCCTGGCACTCCATCCCTTGTAAAAAGTCTCTCTCCATGTTTCTTGTCAGCTCCTTCAGGCCCTGCAAGGCCACACTGAGGTCACCCCAAAGCTTCGCCTCTCCAGGCTGAACATTCCCAGCTCTCGCAGCCTTTCCTCCCAGCAGAGCTGCTCCATCCCTCTGCTCATCCTGGAGCCTCCTCTGGGCTCTCTCCAGCAGCTCCAGGTGCTCCCTGTGCTGGGCCTGGGGCTGGGGCAGCTCTGCAGGTGGGGCCTCACCTGAGCACAGGGGCACAGGGGCAGAACCCCCCCTGCCCTGCTGCCCACGCTGGGCTCAGCCCAGCTCAGGGGGGCTCTGGTCCCAGCACACACAGCTGGGGCATGGCCAGTGCTTGCCCACCAGTACCCCCAAGTCCTTCTCCCCAGGGCTGCTTTCACCTTTTCCCTGGATATTGTTGCATTTCTTCTGTTATTTATTTATACAATCGCAATGCCCAGAAATCTGAATGGAGAGCAGAGATAAATGGCACTGGCAGGTATCCACAGCTTTGTGAGGGAAGAATTGCGTTAAGTGAATCAAAATAAAGAGCATGTCCCCTCCAAAGCACCACAGTATATGCAAATAAATCTGCACGGCCTCTGTCTCCTTGGCTCGGGCCTCGCAATTATCCCAGCATTAGGCATTTACAATAACTCTGGAACATGCTTTTAGGCAGTGCTCCTCTTTCCTCTCCCTTTTCTGCTACTTGAAGCAAGCTCTTCCCTTGGGAAATCCTCATTGTCTTGTGGAAACAGTGAAATCCTCCCTGGGTGGTGCTGGCTCAGCTCACGCTGGGGCAGCGGCAGAGTCCAGGGAGTTGGTTAACTTCGCCACTAAAATGTCCCCCTGAAATTCCCAGTTCACTGCTTAGAGCCAGGAATATAAGAACAAAGGTAATCGGCAAGTCTTTCAAGGGAGCAAGTGGTTTGAAGGCTTGATTATAATTAGCATAATTAGGGGAGAATTTTATTTTTGCATGGATTGAACTGAAAGGAAAAAAAAGCAGAATAATCCATTGATTTTAAAAATAAAATAAACGCAGGGAAGAAAGGTCCCCTTCTCCAGGCTGGAATGGACTGAAAAGCAAACATTCTTTTTTGGGCTTTGCTGAGAAATCACTTTTTCCATCTAAGGAATTTTTTTTAAGTGTTGCATTTTGATTGATTTATTAATGAACATAAGCCCAGGCATGAGGTGCCCGTTCTCCGTATGGATTGTAAAAATCCTCCACTGAGCTTCTGGAACGTTTTCCTCCCTTAAACTGAAGGTAACATTTGCATCCTTGAGCAGTGTCCGCTCGGCTCTAAGTGATTTGTTGTGTTTGGCTGCTGGGAGCTGTGTGTATTTTACTCCTAAGTCTCAAACTGCTAGTTCTGCCCCCTCTCTCTCCCTGCAACAAGAAGTCTCAGAGAAAAACAGAAAAACCTTGCTTGGGTTTACCTGAGCAGCTACACCTGTGTGGAAGTGTCAGCTGTGAAAGCAGATTGTTTGTCTCCTAGCTGGAGGTAGAGGTGTATTACATTCCAGACTTTGGGGAAAAGAGATTAAAACACCTATTAGTTCACTACAAACTTCTGGGTTGTTTTTTTTTTTTTTTTTCCCCATTTACATTCAAAATAATTAACTCAAGAACTCTGGGTTTATTTTGTTTTCCTCGTGCTTTAACTCACAGGACTGGGGGGACCCTCCGGAGGCAGCGGGGCTGTTTTTCTAATGCCCCTTTGCTGGCTGCAATGGCTCAGCTTCCCCTCAGGCCTCGAGGGCTTGGAGGGATGAATTAGGAGCAACAAAGCCCCCAGTGTGGTGAGGCTTTCACCTTTCTCGGGCGCGGGGCAGGACGGCAGCACCAGCACCGCCGTGGGGTGGGATGGGGTGGGGTGGGTCCCCCCGACCGCTGCTGTCACCAAGGTCTGGGATGGAGATCCGCGTTCTGCCTCTGCCAGGGAGCTGGGAAGCTCTGGGAAGGCGGGCAGGGCGCTGGGAACACGCACTGCGATAGCCCCGTAAAGCACAACAAATCGGTTTGATCTTTGTTTCTCAAGGACAAACCAATTACGCCCGTCAGAAGGCAAAGCTGCATAATCGGGTTTCTGCGAGTCCCTCGCCGTGTTACAGTGGTTTATTTGTCAGGCTGGTGTTGGCAGGGCCGGTGTTAATTCCCAGCCCGTCCCTGACGGTGAACTTGGTGTTTCAGCCCAAGGTCAGAGGGTGCCTGTGGAGTCCGTGCGCTCCCCGCAGCGCCTGAGCACGGCTCGTGGCCACGGACCCTGTCCTGTGCTCCGGCCTGGCCGAGGTGAGGGAGGGGCTCCGGCACTTTCCAGATGTAAACAGCCTGTTCTTTGGATGTTGTTAATAACAGGAATGCGAGGAGTGACTAACAACAATGCGCTGACTAGGACAAGCGCTTGGATCTGCTTCCCGGTGCCCTGCTTGAAAGGATACAATTATTTTTCGTAACTGTTTATTTTCCCTTTACAACAAGCTAAGCGAAGCAAGTTTGTCAGAGGCAGAGTGCTCCTAATTTGGTCTCCAGTGACCTCTGCAGCCGTGATTGGCAGCCCGGTGTCAGGAAGGAACTTGTGCCTGTGAGACAGAAATGAGCAGAACAAATGCCGTAGGACAGCCTGGGTTCCCTGGGGGACACGGGCTCAAAAAGGTGAAAGAAGTGCAATTACAGGAGGTTTTCAGCACAGAAAGTTAATTAGCTACTAAATAGCATTTAGTGCAGTTCAACGTGGGGAAATTTATGTTTTGAAAGCAAACAGATCAATGGAAAGCCTGTGGAACAAGCTCTTGGAAAGTCCATGTTGACATCTGTGTACTTTGTACTGTAGCAGCCTGAGCAGTTTTTCCCAGGTTTCCCCAACAAACAGGAGGAATTGTTAGATTTGTTTCCCACATGTTTGCAGATGTATAGAAATGCTTCCACATGAGGATGTTTTGACATTTAATTTTAGAAATTCTGGCTAGGCTTTCTAAATCCAGGCTATCCAACACCTTGTTCCCTAGTCACTGTGGTCAGTGGAAATCGATTCTGTTCGGGTTCTCTGAGGCGCAGGAACTTCAAGTTCCAAATGTTTTCAGCCAAAGGGTGGATTTAACACAATTCTTAACCTGGTTACTGGTCTGTGCTGGTCAGAGTGAGGAGCTGGTGCGACGGCAGCGTTTCCCTGTCCGTGGCTGACTGTGTGGCCACACTCCATGGGAAGCTGGTGCTGTCCTGAGAGTGTCCTTCCAGCCCTGCTCTCCAGAGTGAGCAGAGAAATTTTGACATCTTTTTTTTTAATCCTAAATTACCAATCTGGTTTCCTTTGCATGTCTTTCATGTCACTGAAGTCAGCACGTTTCACAGTCTATAATATATGTATTTTGTCAAGGACACTTTTTTTATCAGAACAATGGATTTGGGTTCCAGATGCTCAATATTACCTCACTCTGTACAGCCACTGCACTAAATTTTTAGGCATTTCAGGATAGCTTTGAACTTTTGTTGGCAGATTATTTGTTTGAAGCTGTCTGTCTTAGCAGCTGATGCTGCCAGGAGCTGTTTCACCTTGCTGGGAAGAAGAGGAACCCAGAAGGTCAGTGCCTGTGGGGAATAGTGTAGAAACAGAGAAACGCTAACCCCTGGGGAGGAAAAGGGGCATGTAATTCCCATTACATGGATGCTCATACATTATGATGATACTCATTGTCTGTAAATGATGGTCCCAAGCCGGCATGCAGGAATGCTGGGGCTGTGGGAGCTGTTATTAGTGACAGCGTGCGTTAGCGCAGGGGTGATGGAGAGCCAGCTCCAGCAGCAGGGTCTGGCTCTGGCAGGGGGCTCTCTGGGAATCAGGTGGTGCACGCTGACAGCTTGGGTAACTGCCACATCATGGCTGTAGCCTTCAGCCCCTTTCTCTCTCGTAATTATATTTGTCACATCACATCGTAAAATGAGTTATTAGGTCTTTGTTGCTGAAATTGGCTTCCCAGGTAATCGGGGCAGGTCTCTGGAACAGAAATAATAACTGGGTTTAGCTCTCTCTGCACCGTAGGTGTGTTCCAGGGCTTTGGAACTGTGAGTTGGGTCCCACTGCTGTAGGTTGAGTCTCACCTGCAGTGTCTGAGCTCCTTGACTGTGTGAGAGGTCCCATGTGGTGGGAGGGGAATGGTGGCTCCTTAGGGGCTGCAAAGGCTCCAGGAATGTGGATATGGTTGGCTGCTGTAGTTGATTGTTGAGTGGAAAAAGTATATCAGCCCCTGGTCCTGCTCCCTGGCAGGAATGGGATGTGTTTTGAGACAAGAGTGGTGGGACTTGGGTGAGGGCAAAAGGCTGAAGTGGAATCACAGAATCATTTGGGTTGGAAAAGCCCTCAGAGATCGAGTCCAGTCATTCCCCCAGCACTGCCAAAGCCACCACTGACCCATGTCCCCACATGCCACATCCACATGGCTGTTAAATTCCTGCAGGGGTGGGGACTCCACCACTGCCCTGGGCAGCCTGTTCCAATGTTTGACAGCCCTTTCCATGAAGAATTTTTCCCCAATATCTAACCTGACCTTCCCCTTGCACAACTTGAGGCTGTTTCCCTCTGTCCTGTCCCTTGTTCCCTGGGAGCAGAGCCTGACCCCCAGCTGGCTCCACTCTTCTGTCAAGGAAGAGAAGGTCCCCCCTGAGCCTTCTTTTCCCCAGGCTGAGCCCCCCCAGCTCCCTCAGCTGCTCCTGGGGCTCCAGACTCTTCCCCAGCTCCAATCCCTTCCCTGGACGTGCTCCAGCCCCTCCATGACCTTCTTGGACTGAACATGGCCCAGGGTTTCCTAACCCAGGTTTCGCTAATCCTCCTTGATTTTTTTCCCTGTCCCTTTTATTTCCATGGCCCACTGCACTTGTTTTGCTGACCAGTGCTGTGTACTAGCTGGTGCTCTGTTTTTCCTGGATCCCACAGCCCAAAGTCTCTCTGGAATGTTCCTCTGGCTATTTGCGTTGCAGTACTTCAGCTCCCTGCTTTTACAGGGTGCTCTGGGATAAATTCCTCATCCAACAGATAGAATAGTCTGACAAACAATAAACTCTTCCCCCTGCATCTGTCTATCTTGAGTGCCTGGTTAGAGGACTCCCCAAACCCCACAAAATTAGCAGAGATCATAGTGCTTATTGTTACTGGCCTACAGAATGATCTCAATATTAAAATTTTGTTTAAAAGTAGTACAGAAATTAGAGTGTTTTCAATTTTTTTTCAATCAATATGTACAGGAAAAAGTAATTTTAGACACAGTGCGGGTTTTTTCCAAATTTCCCCAGTGACTCAGTGAGCACCAGCACGAGGTGGTTCTGTCTCTGCATCTGTCCTGAGTGTGAATGTTTGTGTCCATTGACCCCTGTGAAGGGCAGGGGGGCACAGGTGTCTCTTTCAGATTTCACCCTCTGCATCAGTGAGAACATTGGAATTTCCCTGGGCCGCACAGGCTGAGACACTCTGCTCACCCTGCCTGGAAAGGGGGAACCCACTGACACAAGATGCTTCCGTGCCTGTGGGATGCGTGTGGGAGCTTGTCACCGGTGGCTGGATGGGAACTGTAAACATTTGTCTTGGAGAAGCATTTCCGGAAGATCCCCCAGTGCCAGGACTGTGCCCAGGCTCTCCTGCCCGCGGGTCTCGGCTGGCTGCTGCTGCAGCTGGGGCAGGTTTGGGTTATGGAGCAGCTGCAAATGCCGTGCTGTGCTGAGGAACTACAGAATGCTCAGGATCAAAGCCACCCTGCCCAGCTCTACTGTAACTCATTTCTGGCAGTTCTCTGGACACTTCTGCTGGTCATTTCAGGTGATGTTTTGAAGAATGGACGCATGGACCTCTGTGACCAGGACCTGCATGATCCTCACACCAACCCATCCTCCAGCCCACTGCCATACTGACCAGCTCATCTTTGCAAGAGTTTTAGAAAATGGGTTGCCTCTGCTTAGTCTTTGAGTTAGTTTGAGTCATCTCTTCCAGGAAAATCCTGTGTAACCAGCTGTGGCTGTTACGAAGTGTTGCTCCATAAATACCAGCTGCTCCTAGCAGGCAGTCCAGCCCAAGTGTCTTGTACCAGGACTCTTGTTACATCTGCATTAATGTTAGATACTGAATGTTTTAGAAAGTGTTACATTTTGCTGCTTTATCAGAAAGTAATGCTTGATTTTTCATAAAGGCCAGTACAATCTTCATGGAAAAATTCCCAAAACAGGGGATGGTGTACAGCTGTGCCTGTGGTCCGAGGTATCCTGGTGTCTAACAGTTGGAGTGAGTTTGGATGTGTGGTGTGATCCCTAATGCCACATCCCTTCTGAGTCCTTGTTCTCCGAATGCCCTGAATGTGAGTTCTGCTTCGCTGCTTCCTTTCCAAAAACTGGAGCAGCAGAACTTCATTCCCAGAGAGCCACGAAGCTGCTCCTTTAGCTGTAGTCACCAGCCTTGGTCTCATCCAGACAGTGCTACAGGAGCAGGAATGGGCTCGGGGATCTGAGTCACACATTGGAACGGGCCTTGGTTAAAAATGTAACCAACTCCCTGGGCTGTCCTGAGCCCTGTCTGTCGGAATGCACTGCCCTGACCCACGGGGAGATGCTGCCCATGAGGCTGGTCCCTGGGGAAGAGGCCCTGGAGCCAGGCGCGGGAGGCACACGGATGTGAAGTGCATGCTGAGTGTGTGATTTCCAGCGTTCAGTGCCCACATTGTTGGATAAGAGGATTAGAAAACACCACATAAAGTGGCCTTGCAGGGGGCTGCTTTGTACCTGCTCCGGGCCTTGTCTGGCAAACCCCGATTTCACAGCAGAGCCCATTCAGAGCCCGCGCCGAGATTGTTCACGTGCATTGGCCTTTTTACGAGCCAAGGGGTCACAGTTTCACATTCACTTAATTCCCAAAGCACTGATATTTTTCTTTTGGGATCGGGGCTGGTGGGGACATGGAGGCTTTTTGAGTCTGAACTCAGTTTGCATTTAAAGCGGGAGATCTGGGGTGGATTGGGAAAGGGTTGGGTTCGCCTTCTCTGCTTTGCAGCGGGTTGAAGAGCTCAGGTGTGATTTCCCAATCCTTAACTCTCCCAAGTTTCAAGATTGCAAGTGGAAACCATTTGTCTGGAGTTTATGGACACGAATCCAGGCTTGGCAGGTCCACTTGCAGAGGTGTAATGAGAAACTCGAGTTCAGGGGAAACATCTTTGGATCTCACTGGTCAAAGAGGGAATTTCCCAGATGAGATCCCAGGTCCATGCTGCTGTTGGAATGTGCTCATTCCTCCTGTCCCCATCCTGGTGTGGAGTGGCTGAGCTGGACACTGAGGGGATTGCTTGAGCTTCTTCATTTTGCCTTCTCAGAAGTTGGTGTTTTGAGGAATGGGTTTGGCTCTCCCTAGTTCTGCATGCAAGAACTTTAGGAATAAAGACCAAAACCAGGATGCTTTTTGGGATGGTAGGGAATTAATTGAAATAAAAATAATTTATGCTTCAGAACTCTGACTAAAGGTTTTTAGCATGGAGTAGCTGTGGTTGTTGCATGTACCCACAGCCTCCCATGGCTGATGGAGTTTTTGTCCCCATGCTCTGTCCACAGGGACACGTGTGACAATCGCATGACCTGCTCCACCAGCTCTGCCTCCAGCCTGGACACCAGTGCCCAGTTCCAGGAGAACAATGGGCAAATGCAGAGCACCAGATGGGATGAACAGCAGAAGGTATTTGCCCTCGAGCAGGTGTGTGGTGTCTTCAGAGTTGACCTGGGACAAATGAGATCACTTCGCCTTTTCTTCAGGTACTGGGTCCTTGTGTGTGAGCCGTGTGTGAGCCATGTGTGAGCTGTGTGAGCCATGTGTGAGCTGTGTGAGCCGTGTGTGAGCTGTGTGTGAGCTGTGTGAGCTGTGTGAGCCCTGTGTGAGCCGTGTGTGAGCGCTGTGTGAGCCCTGTGTGAGCCCTGTGTGAGCCGTGTGTGAGCTGTGTGAGCTGTGTGTGAGCTGTGTGTGAGCTGTGTGAGCTGTGTGTGAGCCATGTGTGAGCTGTGTGAGCCGTGTGTGAGCTGTGTGTGAGCTGTGTGAGCTGTGTGAGCCGTATGTGAGCTGTGTGTGAGCTGTGTGTGAGCCGTGTGTGAGCTGTGTGTGAGCTGTGTGAGCTGTGTGAGCCGTATGTGAGCCGTGTGTGAGCCCTGTGTGAGCCCTGTGTGAGCCGTGTGTGAGCTGTGTGAGCTGTGTGTGAGCTGTGTGTGAGCTGTGTGAGCTGTGTGAGCTGTGTGAGCTCTGTGTGAGCTGTGTGTGAGCTGTGTGAGCCGTGTGTGAGCTGTGTGAGCTGTGTGTGAGCTGTGTGTGAGCTGTGTGTGAGCCCTGTGTGAGCTGTGTTGGAGCTGTGTGTGAGCTGTGTGTGAGCTGTGTGTGAGCTGTGTGTGAGCCCTGTGTGAGCCCTGTGTGAGCCGTGTGTGAGCTGTGTGAGCTGTGTGTGAGCTGTGTGAGCTGTGTGTGAGCCCTGTGTGAGCCCTGTGTGAGCCGTGTGTGAGCTGTGTGTGAGCCCTGTGTGAGCTGTGAGCTGTGTGTGAGCTGTGTGAGCCCTGTGTGAGCTGTGTGTGAGCTGTGTGTGAGCTGTGTGAGCTGTGTGTGAGCCCTGTGTGAGCCCTGTGTGAGCTGTGTGTGAGCTGTGAGCTGTGTGTGAGCTGTGTGTGAGCTGTGTGTGAGCTGTGTGAGCTGTGTGTGAGCCTGTGTGAGCTGTGAGCTGTGTGTGAGCTGTGTGTGAGCCCTGTGTGAGCCCTGTGTGAGCTGTGTGTGAGCTGTGTGTGAGCTGTGTGTGAGCTGTGTGTGAGCTGTGTGAGCCCTGTGTGAGCTGTGTGTGAGCCCTGTGTGAGCTGTGTGTGAGCTGTGTGTGAGCTGTGTGAGCTGTGTGTGAGCTGTGTGAGCCCTGTGTGAGCTGTGTTGGAGCTGTGTGTGAGCTGTGTGTGAGCCCTGTGTGAGCTGTGTTGGAGCTGTGTGTGAGCTGTGTGTGAGCCCTGTGTGAGCTGTGTGTGAGCTGTGAGCTGTGTGTGAGCTGTGTGTGAGCCCTGTGTGAGCTGTGTTGGAGCTGTGTGTGAGCTGTGTGTGAGCCCTGTGTGAGCTGTGTGTGAGCTGTGTGAGCTGTGTGTGAGCTATGTGTGAGCTGTGAGCTGTGTGTGAGCTGTGTGTGAGCTGTGTGTGAGCCCTGTGTGAGCTGTGTGTGAGCTGTGTGTGAGCTGTGTGTGAGCTGTGTGTGAGCCATGTGTGAGCTGTATGATTTCTGGGAGTTGTGCATGCTCTGTGTTGGGGCTCTAGGGGGAGGTGGTTTCTGCAATTTTACCTGGAAGCCTTTCCAGAACAATTGCCTACAGGAAAGTGAGTGTCAGCCTTCCCAAGGAGAGCCTCTGAATTACAGTTACAGAGCCGAAAGGTTTTATTTTTAGTGAAGGAAAGGTTGCTCTTAGCTGTCATATCAAAAATGCTTCAAATAACCTGGGGATGTGAAAAACGTCTTTATCTTTGGTACCTTTGCCTGCCCCTCACCAGGCTCCTCTAGAGTCTTGCTGCTCTCACCCTCTTCAGTTATCTTTCAAATTACTACAAAATTTATTTCAAATTATTGCAAAAACATTTTTACTCCCTCTTTTTGCTCTCGCTCCCTGTTTCTTTGGACAAAGCTGTGTGTGAGCAAGTCTGCGCATCCCAAGGAGATGACTTTGTGTACTGCCTTAATGTTTCTGGGACAGACTTCCTGTGGTTTTTTCTCCAGGGAAGACAAATTTTAATTCCTTCATGTGAAGGAAGGGTAAAAATAGTGCTGTTACCAGGCACAAGTGGAGAAAATTGTCACTCTGGCCATGTCATACAATCATAAAATGTCTCAATTGGAAGTGACCCGTAAGGATCATTGAGTCCCAGAGATGTAAAACTGCCTCTGTGCCCTGTTTGAAGGGGCAGCTTGGTTGGTGTTGCACTTTGTCACTTGCTTTGCACTGTCTCTCCCCTGAGGCGCCGTGTCCCTGCTGGTCCCTCGCTGTGCTGGGTGGTCCCTGCAGGTTGTTCTCCGTTGTTCCCACAGTGATGAGGCATGTACCTGTGGGCAGCTGGTGGTGGCGAGCAGGGAGAGCCAGTACAAGATCTTCCATTTTCATCACGGTGGCCTGGATAAACTGTCTGAGGTGTTTCAGCAATGGAAGTACTGCACAGAGACCCATCTCAAGGACCAGGTACCTGAGCGAGGCTCTTGGTGTTTCACACTTGGGTTGGTGCACTGGAGAAATGAGGCTTTGAGTTCATGTCACCAGGCCAGGCAGGAAGCTGCCAGGTGCTGGATGTTTAGGATGGAAGTGCAAGCCAGACTCAAGGTCTCTCTTGGACTTGTCTGTCTCCACACATTCCTATTCTACCTGTGGAATATGGGGGAAGATCATCCAGAAGACTTACTTAGGTAGTGATTTTGCTAGACCTGACAGGTCGGCACTGTCCTTTAGGGACAGAAGGTGTCTGGAAATCTGCAGAGATAGGTTGGAAATTGTGTCAGAGCCTTTCATCCATCTTGTGACGTGTAACATTGTGTTTGGAGAATGTTTTGACAAGGCATCTTGCCATATTTTGTTCAGTCTACATACAAATGTGATAAGAGCTCTTTAATTATCTGTTTAAGATATTGTATGTGCTTATTAGAAACAGTGATTTTTAAATTTCCATCCTTCCCACAGAGCCCCCCGCTGCTTTTCTTATTACAGTCGCATGGGCTCACTTTTTGCATTGAGCAACCTTTGATTTTTAAATTAAATGTCAGCTGCAGCCTTGCACTGGGATCCTGAGTGCCCTCAGAGAGCCTGGCAGCGCAGTTCCCCGCTCTCCTAACAGCAATCCCTTTGTATATGGCCAATCATATGTAATTTATTGCAGGCATTCCTGGCAGGGGCAAGTTTTGCTGTAAGCAGCATTAATTCAGTTTCAGGTCAGGGATAAGATTGGAGGAGGAATGGAAACTAATTTTTTTTTAAGATGAAGCTGTTTTGTGGTGGATTTTAATTATTCAAATCACTCTTGTTATTGTAATGGTTGGAATTTAAAAAAAAACCAACAAAACAAAACCTCCCCAAGTGCAGCTCCTCAGTGCTTAATCCTACACGAACCATGCAGAGGTTTCCCTGCTCTGGGCTTCACACTCTGCTGCTCTCCCTGGCTCCTGCTGCAGTTTTGGTTTGTTTTCCCCCATTCAGCAGCTTGCAGATGAGAAAACCTGCATGCAGTTCTCCATCCGCCGCCCCAAGCTGCCCTCCTCAGAGACCCACCCCGAGGAGAACTCGTACAGGCGCCTCGACGTGTCTGCCTGGCTGCACCACCTCAACGAGGCCGGGCAGGTGGAAGAAGAGTACAAGCTGAGGAAGGTGAGGGGCTTTCCTCTGCTCATTCCTGTGCAGAGCTTGAGTCCCCAGGGGGAACTGCAGGAGTTTGCATTCCTGCCAGGGGCAAGAGCTGGGCATTTGGGAGGATGGAGACTGGTGAGTGAAGCCCTGGCTGGACATCTTGCTGTGGGACTGGAATCTGCTCAGGTAGGAGTGCATTCCAGCAGATTCCCACCTGGGCATGTCCTGTATCACCTGCTCTAGGTGACCCTGCCTTGGCAAGGGAGGTTGGACTGGATATCTCTAGAGGTCCCTTCCAACCCTAACAATTCTGTGATTCTGTGATGGTGGAGCATTTCCCTGACCAAGGAGCTGTCCCACTTCTGCTGCCATTTGAAATCAATAAACCGAAGTGCCCAGTGCCTGCTGTGTTTGCAGAATGTGTGACCGAGTCACAGAGAACACTGGAGCTTGCTGAAAGAACTGAGATGGTTGAAATAGCTGAGATTGTATGAACCGAGATTGCTGTATAAACTGAGATTGCTGTATGAAATAACAGGGCTGAGGGGAGCACTGGGCCCAGGCCCTGAGAGGGAAGTTTGCAGTGCAGTGCAGTCTCCAGGATTTGGGATTAAGCCGTGACATGAGAACGACACGTTAATCATAGAGCCTCTCCGGGGGTGGTTATTGACATTGAAATGAGCCTGATTTGTGTCTGATCTGGGAATAGAGGGCCAGCACTTTCCCTCTAAACATGTGCAAATTGCAGGAGCTTGAATCAAGGCGTCACTTGTCAGGAAAGAACTGCAGAGGCACCAAAGCACAGCAGCAGGCAGTTGCTTGTTGCTGTTTTTGGGAATGCTAAAACTGTACCAGCCATAACTTTTGCTCCTTCTTCCAGGCCATTTTCTTTGGTGGGATTGATATTTCCATCCGTGGGGAGGTGTGGCCCTTTCTGCTGCACTACTATAGCTACGAGTCCACTTCTGAAGAGAGAGAGGCACTGAGGCTGCAGAAGAGGAAAGAATACTTTGAGATCCAGGAGAAAAGGTAACAGACCATCATCATCCTCCCCTGCTCATCTTCCTTGGGCCAGACCTCGCAGTGACACGTCAGTCTCTGCATCCTTTGCATCAGGAGAGTAGAGAAGAGAAGTGGGAGGGATGGTGAAGGAGGCATGTTGGGCACTGCTGACCTCCTGAGGCTCTGGGGCTAATGCCATGGAGCTCAAACATTACCTTCCCTGGGCTCTTGAAACAGGCTCGTCAGTACCACGCAGGGGAGCGCCTCACAGGCAAGGCTCGGGTTAGAACACTGAAGGAGAAATAGGGATCTTATATTTCTTTATAAATAAAATGTACATAAAAATAAGGGATGAGAAGGGTTATGTACTTCCAGAAGGTTGATAATGCAAGAATTGGGTGTTGTTAAATGGAGGTGGGTACATTGAAGCTGGAGAGGGATGGTACTGTTAATCAGGAGACAGTCAAACCAGAGTGCTGAGTTCTGGTGTGCTGAGTTCCAAGGAGCAGTGGAGAGCAGAGCCTGATGCTTCTGAAGTGCTCATTGCAGCAAACACGTTGTGTCATCCCATTTATAACCCAGGAGGCTCCTTCCAGTAATCCCTTGGGACAGGCAGTCCGCTGTTCTGGACAGACCTGCTGGTCTGTTTTTCGGGTGCTGAGGAAACTCAGTACACGAATAGCTTTTCTCTGCAAACTAAGACTGAAATGAGGCTTTTTGTTCATTGTGGCAATCACATTCCTCTCTTGGCAACCCTGTGCTGTTGCTGCACGGTTTCCAGGTTGTCCATGACTCCGGATGAGCAGAAGGATTTCTGGCGCCAGGTGCAGTTCACAGTGGACAAGGATGTCGTGAGGACCGACCGCAGCAACCAGTTCTTCCGAGGGGAGGACAACCCAAATGTGGAGACCATGAGGTGAAGTGTCTGATTCCGGTGTCCTAAAAACCATGTCCTGCTCAATATAGAGACAACTTGATCAGCTCCCAGCCCAGGCTGCCTGGGAGTGCTGCACAGCACCCACCATGCCTCTGGAACCAAGGGATGCAACAGCGAGGCCTTCCCCCAGTGCTCCCACTGCTGCTGTAGCCGTTCCCTTCTCGATCCTATAACCCTGCTCCCATCCCAGAGCTTCTCTGCACACACAGGCACAGCAAAGGTGCTGTGGTAGGGCTGTAGGCAGGTGGTTGGGTCTGTGGTTCTCTTGATGGGGTAGAGGACAAGCACACCAGAGTCTGCTCCGTGAGAGTGTGACCTGTAGAGGCGTGACCTCAAAAGAGTTGGGTTTCATCCAGCAGTATGGCTTGGAGCTTTATGGATGTGTTGGGCATCATCTCTCCTTTCCCACGGGCCCTTCATTTCTGTCCTCTTAATCTTTTTAAAGTCTCATTTTCTGTTTATATTTTGCTGTCTGTGAATGCCAGACCTTTTCCTGAAGTTTATGCCACAGGACTGGTGTTTGCAGCAGGGCTTCCCTTTCTGTTATAGCACCTCACATGAGGCTCTGTGTCTTTGTCCCTGAGTTGATGCTGTCACCTGCCCTCACCTGTCCCACCTCTCTGTTTCTGTCTCTGCTCCAGGAGGATCTTACTGAACTATGCAGTATTTAACCCAACCATTGGATACTCCCAGGGCATGTCTGACCTGGTTGCCCCACTCCTGGCAGAGGTCCTGGATGAGTCGGATACTTTCTGGTGCTTCGTTGGATTGATGCAGAACACGATCTTCATCAGCTCTCCCCGGGACGAGGACATGGAGAAGCAGCTGGTGAGGCTGTGTGCTGGGCAGCCTTCAGCCCTGTCAAGGCTTCTTCTCTCCCCAGTTCCCTGGGCTGGGGCATTCCAGCATGCCAAGTCACACTCCAAAGCCCCTACATCCTTGGGGTGATCCTTGGGATTGTTATGTGCAGGGCCGGGAGCTGGACTTTGATGATCCTTTGTGGGTCAGTTCCAACTCAGGATATTCTAGGATTCTGTGATTCTATTGAAACACCTGGTGGATAGAATTGATCCTGGGTGATTGAGGCACTCCAGAGGCCATTATATCCATCTTTCTTGTGAAATGGCAGCTGAGGGAGAAGAGCTCTCCAGCTCTCCAGCTCTGGCTGCGCAGAGTGCTGAGGGGAGCCCAAGGTAGGGCCTCAGCTCAGGTTGTCCTTTGCAGCTGTACCTGCGTGAGCTGCTGCGGCTGATGCACCCCCGCTTCCACCAGCACCTGTGTGCCCTGGGAGAGGATGGGCTGCAGATGCTCTTCTGTCACCGCTGGATCCTGCTCTGCTTCAAGCGGGAGTTCCCGGAGGCCGAGGCGCTGCGCATGTGGGAGGCGTGCTGGGCTCACTACCAGGTGAGGCAGCTGCCACGGGCACGGCGCGTCCTGGCTGAGTCCTCGCCCCTCAGTACTGAAGATTTCCAGAAAGGCTCTTAGCAGCAAAGTAGCCAAAAGAAGTTGGGTCTGTGGCTATGGCAGAGGTTTATCTATGTAGCAGGAGGATGGAGCCCTGCTTGCCTCTCCTCCTTGGGGGTGTCCGGGCTTCACAAGGAGGTGTATCAGAAAATGCTGAACACCCACTTCTGAAGTTCAGGCTTCTCTTACACAGCTGGGAAATGCCTTCCCAGAAATCTGCTCTGTGGTGCAAGCACTGGTGCAGACCTTGCTGCCGTGCTGTGAAGGGAAGAGGCTTTGGCTCAGCTGTGGTTCAGAAGTCACCAGTAACTCACGTTCTCACCACTGGGCAGAACTGAAGGGAGCAAAATCTCTCACCAAGGACCCGTTTGCGGAGGGTGGGAGGTGAAGGCAGAGCTCTGCCTCCACCTGCTGTACAGCAGCCCCTCTGTTCCCATTGCAGACAGACTATTTCCACCTCTTTATCTGCGTGGCCATCGTGGTGATTTACGGGGACGACGTCATTGAGCAGCAGCTGGCCACTGACCAGATGCTGCTGCATTTCGGCAACCTGGCCATGCACATGAACGGGGAGCTCGTACTCAGGAAGGTAAATGCCCAGGTGCCCGTGTGGGACAAGGTCCAGAGATGAGTTAGAGTGTTGAGAAAACCAGGGACTGCTGCTTCAGCTTGGCATCTCCTGTATCCTTGTGGCTGGGTGGGATGCTGCTGTTTGCCTGGAAACAAGATTTGCAGCAGGAGGAGGTATTTGTTGAGTGCTTGGGAGGTGACAGTGTGGTTGGGATAACCCTTGTTTGGATAACCTGCTCAGGGAAATGGAGATAGAGCTGTTGGGGCCATGTTGGTTCCCTCTTGGCTGGGAGGGACTGGGGCCATGGGATGAGCTGTGGTGTGTGGCAGCCCCTGTGACCTGCCACTGTCCCCAGTGCCCCGGGTAACCCTCAGCTGTTTGGCTGGACGTGCCTTTGCTGAGGCGCAGGTAGCCAAGCAGGAGGATTGGGTGGGGGGCCACCTCAGCTCTCCGTGTTGGTCTCCTGGTAAGGAGTGAACGTTTTTCCCCTCTCTCCCCCTAGGCCAGGAGTCTGCTCTATCAGTTCCACCTGCTCCCCCGCATCCCCTGCAGCCTGCACGACCTCTGCAAGCTGTGTGGGACAGGCATGTGGGACAGTGGCTTCATCCCCGCTGTGGAGTGCTCTGGCCACCACCCGGAGTCCGAGAGCTGCCCATACGGGGGGCTGGTGGAAGTGTCTTCTCCTAAACCAGGAAGTGAAGGCAAGAAAGGCCTGAAAACACGGGATGTCTTTGCCTTCCGAAAATAGCTGGGAGGAACAGGGTGCGACAGCGGAAGGGAAGGGCAGGAAGGATGTGCATAGGAAAAAACGTTGAAGAAAAAAATGGAGGAATAGCTTGTCAAGACTCCTGAGAAGACTGAAAGGTGCGGAATGGAAGAGGAATTAAATTGCTCTGTAGGGGAAGTTCCATTGCACGGGTGGTGGAACCTGAGAGAGAGGCGTCGACCCAGGAACCGTATTTGGATTTGATTTTGTTAGAAACAAGCTTTTCTAGGTTTTAACAAGGACTTTTTATTCTGCCTCTGGGACTGGACTGGTTAGCAACCAGAACTTTCTTACTTGCTGGTGAGAAACGAGAACACTCTGGGGAGCCAAGGCTACCCAGCAGTGTTGGTGGGCAGGTGGCAGGAGCAGAGCCAAGGCCACTGTCCCCTCACCCAGAGCACACCACGCGCTCTCCGCTTCAACCAAAACGTGCAGCTTCTGGCTTCTTTCTAAAGCCATAAAAGCCATTTTAGTTATAATCTGCCAAAAATAAAACTGCAGACCGTTGGGATTGCAGGAAAGGTGTCTGCTTTGTCAGCAAGGAAGGACTGGTGACCTCAAAGTCTTGTCTCTGGCCTTTTCTGGTTTTATAGGATACTGGCTGGCATGATTTTTTTTCCATTTTTATAGAAAATGGACAGCCCCACATCTCAAAGCACTGCTGCTCTGAGTCAGGGTATTTCACAGGCACCGCCCAAAGTTTCCTTCTTCATGAGATACTGCGAAGCAGTTCTTCCCTGGGACGTAGGTGAGGCCCTGGCACAGGGTGCCCAGAGAAGCTGTGGTTGCCCCTGGATCCCTGGAAGTGTCCCAGGCCAGGCTGGACGGGGCTTAGAGCAACCTGGCCTAGTGGAAGGTGTCCTGCCCATGGCAGGGGTTGGAATGAGATGAGCTTTAAGGTCCCTTCCAACCCAAACCATTCTGTGATTCTCTCACATTACAGCAAAGCTGTTTCTTTATGCTGACAACTGCAGACTTTAATACTTTAGTCTGCTGTTTCCAGTATGTTTCCCATTGTGTTTCCTTTGGCTCTCCTCAATTACTGAATATTCACTGTCCTTGCCTGTCACTGCCACAGCCTGTGGCACATACACTCCGTGTGGGTTTTAGGCTCTTCAGTCAGTGCCAGTGCCCCCCGTTCCACATCCCAAAGTGAAAATGAAACTTGCTTTGTTGCAGTCGTTTTTGATGAGCTCTGTCTGATAAAGGTTTCCCTTGGGGTGTTTTTGAAAGGGCAGCATTTCTCTCGTCTGCTGTAAATTTTGCCAGCCAGAAGTGGAGCTGGGGCCTCGAGCCCTCTTGCCAAAGGTTCTTACCAAATTCCATGGCCTCCAAAGGCGTGTCCTGAGCCAGCGTTTGTGCCAAACAGAGCCAGGGGAGCAGTTTCCTTGTGGGGGTGGAAAAGGAGCTGAGGTGGCAGTGGGCTGTGCCTCCCTGCATCCCTCTGCAGCCTTCCCTGGCTGTCCTGCTCCCTCTCACTCCCTCCACGCTGCTTCCCACAGAGCTGCCCTAGGCAGGCTCACTTCCCAGCTCTGCCTCTCAGGAATGTTTGTGTGGAACTACCGTGTCCTCGGGCAGTGCTGGGTGGGTTCCTGCACTTGACAAGCACATTTCTCTCAAAATCCTTCTGCAAAGCCTTACCCACAGCCTGTCCTGGAGCCCCATTCCTGCTGGGAAGTGAGGCTGGAGCTCGGATGCTCTGTGTGAACCAGCACCAGCCAAGAGCACGCAGTGTTCCTGAATGGAAGAAGCCTTGACCCACTGAAGGCAACATGCCAAGGGCTGGCTGTTGAGTGGCAGGAGGACAGTTCAGCTCCCAATTTGTGTGCCTTTAATCCAGAGGACGAAAACTTTCTCCTGGATGAGAGCAGTGGGGAAACCCACTCAGAATGGCACAGCTCTGAGCTGGCCCGGCTGCGGCAGCTCCGAGGCTGCAGGTGTGAGCTGGGGTTTGGCAGGGGACACCTCGTGTAAGGGCTGGGGCTGCTTTGCTCTGGGACGGGGAGTTCATCAAGATTTATGATGTTTCAGTGATAATAAAAGTTTGTGTGAGGCTTTTGTGTGTCCATTGCTGTGCGGGCTGGGGACAGCACTTGGGCAGACACCATTCATTCCCCAGCTTGAGCCGCCCCTTTTGCAGCCACTCAGAGACGTGCTGAGTGCGGGGCCTGCACTGCTGTCCCCAGGCTCTGCTGATGGCAGCCCGAGGACCTGTGGCAGCACTCGATGGCTCCATCCAGATGGAAGCTCCAAGTGGCAGTGGCTGAATTCAGGTCAGAAAAACCACCCGGCAGAAAATGCCAGAAGCATCTTCCTGCAGAGCCAGTCGGTGGCGTGGGGACAGGTGCCAGCTCCCCAGGGGGACAGCAGGAGCCAGATACTGCCTTCTGCCACCTGCCAGCCCCACGTGGGACGGGCATCGCTGTGAGGCCTTGGCAGCACCGTGGCTGCTCCTGGTGCCGGGGCAGCCGGAGCCTCCCAGGAGCCGCGAGCTGTGGGCAGCCCTGCCAGGACTGGGCATGGGGGCAGCCCCTGCGGGGCTCACGGGGTGCTGGGCACAGGGGAACAGCCCCTCCTCATCTCCCCACTCCTGCAGTGGGCTGGGAGGCACCAGCAAACCCCTCCCAGAAGAGCCAGAGCTGGTTTTGCTGCAGCACTCGTTCCCAGCCAGTAAAAGACAATAGGAAGAGATGAAGTAGATAATTTGGAGTGTTATTTTTCCACTATTAAAATGTCATTCAGCAATGTGGAAATCACTCAGGATTCGTTTAGTTAAAGACTCTGCACTGCAGCTTTCCAGCATGTGGAGTAAGCTGGGTTCTGTTTGAAGCAGGGCTCAGCTCTGGGTGTGCATCACTGGGACCAATTGCCTCCCTTGGCCACTCTGCCATGCCTGGTGTGCCCTGAGTGTCGCTCTGCCAGCAAGAGACTTCAGGTGTCTGTCCCTGTGCTCCCCACTGGAGCTCCCCATGCCCCTGGCACACTCTGACCCCACTTTGCCACAGTCAGGGACACAAAGGCGTGGAGCTGGTCCCCAGATGCTCCCAAGGACCAGCAGCACTCACGTCCCAGTGACCCGATTCCAGTCTCAGCCTGTCCATTAGCTTGTGATGCCATTATTTAACTCACACTGGAGATCCACAACCGTCTGAGCTTGTCGGGGGGGGCAGATGGGATCTGTGAAGCCAACCGGAGCCCTCTGGCAGTGCCTGGGATAGCGCTGGAAGCAACCTTGGGATTTTCCTGCAGTGAAAGATGGCAACGAGTCACACACTGGACAGGGCAGTGTATTTCCAAGGTCCTTCTGGCCTGTCCCCAAGATTTTCCTTTGTGACACTCTTTGCCATCTGAAAAAAAAAAAAAAAACAAGAAACAAAAAAGAAGCCAAGCTTCGGTCCCTACAGAGGAGGAAAGAGGATCCTAGGGACAGTGACCCTCACGTGGCGTCTTCTCGGTCGCCGCCCTGAGCGTTGCATTAGCGGCAGCTGAGCAGCCAAAAATAGCCCCTCGCGAAGGTAAATAGTCAGTGTAAGCCTCTTTAGCCTCAGCCTTGAGCTGACACATCCTCCTGCCTCCCGCTGCCGGGGGGAAGGCGAGCAGGGCGGAACGAAAACGGAGCCCTCTGTCCCTGGTAACGCTACCCTCTGTAATCCCGGTGGGAACCCGATCCTGCGCCTGGAACCCTGAGGAGAGGGGAACAGAGCAGCCTGACACCTCGAGAGGGAGACTGGGCTGGTCCCAGGACACCTGGGCACGGGGGGAGAGGGGAGAGGTGCCACGCGGTGTCCCGAGGCTGGGAGGGGGCGCGGAACGGGGTCAATGGGTCAGCTTCGTTTGTCCTTGGCACTGAGCACTGACCACACAGGTCTGGCCAAACCGCCCCCTGGAGTTTGCTGCACTGGGGAAATTGTCACCTGGGAGTGGGGCAGGGGCAGGTGAGGGGCTTGGTGCCAACGTCCCAGGGCTGGGTGTGTTTGGATGTGGCTCTTTGGCTGTTTTGTCAAGGGACGCTGCCTGTCAAATGAAAAATTACAGCTCGCAAGAACAAAGAGACTCACCTGCCTAAAAAGAATTTCAAACCCAACGTAGCCTGTCCTCCTAGGCTGGCTGATTAATCCCCGGGTCGCTCCGCTTGGGCCATAAAAATAGACCAGTCCGGCCGGCTGGAGCTCACGGGCACATCCTGCCCCGGGCACAGCCCAGCCCTGCCCGAGCGCGGCGCCCCGGGCTCTGCACGCCCTTTATTTGGCTCATTTGAACACAAACACAGCTCGCAATGTGGTTTCACGGCACCTGGAAGAGCAGCAGAGGCTGGGGCAGCTCCGGCAGAGCCCAGCAGGAGCTGTGCCAGCAGTTGCCGGCTCGGACTCGCCGTGGGGCTGCCGGGGCTCTGCAGCGAGGAGCGGCCAGGCTGGCGCTGCCCATCCAGAGCCAGCGGAGCGCGGGTGGG
This sequence comes from Corvus cornix cornix, assembly GCF_000738735.6. Lineage (NCBI taxonomy): Eukaryota > Metazoa > Chordata > Aves > Passeriformes > Corvidae > Corvus > Corvus cornix. Next base: position 11,887,612 of record NC_046347.1, read on the forward strand.
GAAAGCCCTGCTGCAGCAGCACGTGGCTCAGCCCCACACCCAGTCCTTCCCAAAACCACAGGAGTGAGCACGGACACGGCTCAGGCATCCCAGCAAAGGGACCTGGGGTCAGCCAGACTTTGAGTGGTGCTCCTTGCCGACGGTGAGGGATTCTTTGGCAGCCTTCCAGTGCCCCAGTACACCAGGTCCCTCTGAATTCAGCAAGTTCAGGCCCTGCCAAAGCTCCTGCTCCATGTGGCAAAGCAGCAGCAGGAGAAGTAGCAGCCCAAGGACTCTTCCTGGGATTTTTGATTTTGTTTGGCTTGGGTTTGTCTTTCAGAAACCACAAACAAGTTCAGCTTCTTCTGTCTGCAGCCGGGGCTTGACTAACCTTGGCGGTGGCAGAGGCGGCAGGGAGGTGCTGAGGGATGGGCATCTGCCAGAGTCCTCTCTGCTCTCCAGAGGTTTCTGCAGGAGAGACACGGGGGCTGCCACAGAGCCCAGGGACCTGGCAAACACCCCGGCACAGCGATCCTGACGCCTGCATGACCCCGAGCCCTCAGCACTGGGCAGAGCCTGTGCTGTGGATGAAGGCAGAGAGCCCTTTGGTGCTGCTCGTGCTGGGGAGCAAAGGCACCTGCCAGGAGGGCTGCCTGGCCCAAATCGGCTCCAGAAGCTGGGTCCTGGTTTCAGGAACCCAATTTCCACATATCGCAGGTGAGGGTAGGCAGTGAAAAACTTCCAGCCATGACTGAAAACCCTGGACACAGCCCAAACACCAGCTGGCCTTCAGGCCCTCTGCCAAGGTGATAAAACTGCCCCATGCCGATGCCGACAGCAGCAGGAGCACTGGGAAAACGCTGCCGCCCCTCCCCAGGGATCGGGAACAGCGGAGACAGCACAGTCCGGGCTCTGGAGCAGCCCTATGCTGCGACAGCACCCACCCCGGCCGGGATGCAGCGTGGCCAGGACGGGCTGGGAAAGGAAAGGGTGCGGGAGAGCCGGGGCACCGAACAGGGTGCAGAGCTGGGGGACGCTGCGTCCCCTCCCGCAGGTGTGTGGGGACAGGGCAGGTGTGGCTGCCACAGCCGGAGGGTCACAGCCACCCTGGCATAAGCTCCAAGGAGCCCGTGCTCAGGGTGGCAGGAAAGGGTTAAGGAGCTGCCGGAGCGGGAATGAGAGCAGGGAATTCAGCTGCTGACGCAGGTAGGATCTGCCGGCGCATCCCCGTGCAGACACAGCAGCGTCACTCTCAGCTCCTGAGCTGCTTCAGAGCGCTCTGGGAGCGGGGAGTGGGCGTCCGAGCCAGCCCCACGCAGGGAGCAGACCGGGGCCCCCCTGGGCTGTCACCCCCATGGCACTGCCCGGGCCACCCCGGGATGCCCACCCCTGTCCTTGCTGCCACGAACACGGCCTGACCCAGCCCTTCTCCAGCAAACTGCAGCTGGAAGGACGCTCCATGCTCCAGGATGGTCACAGGCATCACGGAGCTCTGGGGCAGAGCCGGGCCGGAGCCCTGCCAGGAGAGGGGCACTGTGGAGCAGTCATGAAGGGTCCACACGTGCCAACCTCTCTGGTCCGGAAAAATTGCTTGTCAGCTTTTGGGTCATAAAAAGACTCAGAACAAGCGGGGCTGGAATAGGTGACACAGGAAGAAACAGACAACTGAGACTCAGAGAGGGACAGACAGAGCCCTGCGGAAAGCGAAGGACAGAGAGGACACAGCCCCCAGGTCTGCGCAAATGGCTGGAGCAAGACCTGACCTTGCCAGAGCTGGGATGGTTCTCAAGAGTCCTTGGGATGGGGAGGTTCCCCTGACAAAGGACCATTTCCTACACAGGTGCATCAGTGCTGGCATCTGGGTTCTGCCACATCGTCCCTGCCGGAGCCAGGGAAGTGGCCGGTGTGGGGCCATGGATCCAGTGTGGGGCCGTGGATCCGGTGTGGGGCCGTGGATCTGGGGTGGGGCTGTGGATCCAGTGTGGGGCTGTGGATCTGGTGTGGGACTGTGGATCTGGGGTGGGGCTGTGGATCTGGGGTGGGGCTGTGGATCCAGTGTGGGGCCATGGATCTGGGGTGGGGCTGTGGATCCAGTGTGGGGCTGTGGATCCAGTGTGGGGCTGTGGATCTGGGGTGGGGCTGTGGATCCAGTGTGGGGCTGTGGATCTGGTGTCTCCACGGTGTGTGGGACACCAGGGGCAAGAGCAGAACCTGGCAAGGGGCTCTTTGCACCAAGCCCCTGCCAGAGCCACGTGTGCCGCCCTCCAGGAGCCGCTGGGAAGTCAGGCCCGATGGAAATATAATGGGATAATCGATGGCCCATTGTTGCTCGGCTTAATTTAGCTGCTCAGGCAGGGAATGAACAGAGCGAACATACGTAAGCAGGAGCCAAGGCGGGAGATGAATCAGCCCTGCATCTTCTGTGGCACAGGGGACAGGACAGGCACGGGCACCTGCCGGGCCCGGGGCTGAGCCCCCAGACGCCGTGGCAGCGGCCCAGGGCGTGGGGAGGTGGCATTATTGAGATTTACTTTGCTTTGTCTAACGCCAGGTCTGAAATGGCTGCACTGGGCTCAGTGTTACATACCTGCATGGCCAAAACTCACTTGGAAGTTGCAGCAGGAGCAAGGAAGCTGCTGGGTGCACTGGGACAGGGAGCTGGGTGCTGGGGCCACAGCTTGGGAAGGACACAGCTGATGATGCCAGGGCTCAGGAAGGACACAGCTCCTGCCAGGGCTCCCCTCAGCCACAGCCCAGCTCCCTATTCCAGGAGAGCCTGCCAGCCTGTGCCCAGCCCAGCTCGGAAGGCCCCAGGGGATGCAGTTTGGGGACAGCCCTCCCACCCTCTCCCAGTGCCTGGCCCCAGCTCTGCAGCCTTCACACTTTGCCCGGCAGCTCAGCGGTGCTCACCCTGATACCTGGGGAATCGCCCTTCCTCCTCACCGTCTGTCTTCCTCACATTCCTCCTGGCTGGCTCACACCCGCCCGGCCCAGCAGCTCGGGCTTTGCTCGTGAATCAGCCCCCGTGGGGTGACAGGGCCGTTCCCTGCCCCTCTCTGCATGGATGTGGATGAGTTTGCTGCTCCTTCCCCTCTGCCTGGGCTCCGGCTGCCCCATTCCGCCCCTCGAGACGCCTCCGAGCCCGAGCATCCCCAGGGATGGATTTGCAGTGTGGCTTCAGCCTGGATTTCATTTCTAGGCTGTCAGCCCATGCCAGTCTCTCCTGGTCCCACTGATTCCCGGTCCTGGCATCCGCAGCACCTCCCGTGCCATGCGCTGCCACTGCCACTCCACCGAGGGTGACACTGGATAGCAGCAGCTCTGGATCCCCAGCCCTCAGGAGAGCGCTGCGGATGAAGTCAGCAACGCCCGTCCCGGGCTCTGGGAGCAGTGGGAGCAGTGGGACACAGACTGGGCAGCAGTGGGCCGGGGGAGACCCAGAGCCCCCTCTCCATGGGGTTGCCCCGGCCCCAGCCCCGATTCCCGGTAGCGGCTCCCCGGGATGCCCCTGCACACGGAGATGCCGCGGGCCCGGTGCCAGCGCCCTCCCCACGCTGCCTTTTATGGCCCTGCTGCAGCCAAAGCCCAAACATGGGCTGCGGGAACGCGGAGCTGGAGCCTCCCCGGGGCTGGCCCTGATGCCGTGAAGGTGTCCCAGGCACCCCCAGCTCGGGCAGGCGTGCTCAGGGAGCTGGGACTGAGCAGCGAAGTGCTCCGTGTCGGCAGCACCGCAACTACTGGGGTCCCCAAATTCTGCCCCTTGCAACCCCCATCGCTGCCCCTCGCAGCGCCCATCCTGCCTCGGGCAGCCCCGCGCCCCTGCCTCGTGCTCCAACCTGCGCACGGCGTCACCTCACACCCCCTGTCCCCCCCAAACCGTCGTGTCCCTGCAGACCCACCGTGCCCCAGAGCAGCAGGGTTACACCAGCGCTCCTGATGTTCCCTCCAGCATGGGGAGCACAAGGAGTCTGCATGTGCCGTATTTCCTGGCTGCGGGCAGTAAATCCTCGGGGCTCAGGACAGCCGCTGTGACTGTAATGACAGAGCCCCATGAATCAGCCTTGCCCTGCAATCCCGGCTGCCTGGGCAGAGCATCAGCATCGCCCCGGCACAGGAGATCCCCTCAAAACCCCTCAGCAGCGCCAGTGCTCCTGGGATGGGCATCTCAGCCTCGTGCCCAGTGCCAGGGCAGCTGCAGGGGAGTGGCAGAGCCAGGGCATGTGCTGGGGAGTGAAGGAGCAAACTCAGGAAGAAAAGCATCTCTCATGCTGCCCAAGAGACAGCTGGAGTTCCCAGAACCTGCTCAGCATCCCCAGGGGAAAGCAGACAGCAAGCAGCAGCCTAAAAATAGCTGCCCAGGGCACACACAGTCGCCTGAGAGAAGGGGAAGTGAAAAGGAAGATGGGCTGCAGCTTTCCAAGGAACAGCCCCCAGCCCTGCTCTCTATCCATCTCCCATGGGTGAATTGCAGTCTTTGCTGCAACGTCTTCACCTGAATGTTCGGCATGAGGAAGCATCCAAGGGTCAGGCACTGACACCCACGGAGCCCAGGACAGTGTCACTGTGGGACAGGAGCACTGTGCCAGGTAGGAGCAGCGCAGGATCCCTGGAGCCCCTTGAGTCCCTTAGCAAATAGTTGGCTGTATATAACCAAATCCAGGTAGTCCAAGGAAGGGCAGAGGTTGGAGGAGCCAGTCTAACCAGTCAGCGACCAGTTGTGTCTCCCAGCTGTGCTCACTCAGCACCTGTGTGGCTGTTCCCAGGCACAGAAACCCAGTGTGAGCAGTGCAGAGCTCGGCCGGAGCCCAGGGCCTGCTCTGCCCTGTCCAACACGTGCAAAGGGCTCACATATCATCAGCCTTTGGGTTTAAAGAATTCATAGGCCATGAAAATGTCTTCCAGGCCCAAGGCTGAGCTTTCTGCCATGGCAGAGGGACCAGTGCTGTGTTTGGGTGCTGAGTCACCCAAATCACGGAATCACTGTGCCCAAGCCCTGCTGATCAGCAGGAGCAGGGGCATGGAGCAGCCCCCACAATGCCTTGAATTGAGGTTCTGCCCTGTAGAGACCAACAGCTTCCTTCCCCCAGGCAAAGCATCCATCTCCTGATGGGTTTAGTGCAGTTCGACGTGGGTTGGACTAAGCGGCTTTGGAGCAGGCAGACCTGGTGACAGCACAACACGTGGCGGGCAGACAGCGTGGCCAGGAAATCTTTCTCAAACCTTTGAAAACAAAAATACTCAGTTTAATCCTCTGAGGGGATGAAGTGCCAGGGCAGTCTGTGGGTTGGTGAAATTGCCTCGCAGTCAGGGCTCAGCAGAACCTGCCGGGGTGCGGGCGGAAGGAAGCCGGAGGGAAGGGCTGAGAGGAGCTGTGCCGCCGCCTCGGCTCAGGTGCAGGGATGGAAACTGCCTGACCGCAGAGCTGAGCACGCTTCCTCCCTCCCCTCACACCAGCGCCCTGCACGCCAGCGGGGCTCAGGCGGGAACCCTGCAGAAACTGGGGCGTCTCTGCCAGATGATGCTTTTTGTGGCCACTGGACACCAGCAGTGGCTCTGCTGGAGGGGAGGAGGGCAGGGGCCGCAGCCTCTCGTTCCTGTGCAGCAGCACTCGGCTGGGTTGGGGCTGCACAGTCTCTCCGTGCACAGCAAAGCTGCTGAATCCAAGCCGGCAGCTCCCAGCTGGCTCCTGAGCAAGGATCCCGCAGCCATTCCTGTAAGGACAGACCCCAGCTCACAGCCCCCCACGGCACAGTACAGCACAACGAGCTCGTGGTGCCACCAGCCAGGACCCCACATCCCTGGGGTTGACGATGGGCCCTAGGGTGTCTCCCAGCCCCCAGAGCCCGAGGGTCCCTGTCCCCAGGGCAGCACCTCCGCAGTGCCCACAGCAGCTCAGCCCAGGGCTCAGCTCTGCTGTGCTGGGTGATTTGTCCACGTGCCAGCTCTGCCGTGTGGCATGCCCGGACCACGAGGCAGGACATGTGCTGACAAGGCCCTCGATGCCGATCTTCCCACAGGTCCCCGAGCGGTCCCAGCCCCAGCCCCAGCCGGTAATTATCAGCTCTGTCTGTGGGCGATCACCACTCTCATCATCGCTCTGCCCGGGGAGGGGAGGCCAGGGTGGCACTTTGGATCAGCACGATGTGGCATCAGACTGCTCTTCCAGAGGAGCTGCTCCCAACCTTGGCAGTGCCAGGTGCTGCACAAACAGCTGTGGGAGCAGAGCACAGGCAGAAAAGCTCACAGTACCCCCAGCACAGGTCCCAGCATGAGAGGGCTGCAACTGTCCTCGGCTGTAATCTTAGCAGATCAATCAATCAGTGTCTGTGCTTAAATAGCTTAGCATGACCAGTCCAGTTTCCCCTGCAGCTAGGGAAGGCCTTGTGGATGCTTCTTCATCCCAGGAAGCTTTGCTTGCACGACTGGGAGACAGGAGGCTTTGAGTGTGAGATGAGGTGGCTGTGGATGCTGTGCTCGGCTTTTCCTTGGCTCAGCCCAGCTCCTGCCCAAGAGGGAGAAGTGGCACTGGGTGCCTGGAGGCTCAACAGGAGGAGTGGGCATGGGGCCATCCCTGCACCTGAGGAGCGTCCTCGCTGCCACCGTGGGCGGGTGCAGCCGTGCCGAGGACACACGCACAGACCCAGTTCTGATGGAGAAAATCTCATCATTGCACTCAGCTGCCAAGGAACAGCATCAGCTTAAGTGATAAGAGAGGGAAGAGCTCCAAGGACAGATCTCTCCAGGGCTGCTTGGATCTGAGGAAGGTGCAGGGCAGGACGGGGCTGGAGACGTTATCAGGCTCCCCGTGTGGGGAAGCGGTTCCCGTCTCCCTCTGCTCCAGGGGGTGGAAGCACTTCCCGGTGCTCTCTGCCTGCTGTCCCAGGCAGCTTGCATTGCTCTGAGGATGTGGGGCAGGCAGGACCTGCTCCCACCAGCTGTGTGCTGAGCCTTGTGCTGTCACAGCCAGGGACAGAGGGACTTCAGTGCCTCTTTCCTCTGAATTTCTCCCGACTTGCCTGGCTCTAAGAAGATTAAAGACAGATGGTCTCTGAGGCTCCCTCACTGGCACCCATGCTTGAGGTTGTGCGGGGGAAGGCACAGCAGAAAAGAGCCCTGGGGAAGGGGGGTTATTCCCAGCCGAGTGCCCGAGGGATGGAGCATCCTGGGAACCTGCTCTCAGGTGCTGCCCTCCCTGCCCATGCTAGCTGCAGCTCTGCAGAGCAGGGCTGTCCCTCCTTCCTCCGGGGCTGCCTCATTCATGGTGAGCTCCAGTGCTGAGGGGAGCCCAGCCATGCTCCCAAAGCAGCTGCTCTGGGTAACGCTGCCCCGTGTCCCCTGCGCCTCAGCCCCTCCATCAGCTACGCAAAAACTGCTCCGTTGTACTGTGCTGAACTGCTGTGGGAGCACTCGGTGAGCTCCTGCAAGTGTCTCCTTCCTGAGGATTCTGCTCACAATCTCCTCTGGCTTGCACTGGCAGCAGCACCAGAAAAAAGCATTCACCTAATGCGGCCCCATGTGCAGCAGCAGCAGCAGCAGCAGCAGCGATGCACTTGTGAAGCCATTTAAATTTCCACGTGATGACCCAGTTCGGGGTGGTTTTGCCTCTGGATTTTCCCACTGCTGCTGCCTCTGGGTGGGTGGTGGCAGCTCCAGACCCTGCTGCTGTGCTGGATTTTAAGGCCACCACACTGAGAGCCTCAGCCTCGAGTGCTCAGGCTCTTCATGGTGCTTTCCTAAGCGTAACAAAATGCTGGCTACTCGGTGCTGAGGACACCCGTGTGTGCTTCATGGCTCTGGATGTTTTACAGAAAGCCTCAAAGGATGAACAGTTTTGCAAAGGGTTTTTTGCTGCTGCCTGTTACACTGGGGGCAGGGCACATGTCACTTCAGCTGCTGCAGTGAAGGTGGTGGGGATGCTCCGGGGGGTTTTAGTGCATGTGTTGGAGTAAATTCCAGCCCAGCTGCCAGACTTGACTCTTCCCTCACCATTTTGAGCCAGCAATCACTGAGCTTCCCCACACCAGCACTGGGGCTGAGCTGCAAGGCAGAGGGGCAGCCTGTATTTAGAAGGAGACAATAATTGCAAGTCAGATTTGCTTGTTCAATACTCTATTGACAGATTTGCCTTGGCAACCTGGAACAGGGTTTCATTGTTCACATCGTACTTCATGGCATCCTATTGATTGGGTGGGTGGGTTTAGGTTTTTGTGGGTTTGCTTTTTTTTGTTGTCTCTTTTTCCAAGCCTACCTACTCATCCTCTTCTTGTCTTTCTCCGGCACAGTGTTGACCTCAGCAAGGGCTGTGTCATAATCTGTTTTTCAGACTGGCCACAACTTCCAATGCAAGCCAGAGCTGACAAAAGCAGAAGGGTAAATCCTGGAGCCCAGCTGGCCAAGGCTGTGGGCGGCCAGGTAGGGATGAATGGGGCCAGTGCCCTCCCCCCTGCTCCAAGGACATGGCAAAGTCGGTGCCTGGCCCCCTGTGAGAGTGGCCTTGAAGGAAATGCTGTAACTATCCACGAATTAACTTCTGTTATTATTTGGTGCTCAGCCTGGTGTGCTCCTGGCTTTGCAGATGGGGTAGGAACCACCGGCCTTGCTGGGGCAGAGGGGAGGAAAAGGTGAGCACCCAAACTGCAGCCTTGGAGTCGCCTTGGTGGAGCTGGAGGATTGCAGCTGGAAAAGAATTGCTGGTTTGAATTGCTAATAATGATACAGACTAATGAGCAACATCAGAAATGATGGCATGTGTAATCAGTGCTGCTTGATGGCAAACACAGAGCGGGGCTGCAGGAGCTGCTGGCGTACGGGGCAAGGGGAAGCGGAGCAGCTTCTTTTGGAGAGGCAGAACCCACCCCAAGCGAGGCACTGCCACAGAGCTGACTCTGGGTCCGGGGTGAGAACTTTATAAATAATGATGAAAAGAATAAACATAGACAGACATCAGCTCTAGGTACATGGAGGGAACGTGGCCAGCAAGTATTTGAGGGGAAATTACCTTGGTATGGTTCCTAGCACCTGCAGGAAGCCCATCTGTCTCTGGCTGTTAGAGGTTTTGTCTTACAGCTGCACCCCAGCAGCCCCACCTCGGGATCACAGGGGGCTGGAGCCCCCACCCCTCCACCTGGGACAGAGTCCTCCTGCCGGGAGCAGCAGCACCCATCGCTCAGGCTCTGCAGAGAAGGAGGAATCTGAATTTTTGGCCAGGAGTGCAGTGACAGGGAGGGTACGCACTGAATGTGTGTCTGTGCCTTGTACCTGCCTGATCCACCAGCAAACCAGCAAGGAACTGCCCAGGGCCAACCCTCTCCTCTCTTGGCTTTAAAGGCAGCGGTTGGCTCCTGTTCCTTTTGGTCAGAACAGGAATCCTTTTCCTTGTCTCATCCCAGCGTTATGCCCCAGCCAGTCAGGAAGAGGCAACAGTTGGAAATGCTTCCCACTTTCCCTATTTAGGCTATTTTATGTGGTTCAAATAAGGTGTCCTCTTTGGGCCTGACAAAGAGAAAGATGTATCAGTTCATGAACTGCTGCTGCCTGAGCAAGGTAAGAGACAGAAAATCACCACCATTACCATCATTATTGTGAATCATGTGCAATCAGCCCCGTAACAGAAAGCAGATGAAGATCCTACACGAACCCGAAGGACGGGAGCTGCTGCTGAGCCATGGGAGCCAGGGGCCAGGCAGTGATTAAAATGCTTTTAATATTGGTTTTCAGTGTTGTTTCACTTTTTTTTTTTTTTAATATATATTATATTTCATCACTCGTACTGCTCCTGAGGCAGGCTCTAAAAGACACCAAGGATGTCTGGTCACATGTTTAAAAAAATATTTAAAAAAAAATTTTATACATATATATATATATATATATATATATGCAGCCAGCTCTGCCCTCCTCATCGCCTATTCCTGACTGTGTCCTGGGAAGAGCAGAGCTTTCCCAGCCGGGCTGGATCCGGAGCTGGACGTGCTCTGCAGCTTACCCAGGCTGGGGAGGAATCGCACCAAACCGTGCTCGTCCCTGGGCATTTAGTTTTATTGCGAGCATTAGTGGTTTGTGCTCGGCTTGTCTCCTCTGGCAACAGGAGAAGCTGGAAATGTCAAAGGGGAGGGTTAACAAACTCCGCTGGCATAAATTTCAATGAATGTATGTTTCTTAGGAAAACCGCTAAGTTAAAAAAAAAAAAATTAAATCTTCCCGTGTGTGTTTTCCTTGGGCTGCTGTTCACAATGGATAATAATTCTTACATTAAGCCCCTTCGGCCCTCCAGGGAAATCAAAATTGTAATATCAGTTTGCTTTTTATTGGCTCGGCTCTGCGATCGCGGCGGCTGCGTCTTTGTTAGGGGCTGCGGCGCGGTGACATTCAGCGGTGCCTCCCGGTGTGTCCCCTCCGGTGCCTCCGCACCTCCGGGCCCGGGCAAGGCCCCCGAGGGTGAGGGCTGCTGCTGGCCGGGGTCGCGGCGGCCGGCGAGCCCGCGGGCCGGGCTGGGACCGAGCCCGGGGGAACGAGGAACGTGCTCGGGGGACGGGGGTGCTGCCCTACCCGGGCAAAGGAGCCGCTCCGGGCCGGTGCCGTTCGAGCTCAGCCCCGCCGCTCCCGGCGAAAGTTGCCGGGAACCCCACGGGCGGCCCGGCCCCGCGGGGACCAATCGCCCTAGGCGAGGGCCGGCGGGACGCCGCGGCCCGGCAGAGCCGGGGGGGAAAAGGGGGACGGTGGCACCGAGATCCCCCGCCCACGCCAGCCCCAGGGACGGCCCCCTTGTCAGCGGGCAAGGAGACTCCGGTTGCTCCGGGGCGCCGGCTCGGGGACACAGCCGGGCACCTGAGAGGACCGAGTCCCGTGAGCCGAGCCCCCCGGGAGGGGTCGAGGGTTCCTCGCCGCCTCGGGTATCACCCCACGCGTGCCCGCGGCCCCGCCGTGCTGCCCCGGCCGTGCGGCGCCCGGGGCGCTCCCATAGCGGCGGCGGGAGGCCCGGAGGTGCCGGCCCGCACGGCGGGGGCTGCACGGGGCTCACACCGGGACGGTGTCCGGCCCCGCTCCACCTGTCCGGGGAAAGGTGCCTCCCGCTCCGGCACCGCCACGTTTCCCGGAGCAGCGCAGGGAGCGGCCGGGTGGCCCCGCTGGCAGCCGCGGACACGCGTGTGCTCCAGCCTGCTCCCCGCGATCCGCTCCACGAGGAGGGAGTGCGCGGAGCCGCCCGCACCGGGCTCCCCGAGCGGCCCCGCCGCCGTGCGCGGCTTCCGGCACCGGGCGGGGAAAGCGCCGCCACCTGCCCCGGGCCCGGGCCCGCTGCCGCCGCCGCTGGGTGTCCCCGGGCCGGGCGCTCCACGGCCGCAGGGACCCGCCGGGCAGCGGGGACAGGGCTTCCCCGGCAGGGTCGGGCCCACGGCTGGCGGCAGCGGCTGGGGCCGTGCCGGGGGTGGGACCGCCGCCGGGCCCGGGGCACCGCGCGACGTGGCGCAGCGTGGAGCCCTCCCGAGGGCTCGTCCTCCCGCGCATCCTCCGGTCGACCCCTGTCCTCTCGGACAGGTCGCGCACCTGCCCCGCGGGCTGTGCCGCCCCCCGCCAGCCCCGTGGGGGCCGTGCTGAGTCACGCGTGGGGCGGGAGCCGGGCTGCCCGCGCCCCCCTCCCCGCGCCGCCGTGCCCGGCCCCCGCCCGCCCCCTCCCCGCCTCGCTCCCCGGCAGGGCTGCGCCAATCCCCCGGCCCCGCCGCTGACGGGCAGCCGGGCCCGGGAGGCGCCGCCTCCCTGACGTCTCGCTCCGGGATTTGCACGGTTGCGGTGCCGCCGCTCAGTGTCTGTCGGGCCGGCGGCGGGAGCTGCCGGAGCCCGAGCCCAGCTCGGCTGCAGCGCGGCCCGGCCCGGCCCCTCCCGGCTGCGGGATGGAGCTGCCGGCGGTGGGCGAGCACGTCTTCGCGGTGGAGAGCATCGAGAAGAAGCGGATCCGAAAGGTGCGGGGGGCGGCGGCGGGGGGCGCCGGGGGCCGGGGGGCGCCGGGGGTGGCGGTTCCCGCTGACGCCGTGTCTTTGCCTCCCGCGCCGCTCAGGGCAGAGTCGAGTACCTGGTGAAATGGAGGGGATGGTCGCCCAAGTGAGTACCGGCACCGGGCGGGATGGGGCCGGGGATAGGGGTCTGGGAAGGGCCCCAGCCGGGGCGGCGAGCAGGCGGCGGGAGGCGGCGGCGGGGCCCGGCGGTGACGGCGGCGGGAGCCGAGCAGGCGGCGGCTGATGTGCACCAGAAAATGGCTCCTTCCCCCTTTCCCTCCTCGGGAGTCGGGCTCCATATTGCAGAACCGAGCGGGGAGGGGGGGGCAGGAAGGGGGGGGAAAGGGGGAATAACCGCAAAAATCGTCCGCGTCGCCCCGCAGCCCCGAGAGCCGCTGCCGAGGCGGGGGCAGCACCGGCACCGGAGCGAGCGCGGCCGCTGCGGAGCGTTCGGGGCTTGCATGACAGTGCGGGCGGCGGGGCGCGGGGGGGTCCGGGACGCGGCGGCCGGGTCCCTCCTCCGCCCCGCGGCCGCTTTCCTGGGTCCGGGAAAGGGGATTTGGAAAATTTCATCATGACATGCCTGGAATTCCTCCGGAATAATAACTGCGCTAAATAAACAGTACCGTCCCCGCGCCCCCCCCCCCCCGCCCATCCCCCTCCCCGGGACCCCAGCCTCACACCCTGCTCCCATCGGGCCCGGTGCTGCGGGGTGGCTCTGCCCGGGACCCCGGCCCCGCCGGCAGGGCCCCGCGGTGACGGCCGCTCTCCTCCCCTCTCCAAGATATAACACGTGGGAGCCGGAGGAGAACATCCTGGACCCCCGGCTGCTCATCGCCTTCCAGAACAGGTGAGCGGCGAAGGTTGGGGGATGCGGGAGGGGCGGCGGGACCCTCGCTCCGCGCCGCTCCCGCAATTGCAGATGCGTCACGGAGCCGGGGGCCGCGGCGGGGGCGGGCGCGGGCCGGGCCGGGCCGGGGGCGCGGCCGCGGCGGGGCGGGCGGTGCGGGGCCACCGGGCGACGCCTCCGGGTCAAGGTCCCCACGCCGCGCTCCCCCCCCACGCCGCGCCTCGCGCTGCTTCTCCCCGGGATTCGAGGCCGCGAGTCGAGGAGCGAGGAGGCGGCGCTGCTGCTGCTGCTGCTGCGCTTGGACGGGCTTCGGCTTTTTTTTTTTTTTTTTTTTAAGCCTTTTTTTTTTTTTTTTTTTTTTTCCTCTTTCCGCGCATTTATTTCCTGGAGTGTTTTGGCGCAAACTGTGAACTTCAGCCCTTCTCCGCAGCGGGGAGGCAACAGCGGGGAAGGTGCTTGCTGCTTCCACAGGATGCCCGTGCCCCCGGCCCGCTGCCACCTGCGGGACCCCCGGCCCGCGGCTCCGCACCTGCGGGCCCCGGTCCCCTCCCGCTGCCCCCTCCCTGCGCTCCCGTAGGGTCGCTGCCACTGCGGGAGCTGCCGTGCGTGGGGGGGCGGCACCGGGGGTCCGTGTGCCGCCCTCGGGCCTCGCCGTGACACTGTGTTCCCGCAGGGAGCGGCAGGAGCAGCTGATGGGATACCGCAAGCGGGGGCCCAAGCCAAAGCCGCTGGTCGTGCAGGTAAAGCGCGGGCGCCCAGCCCCACACCCCCGCGCTCTGTGCCGCGGGCCGTCCCCGGGGAGCTGCTTGCAGCGGGTTTCATCATGCTGAGGAGCCTGCGCGCAGCCCGGGCGCCTCGCAACGCCCCGGGGACCCCCAGCGCTGAGCTCAGCGGGTGCCCCAGCCCCCCCTTCCCTCCCCTCTGGGCCGCGGAGCAGACCCGCTGTGCCCGTGCCCGGGTGGCATTAGCAGGCTGCTCGCGGGCTCGGCAGCGGCGGTCCCGCTCAGCCCCCGTTCCCAGACAGCTGATTGAAGGGGGCTTTTCTTCTTTTCATTGCTTCATTAATCTGGAGCAATGCACAGCCTCTAAGTTGGAGTGGGCTGGGGCCGCCTGCTAGAAGACGTGGTGCCCCAGGATGCAGCGTCCCGTAAGGAGAGCTGCTGCAGGGGCGGGGGTTCCACCCGAGCTTTCGGCACCTGCCGGAGCTCTGGCACCTGGTTCTCCAGCCCTGTCTGACCGCAGCTTTGGTTTTGCATTGCAGCTTCCCTCCTTTGCCCGCCGCTCGAACATCCTCACGGGCCTGCAGGACCCAGCCGTGGACACCAGGCCCAAGCTGGACCTCAGCTCCTCTGGCAAGAGCCAGCAGCACCAGTATGAACTCAACAGCAAGAAGCACCACCAGTACCAGCCCAATGGCAAGGAGAGCAGCATGAAGCACCAGTCCCACAGCAAAGGGAAGTATTACTACCAGCTGAACAGCAAGAAGCACCACCACTACCAGCCGGACCCCAAGATGTACGAGCCCCATTACCAGCCCAGCAGCAAAGAGCCGCAGGGCCAGGCCTGCTTGGACAATAACAAGACCCCCCTGGTCACCCACCCAGACAAGTGGGCTCATGGCCCAGCCAAAAACTTGCTGGGCCCAGTCAAGAACCTCACAGCAGAGAGCAAAAACGGAGCCGAGAAGAACCTGTCCAGTGGTACTGGGCCGCCCCCCCGGGACAGGGTGACCAGCAATGGCCTTGGGGGAAAGATGAAGATCGTGAAGAACAAAAACAAGAACGGGCGCATTGTGATTGTCATGAGCAAGTACATGGAGAACGGCATGCAGGCGGTGAAGATCAAGTCTGGGGAGCCTCCCCGTAAGCGGGCTGCGGAGGAGAGGACTCCTAAGAAGGGTGGGGAGGAGAAGGTTGAGGCTTGGAGGAAGCCAGGGGAGGAGAGGGTGGTGGTCAGCAATGCCCTGAGTAAAGCAGAGGGCGAGAGCCGGCAGCCCCCTGCAGAGCTGGAGGAAGGTCCCCAAAAGACTCCCTTGGCCAAGGAGCTGCCGCTTCCTCCAGCAGAGCAGCCCTTGCAGCTCACTACCAAGCCGGACCTTGTGCCCTGGTCCCTGAGTCCTGTCTGCGAGCACAGCCCTTCCTCCATGGGACTGAACCTGTCCAGCGCCGGCTCGCGGAAGCGCTGCCTGTCGGAGCCCCACGTGGAGCGGGAGCCGGGCAAGAAGCGCCTGACCTCCCGCAGCATCAGTGCCCCCACCTGCCTCAGCCCCCCGGCCCCCGAGCGGCCGGAGCCGCCCGCCCAGCCGGAGGTCATCCTGCTGGACTCAGACCTGGATGAGCCCATAGACTTGCGCTGCGTGAAGCCGCGGGCGGAGGGTGAGCTGGCCCTGGCACAGGTGAAGCCGGAGCTGCCGCCACCACCACCGGCTGAGAAACCGGCCCCGGAGCCTCCACAGCCCCAGGAGGCCACAGAGGAGGAGGAAGAGGAGGAGGCCGAGTCCCTGCAGGAATTCAAGCCCTTCTTTGGGAATATAATTATCACAGATGTGACCGCAAACTGCCTGACTGTGACCTTCAAGGAGTACGTGACGGTGTGAGGTGGGATGGCAGCTGCTCCCCGTGGGAGCTGCCCGCCCATCCCGGGGCCGCCGGCCCCACAGCCTCCCTCCAAGGTACTGGTGCCCCTTCCCCGGAGCCCACGTGCCCCTGCCCGCGCCGCGGCGGCCGAGCCCGCCGTCTCCACCGAGGGGACGCCGGGACAGGGCCGGGCACGGTGGCCATCCCTGCCACGTGGGGTGACCTCGCCGCTGCTCCCGCCCCGCAGCTGGGGGCTGCTCCAGGACCTGCAGGCAATGGGACACACAAGGATGGGACCCGCCAGTTACTCAGAGTTATAGTATTATATTTTAACAGTGCTAACTTGTCAAGTGATTCTTGCTCCCGTTTGTACGTGGTGTTATTGAAATGTATTGTTTGAGCTGAAAGCTGGTCGCTCCCTGGCCACGCTAATATATTTATTTGTAGGTATTTATATAATGAAATATAAAGCCTAGATTTATGGAGCCCCTAGATCACCTTATAAACTATATCAAACGACTATTTTCTGTTCTCCTTTTTAACCATTGAGCATTTGTTAGTCTTGGTCCCTTGCCCTCCCCACGACCCGCAGGACCATCCCGTATATATTTTTTGATACTGTACACATGTGGTGTTTCTATGTGCAAAAAAAATCGTTATCTAAAGCTAAACGAGCTATTATAGAAATTGCTGCTATTAGAAATGTCTAAACTATAAGCTTCCAATTATTAATTGCTTGAATGTAAATATTAAATGGAGATGTTGAAAGTGCATTTGATGTTCTGCAGCTAGTGTAGATCGGAGTGCAAAGCCCAGCTGCTGCGAGCTGCCAGCGGCGCATCCTGGTCTGAGGGCTGTGTCACAGGGGAAGAAATGTATCATGCAATCATGGCAAAGGACTATAAACCTTTACAAAAACTACCGGGATTTGGAGTGCGTTTATTACAGCATTACGGATGGCAGGTCCCTGTGTGGGCAGGCTGCAGCTGGGCTGCCCCAGAGCCAGTATCTGCAGGTTAAAAATTGGCTCTGAAATGGAGCGTGTTGAATATAGGTCAGTTTTCACCCCAGGAGTGTTGTGCCCACAGTGCTGAGGGCACTCCGTGTTGTGGGTGGGCAACGAGGCCACAGGAGCAGTGCCCAGGCAGGGCTGGCCTCCTCCAGAGTGGGCTGTGGGAGCTGTGTGATGGGAACCTGAGAAAGCTGTGGAAGCACAGGCTGGGAAGGTGGTGCAGTGGTGGGTGATGGTTGCCATCCCAGCAGTGCCATCCCAGCAGTGCCATCCCAGTGTTGGAGAGGGTCACAGATAAGCTGAATGTCTCCAAAAAGAAGGATGGTCCAAATTCCACCAAGAAAGCTGCAGGTATCTCTGAACAAGATTAATAATTGCTGGAGTCCACTGAAAATACAGTGCGGGGCTAATTCTTTACGAGAGGGCTTGCAAGCGTGGTGGCTGAGATACAGTGCTCAGTCTCTGTCCCCCCCAGCTACCCCCTGTTACCTCCCCAAACACAGTTGAGTGCCTGGGCAGTGCCACCTTCCAAACCTGGTGCTGGCAAAACTGGCTCTGCTGCCAGCCTGTCTCCTCTTGGGCTTTTGGTCAAAGTCGATGTCTCCTCCAGCAAAGATCCTGGTTGAAATATTGTTGATGGCACATTGATGTGTGTGTGTGGACCAGAGCAGTGAGCTTGTGAGAAGCAAATGTAATTGGTTTGGGTAAGGTGGACCCTCCAGTGGTACCTGAGCTACCTGAGATGTGGGGTGAGGGGCAGCCCTGTGTCCTGCTGTCACACAGTGTCTCTGTGCCCAGGCATGTGGCAGTGCTGTTCCCACAGCACAAATAACCCCCATCTTGTGTTGCCCACTTCTGGGCCACCCGGCCTTCCCAGGAGTCCCTCCACAAACATAAATTCCAAACTTACCTTGGTAATTGTTCCTGTGTAAATCCTGAGGGTCGTGTGCTGCCTGTGGGAAGGTGGGACAGCATCCAGCCAGGTGTGGGTCGCAGTGGGAACCCCTGCATGTGCCATCCAACCCAGGTCTTGCCTACAGCAGTTGTGCCAGAGCGGGAGCACTTTTCCAATGCAGTTTGGATTAAATTGGAGGAAAAGTAAGCAGTGGGTGTGTGGATGCCATTTTCCCAGCTGGAACAGCCAACGAGGCTTGTATCCAAGTGGGACAGCTGCCTGTGGACACCATTGCTGCAGATGTAGGTTTTGCTCTGGTGTAGCTCAGGTTGCTGCTCCGAGTGTTCGTGGTGGGAATGGCTGCTGGGAGCACTGGAGAGGTGGCTCCACCCCAGCTCTTTGGTTAAACTGGTTGGTGTGGGCAGGGTCAGTGCTGACAGCTCAGTTCTGCCCAGTTTTGGGTGATGCTCTGAAGCCAATGGACACTTGGGCGGTGTCCAGTGCTGGGGTGTTCACCTGCCTGTGCAGAGGCCCCAGTGCCGGTGGTTTGTGCGCCCAGGGCAAGCAGAAATGGTGAACTCTGATTAAAATCAGCATTTGCCTGATAGCTGTGCTGAATGTTAAGAGGGTTTTAATCAACGCTACGTGTCACCAGAGCTCTGTGGGTGATGTGCTGAGGGTGCTGTTGGGGCAGGTGCTGGTGAACCCCGTTCTGTGCCAGGGGGTTCCCAGGGACGGGTTGGTGGGAAGTGTTTCCCTGCCATCCCAGGCTTCACTATCAGAACATACGATCAGAAATGATGCATTTCCCTTGATTAATTAAGCTAATGGTTATCTGAAAACAAAAATGGCATGGAAGAGGAGACGCATGCTCAGAATACAAAATGTGATTTATGAAAGGGGAAGTGCGGCTCAACAGACAGCTACGGGAGCCAGTGCAGGAGCGGGGCCGGGCCACGGCTCCGGGGCAGGGCGGCTGCCAGGGCACAACTTGCTCTTTGCCAGACAAAGGTAGATGAAACCAATGGGGTTTCTCACAAATAGCAGGTTGTGTCTTTGAACGTGGGCTTGCAGGCTCCAGGCCAGCGCCTGGGCATCGCTGCCGCCGTGAGCCAGCTCAGCAGCTCCCTTCCCTGGGCTGTAGGTGTGCGAGCTCTGGGCAATTAATAACTGCTGCAGGTTTGCAGTTAGCTCAGCTCATTAGCATTTCTGAAAATGGAGGGTGTTGTGTTTCCAGTTTTTAAGGAAACACTGTCCCTCTGAGCGTGCGTTCCTGAGTTCCCTCCCTGCACCCACCACCCCCAGGGCCGCAGGAGCCCCTGAAGCACCGTCTGTGCCGGCAGCAGCCATGGTTGGTTTGAGGCACCATTTCCCGGAAACCACACAGCCAGATATTTCTTACTCTAATAGTTTGATCATGTTTATCACAACTCCAGCAGCTTCCTGTGCTGTGAAAGGTGTGATAAGTAGTTACTGGTTTAAAAGCTGCGCCCTTCCCTTGCTGGGCTGGTTGGCTGGGAGAGATGAAGTGTTTGGATATGAATTACTTATTCCTGCCACTCTCTTTCCCTAGTAAATGCATCAAACCTAAATGCCTGTTACTGAGCAAATTAATGTGGAGTCCACGGTGACTTCCAATGGTTATCAGAGTGATCCAGGGCGAGATGGAGCGTCACCACGCTCCATTAGGAAGACTGGTGCGCGCTACATTTAATGTATTTCCCAGGAATGTGTTAACCTCTGCTTGGTTTGGATTTATTCCAGACAAACATTTGCTGATGTAAAAGGAGAATTTGTGTTCGTCTTTGAGCCCTTCTGAAAGGGCCTGATGGATCCGCGGCCGAGCACAGAGGAGGGGCTGCAGCTCTGTGCTGATCCTTTCAGGTTCTCCCCTCCCCGTGGCGGTACCAGCATCTGCACCGGCACTGGGCTGGGATCCAGCTCCATCACCAGCAGCTGCCGTGGCCCTGTGTGATTTCAGGAGGTGTCAGTATGATCCCTGCTCCACGGAAAGTGATGGAAACACCATCCCCAGGCAACGACCATGGCACAGTGGCAATGTGGGCCCCAGGGCTGGGTGGAAGGGCTCCGTCCGTGGCATGAGGATGCTATAATGAAGAGGGATGTTTGATAAACACAAAACATAGAGCTGATGTGTTTTAACCAGTGTAAGGAACAGCCTTGTGGGAACTGGGAGGTCCAGTCTGGGAATGGGTCCAGACTTCAGGTCCAGACTGGGAATGGGAGAGGAGCTTCTCCTTGAGAAGGGCAGAAGGTGGAGGTGGGTGTGTGCAGTGGGAAGTGGAAGATTTCCCTGGCAGTTGGGGCACTCAGTGCTTTTGCTCATACATGGGTGGGGGCAGCTCCTCCAGGCATCCATTGTGTGCATTTTGTGGGATTTTTCCTTTATTCTCCAGTTCTTCTCTCGCTTTGCTATGCAGTGTCAGGAGGTGCCTGTGTGACTTTGCTGAATGTGGTGATCTCAGCATCCGTCCCCCATTGGAGAAGTCAGCAACAAGGTAAAGCATTCACGGCCACGTTTTGGGAGGGAAGCCCCTGCCTGGGTTATGTTTTTCTAGGCCTGTCCCCTTGAGCACAGCCATACATGTGTCAGCTGCTATAAACCATTTTACCTAAAGCTGGATCCAGTGGGGCTGATCCAGCAGCCCCTGAGGGGGTGTACTGGGTTTTGGTGGGGTTGCTGTCCCTCTGTGTGGTGGAGCGGCTGTGGGAGGGCAAGACCAAGGTGCAGCCCTCTCACTGAACTGGGACAGCTGGCAAGGGGACGGCAAGGGGATGGAGAAGGGACTTCCCCACTTCAGCCCCAGCCCTGAACTCCCTCATCTCCCCCATCCCACAGGGCTGCCTCTGGTTTGAGCAGTCAAAAAAGCCTGGTAGTAGGAAATCCTCAGTGTCTCCAGAGATAAGATCATTTGGACTCAGCCCAGATTGATGTGAGATCTGTCGGAGACGGCCACAAGGACACAACTCTGTTTATGTTTGCACCAGAAGAGGAAGGCAGCTGCACAGAGCACAGCCCAGACCATCCCCAGGTGCTTCCAGAGCCTTGTGGAGTGGCTCTTGACGGCCGCCTGTGCCTGGGAAAGCTCCTGCCTGCACCCTGAGCTGGGGAGAATCCCATCACAGGCAAACTGAAGCATTTCACACGTTCAGGAGGCCGCTGGGCCAGCAGTGTCTGACCTAGGCATGGTCTGTGGCATGGCCCAGCCTCAGGCAGCAGCAAGGGAGAGCTGTGGTGTGAGCACAAGGTTGGATGGAGACAGGGGCTGAGCTCCCTCACTGCACCCCTTGGTTGCTGCAGGGAGTGACAGGAGAGGAGGACAAGTGGGGGAGACGTGATAGAGGGGCCGAGGTGGCTGTGGTCAGGTGTGTGCAGCCTGCTAGGGAAGGAAAAGAGGTTGGTGGTGGGTTGGAAAGGAGATCAGAAAGGGAAGAGGGACCTGGTGGTGCAGCTGCTCGTCGGAGCCATCCCTGGATCTGTGTCAGCACACGGAGTCTCGTGGAGACTGAAGGGGTGTTACTGCATGACAGACCTTTGGGTGCAAATGGGAGAGAAATGAGGGTCTCTGTAATGATGAAAGTTTGGGCCAGGGCCTGTCAGGGCTGAGGGTGGCCGGGGTCTCCTCCCCCCGGTCAGGGAGCCGCTGGTGCCTCCCGTTGCAGGGCGAGATCCCAGGCTCACCCGAGAGCCATTTGCCAGCACCTCCTGAGGTCGTTTCTCAGAGGAGCCGTCAGTTCAGCTGACACCTTGATGTAGTTTAAAGCAAACTGCAAACATGAAGATTTATTTTTATCGAAGGAGCAGGCTTATAAAACATGCTGTGCGACACAGCAGGAAGCACCCTGGATCCCGCGAGCTGGGACTTGGGCACGCTGGGCTGTGCCGTCCCTGGGCGACCCTGCTGGCAGCAGGCCCTGGGCTTCCAGGGTGGGGAGAGAAGGAAATTTGATCACCGACTGCCAAACCCTCCAGGATTTCCAAACCCTCCAGGGTCCCCAAACCTTCCAAGAGCCCTGTCAAACACAGCACCCTTTCACAAGTAATGGCGCTGGCACCAGGTGGAGGGGCAGGTACTGACCCAGCCAAGTCACCAAGGCTGAGCTTTGCCGGTGCTACAGGCTCTGTCCCAGGAAGCTCCTGAGAAGTGGGGCATGGCCACACTCCCATTTTCCAGGGGGTTTATGCACTGCCATGGCCTGAATGTGGACGCAGCTTCCATAGCATAGAAGTGCTTCAGTCAGAATGTCTTAGTTGGAGGTGAGAAAGGCGATAACCGGAACCTTTCAGAGGTGTTGCTGTTGTGCTGTAGCAGCCGGGGTGAAGACCTGGATATTATTAGAAAATGCATTAAGAGCAACCTGGACGGAGGGTCTGAGCTGATGGAAGCTTTAACAAACGTGTATTTAATTTGGATATAAAGATTGCGCTGAGCAAAGAATTCTGGTTGTGAATTCTTTTGGTTCTGGTTTGGGAATTGGGAAGCCCCTGGGTGCTTCGCCTTTGTCCACAGTAGGGATGAGTCTGGGATGTACAGCACAAGGGATGGTGATGTTTCGTAATGGCTGTGAGATGAGCCACAGAGGGAACAACCTGCCCTAGGGAAGGGCCCAGGGATTCCGGGTTTGCCCCCTTCCCTGATGCCCAGCAGGGGAAGGTGTCACTTCGTTTATGAAGCACAAGAGTAGGAAAATCAGGATGACTCAAATGTCACACGTTATCCCTTGGCTTCAGCAGCCTAGGGGCAGCTCCCACAGCTGTGAACAGCAAATTAGGACTCAGCGTTTCCCGCCCGCCCGGTGCCGCCGGTGGCCAGGGGGACGAGAGCTCAGCCCGGGGGCAGCCGGTGGGACCGGGCTGCTCCCGGGGATGTTCCGCGGAACCGTGTCACGCCGCGTGGGCATCGTCACGCCAGCCCCGAGGCGGGACCTGTCCGCGGCCGCTGGAGAGAACGAGGAAGCGGCGGGGGGCGGCGAACGGGGCTGCGGCAGCGGCGAGGGCGAGTGCGGGCTAAAATGGCCACGCCGGGCTGCGGGCGTGGGCTGTGCCATGCGGGGAGGGCTCATCCCCGGGCGGCACGCCGGGAAAGGGGCGGCAAACCTCACCGGGGAACGCGGGGAGCGGCAGAGGGGCGGGCAGCCCTCGGCCCCGGCGTTGGGGAGAGCGGTCCCGACCCCCTGAAAATGCCCTTTGTGATAGGCTGGGCATCGTGCTTCAGAAGATGAGGGTTAGGGGGGTTCCCCCTCTGAATTTCTGGGTCACTGACCTGGTGCCGCCCCATCTCCTGCACCCCGGAGGCGGATGCCCCTTCCCACTGCCCGTGCCTCTGAGGGGAACGGGCTCCCCAAGTTCGGGAAGCTGCTCGGGAAGAAATATTTTATATTTTGCCTGAAAGAAAAAAACAATGGAGCGTCAGGTTCTTTTTAGTACCAAATACAAGGTATGGGGAGGGGAGGTTTCTTCGGTATCAAGGAGCCACCGAAGCATCTCAAAACACAAAATAGATGGTTATTTGACATATGCTTGGAAACGTTAATTTTCACACATTAGTATTTCCACACGGCTGAAAAATGAAGGCTGAAGCGTTGTCCCCGCTGTACCCATCCATTTGCCGTGCGGTGCAAGCCAGGCTGTCATTTTAGCATCAGGAATGTGCACTGGATCCAGCTGTGACACTGTCCTTTCTCCGCCTGTGTTCTTTTGGCACATGAAGTCACCAGCAACAGATAAACCAGGGGGATTCATGGTGGGTCGTGCAGAGAAGAGGCTGCGGTGGTCGGACACCAGCGGTGCCTCCCCTCTCCCCGGCAGCTGGTGGAATGATGTCTTATCTTGAGTTTAAGGGCTCAACCTGACCCTGAGCCATTTTTAACCCGAGGTGGGAAGAGCCCTCCCTGGGTGTCTCTCTCTGCTTTGAAAAATCTTTCACTGGCTCCACGGTAGCCGATTTCCTGATGTTTTTCCTTTTTGTAGCTCTGCCACCTGAAGCAGACCCACTTTCTCAGGGTTTGATGCTCTGCTGCTTGAAGATGCTTTAACTCTCCGGACTTAGAAATAACTCCTAGAGCAGAACGCTAACAAGAAGGCGTCTAATCTAATGTATTCCATTTCCATATTTTGTGCTGCAAGCAGCAATTTGTGGTTCGGCAGTAGCGGCTGAGCAGGGACGAGCATTATCGCAGGAATTCCTTCCATCTTATGCCTGAGTATGTGACAAAGTCTCGGTCGTGGCATTGTCTCTCTGCTCTCGGGCTGTCGAATTTAACTTTGCTTTCTTTCCTCCTGCCTTTGCCCCGTGTCCCCCGCCCTCCCCCTCCCGCCGCCCACGGTCCCCGTGACTGAGAATGGCTGCTGGTGCCACGTCCCAAGCGCTGGGAGATCGGGACGCAGAGCTGGGGGGTGGCACAGGGGCCGTGAACAGCAGCACCCCCGTGTCGTGGGCTACGAGCGGCCAGCACAGCCCGCTGAGAGCTGGAGCTCCACGGGGCGAGGAACCTGCGTGGGGGCACCTGGGACCGCGTCCTGCGAGGGGCTCAGCCTCAGAAGGGGCTGCGATGAGCGGGGAGGTTGTTGCAGAGAACCAGCCCGGCAGCCGCCTGGTGGGGGGCTAAGGGGCTTAGCCATCCCTGGGGGGTCCCGGGACCTTCCCCCACCGGGGCAGGGTGAGCTCCCGAAGTGTCCCCGTTTCCCTGCTCCCGGAGAGGAACCATGGCAGGAGGAGCCGAGGAGCCAAGGCTGAACCTGCCCGGGGGACGGGGCCCCCCGCCAGCACCCGGTTTGCGGTCAGGGATCGCTCTGTCCCCGTACACATTCAACACTGCCCGAGGAGTTGAACAACAAACCTCCGCGGCAAGAACCGCCGCGTACAGCCGCTCTCTCGGTGCCACCGGGAGCTGTGCCACTTGGCGGGCGGGGGACAGGGACGGGCACAGGGACAGGGACGGCACCGCCACCGGTGAGGGTTCCCCGTGTGTGCAGGCGACCGAAGGCAGAGGGGGGCGGCGGTACTGCTCGGTGTGTGGCACTGGTGAGCCCGCTTTCGCGTGGAACAGCCTCCGGTAGCTGAGAAGAGACATTGAAATATTGGAGAGGAGTCGGGGAGACACGGAGGGATGGCGGGGGGCGCGGGGAGCCCCAGAGTGAGCCGCGGGGGTGCCCGGCCTCCCGAAGGGAAGGTTAAGGACATCTTGATCAGCCCGTAAAGCTCTCTCAGGGAAGAAATTCAGAGGCTCGGCTGAGCTTTCATCCACTAAATGCAGACACGGCAGGATCCAGCGGCTGAGTCCGCACCAGCAGGAGCTGGAGCTGGAATGCGGTGCCATTTTCACCGCGTCAGAAAAAAAACATCCAGGTGGGAGGGCAGAACCCGGTTTGCCTGGCATGGCTGGGAGAGAATTCCTGGATCCAGCCCCAGGTTGCTGCGGCAAAAGTCAGAGAGGGGGTGATCCAGAGCCTGTGGGACAGGGGCGGGTGGTGGGGGCTTATAGTGGTCCCCCAGTCTTAAGCACGTTTTTTTTATGCACCTCATGGTCCGCTGTACCCTGCTGGGTTTGTGCCTTTATCAGTGGCTTTTATAAGCTGAATCCCTTCTCTCCAGGGCGCTGCCCGCACACCACCACACACGGGCACCTCGGGGGCGGGGAGGGGGCTGCGGCGTGGGGCTTCCCCTTCCCCGAGTGTCAGACGGCAGCCGCGGGGAAGAGAAGCCGAGGTGGGACCCCCACCCCGCCTGGGGCCCCGCAGCGCTGTTTGTTGCTGGACTGAGCAGAGGGGTCAGCGGGGACAGGGAGAAGGAGATGGGGAAACAGAGATGGTGGGGGGCCCGGAAGCTAGGTAGGGAGGAGGGAGATTCTCCCGGGAGAAGCTGGAACGGAGCAGGGCAGAGATCAGGGATCCGCCCCGAGTCGGTGCAGCACCGGGGGCTCCGCAAATCCCGGCGTCGAGGGGAGCCGCAACGAGAAGCCAGGGTGCTGGAGGGGGCCACCAGGGTGGCTGCTGGCGACGTCAGCTGGCGTCCAGCGCCGGAGGCAGGATAAGCACTCCCCCCCCGCCCCCGTCAAAGACAAGGCGAGGGGGCGATCCCGGGGACACCAGCCGGCTGCGTCCCGCCGCGGGAGGAAACGTGCCGCGGTCCCGGCAGAGGCAGGAGGAAAACGAAACGGGCCTGAGGAAGCGGGGGAGAGCGGCACCCCGGCGCGTCTGGGGCAGGGTGCGGCCCGACCAGGCAGGGGATGCCCGGACCGGTTCGGCCCAGCTCGGGCGGGGCTTCCATCCGCATTGCCGCAGTGACGGGCGGCGGAGCGCGGCCGGGCCGGCGGGCTCGGCGCGGCGCTGCATTGCAGCACTGCAGGAGCCCCCTCCTTCCCCGCTCCCTTCTCCGCCCTCCGCCGCCGTTCGGCTCCGGAGGCCCAGCCCGGGGCACGCACCGGCCCCGCCGCGCTCCGCTCCCACTCCCACGGGGCATCAGTCGCCGTCGCGCCGGGGTCTCCCGCGTAAGTGCCAATCCGACCGCCTCCCTCGACCCGGGAATGCGGCCGTGGGAGAGGGACGTGCACCCACCGGCGGGGTTTCCTGGTTGGTGTCAACCCGGCGCTCATCAACCCCGCTCTGGTGGAGGGACCGGCCGCCCCCGTCGGGGCATTCGCTGTCCTGTCTGCCCGTCCCCGCGCCGCCAGTGCTGTCCCGCGGTTCGTCCCTCCGTACCCCTGCCACCCTCCCCGGCGGTCTGGCCATGCCGTCAGCCCCGACGGGGCGCCCGGCCTCTCGTGGGCCAACCACTGTCCCCACGGGTTTCCCGCGAGGGCGTTTGGGGTGGTCCCGCGGAGAGCCGGGACCGCCATCGAGACCAGGCAAGGCTGAAGGGTGCTGTGCCGGTCGGCACGGCCCCGCGACGGACCCTCCCCGATGGGACTGTCCCCTCGGTCGTCAGGGCACTTGCGCTGCCCATGGGGTGGAAGGAGGTGACCGGCCCCGCGTCCCCGGTCCATCGGGAAGGGAAGCCGGGGACCGCGCTCCGGCGTCCTCCGCTTGGGGACAGCGGCCCGGAACTCGGTGCCAGCCCCGCGTGGCAGGGTCCTGCATGGACTCGGGCAGTCACGACTCTCGTGTGCTGCGTGCGTGGGGCGCGAATGGGAGCGAGGCGATCCCGGTGGGAAGGTGCCGGCGGTGGCCGCGCGTCCCGGGACCAGCCCCGCTGCCAGGTGCGGCGCGGCGGGGGTGGGAGGGAACGGGGACACGGGTCGCGGGGGGTCCGCCCCGGCACAACGGGGGCCCGTTCCCAAGGCTCCCGCTCTGTCTCTGCTTTGGGAAAACGCCAGCACGGTAACAAAATGGCGGGGAAAGGGTGGGATTGTCACGGCGAGCCCTGCGGCGTAGCCTGGCCATCCCCGGCCCCGCCCGCCCGGGCTCGGGGCGCCCGTCCCGGCGGAGGGAGAGGGGGGGTGTCCCCTGGGCTGTGCCGCCGCCCGGCCCCGCCGCCCGGCTGAGCTCTGGTGGAGAAGCAGCTGCAGAAAATGGCTGCTCGGCGGAGCCCGCTGAATCCTGCCATGGGGGGGGGGGGACGGCGAGGAAGCGGCGCAGCCCTCCCCGTCGCCCCCCCCCCCGGGGCCCCGGGGCAGGCGGCGCGGGGCACGGTCGGAGGTTCCGCAGGGCGGCGGGACCGGAGCGGAGCCCGCGGTGCCCGGTGTGTGGCCTCACCTGCGGCACGCGGGGGGCGCAGGGCACCCAGCCCCGATCGCGCCCGGCCCGTGGCGCCGTGCACGTGCCCGCAGCCCCCGCCCGGTGCCCGCCGAGGCAGCGGCGACTCCGAGCCCGGGGGAGCGCGGCAGAGGGGCGGCCGGTCATCCCCCGCAGCCCGACACGCCGGAGGAGCACCAGCCCCGCAGCCGCTCCCGCAGCGCCCGGTTTTGCTTTCGGTTTAAAATAAAATAAAAATAAAATATAAAAAAGTAATCGGGCCGTGGGCACGCGGCACCGTGCGGCCACGACTTGGTCACGCACCGGCTCCGCGGCGAAGCCGCAACGAAAACTCGACCCCTTGGCCCCGCACCGTGTCGCCGTCCCCCGCCCGTCAAGGCGGCTGCCCTCCGGAGCCTGCCCGCAGGGCAGGAGCGGACACGCGTGGGAGCGCGGCTGTCGCCTGCGCTGCCGGAGGTTCCCTCCCCGTCGGTGGTTTTCGCGGGTGTCTGTGGGGTGAGGGGATGTCCCGAAAACGGGATTGTGGAAGCCAAGACGGGGAGATCCTTTCCCCACCGGAGAGCGGGAGAACCTTCCCCCGCGGCCGGTCCGCACCGTGGCGGCTGGACACGGGAACGCGCTTTGCCCTGCCGTGGGTGCGCGCATCGCGGGTGGCGCCCGCGTGCGCGGAAGCCGCCGTCTTCGCCGCGCGCGGTGCAAAGGGCGCCGCTGCCTTCTGTGAATACCTCGCCCAGCGTTGCCCCCCCGGCCGCCCTCCTCCGCAAAGCCCCCCAGATCTTTGTGCCTCAGATCGGGGTCACCCCCGTCCGTGCAGCGCCGCGGCTGCCCGTTCCCCCCTTGCCCACGCAAGGTCCCGCTCCGCGGAGCAACGGGACCGCCCGTCCCGCCGACCGTCTCGGCCCGCGGTCCCGCGAGTGCTCTGCCGCGAGTGGGACAGACACGGTCGCTTCCTCCCGTGACTCGCGTTGCGGAGACAGAGGACCGGTGGTCCCGCCACACTTCGGGAGTGCCGTGGGCTCCCAAGTGCCGTCGGTGTCCACGGAAGACCCGCGGCGAGATGGAGGGTCGGGAAGGGGCAGCGAGGGCGGGACCGGGCGGGGTGAGGGGGCGCTGGGTCCCGTCGGGGGTCTCCGGTGCCCGCGGGGCGTCCCCGCTCGGTGCCCGCGGGGGTCCCGGCCGGGGGCGGGGGGGGCCGCTCCCCCCGCCAGAGCCGTTGCTGCGATACGGGCGGGCCAATCAGCGCTCACCCAGCTCACCCGGGCCCGGCACCCGCTTCTTATATGGTGCGCGCCGTCCGCGGGGCGCCGCGCGCATCACCATATAAGGGCATGGAGCTAAATACAGCGCCTACCTTGGGCCGGTGGGCGGGGCCTCGGCGCGGGCGGGGGCCGGGCCGCGCCCCCCGCCCCACCGGGCCCGGGCCGCCGCTGCCGCCGAGCCCCTCCCGCCCCGGGGAAGCCGCGGCCGGTCATTTAAGCGGAAATGCAAATGAGCAGACGCTTCACCTCTAATTGCTTTTGTTAAAAGCGGAGTCCGCGGGGCCGCGCGCGAGCGGGGCGACGACGGCGGGGACGGGCGGGGACGGGCAGGGACGGAGCCCGGGACAGAGCCGGACTGGGGTGAAAGACAGGAGAAGCGGCAGCCGCGGGCGGCTCGATTCACACTCTGCATCATTTGTCACATCCCAGCTCAGTTCCACCCCCCGGCGGGGCCGTGGCCACTGGGCCGCGCACCGCGTTCTGTCCCGCCCTGGCGGGGCCCTCGCGTGGCCACTGCCCACTCGTGACGCTCCTTTGGCCGCTGCGGGGACAGATCCGTCCTTCTGCCGTCCTTGCGCGATCAGCAGCCGGCGGGACGGAGACGAGCCGGCTAGACGGGGTGCAGGAATACCCCGCAACATTCCCGTTTCCTCGCCCCACGCCGTATTCGAGCCGGTTCCTCCCTCTCCCCATCCGCAAACAGATCGTGTTTATGTTCCTACAAATAATGAGCAAATTCAGAACCCCCGGGAACAAAAGGTCTTTTGTGCGGAGCGCTCGGAGCCTGGAGCGGGCGATAAACGGCGCCCCCGGCCCCCCGCCCTCGGGAGCGGGCGCTTTCCCCGCCCGGGCGGTTCGAGGCGACCCGCGGAACTGCAGCGCCGGGGCTGACGAGGGGCTCCGGGTATGTGACGGCAAGCCTGGAACACGGAGAGCGGGCGCTTTGCCGTCGGGGCTCTCCGTGGGCGCTCCCCGCATGGGACCGCGGGGGGATTCCGCCGTTCAGTGTCGCCAGAGCGGGGGCTCAGGGCACGCCGCCCCAAAGAACCGATGGCTACAGGACACGCGTGGGCCTCTCCCACGAGCTAAGCCGATGCGGGAGACTCCCCTGCGTTCGTGGGTCTGTGCTCCTGGAAAGAACGGCGGCTTCTCTCCGTGCGTGGGGACCGCAGAGGGAAAAAACCCCGCGCTTCGCCCCGGGGCTTGGCACGGCCCCCGGGGGCTCCTGCGGGCGCTCCGCCCTGCTGAACGGCGGTGCGGGGGAGCTGCCCGGGGCGGAGGGGGCGGCAGTGCCCCCCGCACCGGCGGGAACGCCGCCGGTTGCGTAGAGGCGGCAGCCGCCATTTCCAGGAGGACGGTGCCACCTATGGAAAGCACCTGGAATTCACCGGGCCGGCGAGGACGCGCCGGGAAGTGCAGCGTTTCTGTGCGGCACCCGTCGGGACGAGGCCGGCCCGCGCCCGTCGCTTCCCGGGCGGGGCCGTGGAGCATCAGAGGGGGTTTGGCCGCCATGGTCCTCAGTACCGACTGCCCGGGGGAGGATGTGCGGCTCGGTCCCGGGGCGGCGGCGGGACCAGAACCCGGGGACGGGCGCTGAGCTGCATCTCCCCGGGCCGGTCGTTTCGCCGACTGGCCAAAGCCTCCGTAACCGAGCAATAACGATCGAAGGGGCGGAGAGAAGTTCTTCTGCCCAGGTGCTCACTGGAGTCCCCGAAGCCGGGATCCTCTCGCTCCCTCTGTGTCCGTCCACGCCGAGATCCCTCCGCAGCTCCGCCAGCCCCCTTCGGTCCCCGGAGCTAAAGGGCAGCAACCGTACCCGGTGCCGTCCCAGGCGTTGGCCGGGCCTGAGCCATGTCCACGGGGGCACGCTGCCTCCTGTCACCACGTCGCCTCCGGAGCCGCCGGGGAAGCCCTGCCCCGTCATGAATTCGATGTCAAACACCTCGACACGAAAACTTACTCTCACGGGAATTTCCGGGGTCTTGTGGGCCGTCGGCATCGCCGCTGCATGGACACACCCGAGATCTCTCCTCCTCGGACCGGATACCCCCGCGCTACCCGGCAGCAACCCCGGCGGCACTGTGGGATACCGGTGTCGCAGGTCGGAGCAACTCCCCCAGTTGTCCCCGAGCTGCTCGGAAACGAAAAGGCAGCGTCTCGGGGCGGGGGCTGGGCCCCCCTCTCGGACAGGACCGTGAGCCGGCCGGTGCCGGTGGTGCCAAGGGGTCCCCGGGTCCTCGCCCCCCCGTCGGCACAGCCCGGTACAGGTCCGTGGGGCAGTGAAGTTCCGATGCTCCTCCCGGCTCCTTTCAGCTACCGGTGGAGAGAATAGATTTCCTGCACGGCTCGGGAACGGAACCGAACCGGGAGAAACCCGCAGCCGAACCGGGCGGCTGGGTTGACCGGGAATCCGGGGCTGGCCTCCCCGTGTGCGCAGGGGAGTGTCCACGCAAGCAGGGAGCTCGCGTGGAAAGTGGGCTCCGGGGCGCGCTCTGCCCTGCGCGGCGGTACCTCGGTACCTCCGCGGCTGCAGGATACCTCTCCTGGGACCCCAGGGCCAGCCCGGTCGGGGGATCGATTCGGGGGCGGGCAAGCTTTGGGGTCTGCCGGGGGCCACTTCCTTTGCCCCCGCTCCCTTCCGCGGTCCCAGAGTGGGGGCCGTGCTCGGATCGCCCAGGAGATGGGGACACTCTGGGGCGCGACCATGTCATAAAGGGGTCTCTTAGGCGCACCGGCATCCTCGGCCACCCGGGGAACCGGCTCGGGTCGGGCTGGGAGCTGTGATGGATCCTGTCGTCCTGGACGCGGGTGGCCGTGAGACGGAGCAGCTTCTGAAGCACGGCCACCAGAGCACACGGGAGTCGCGGGGAACTGCCCCGCTGCGATGCGGGGATCGATGGTGCCGGCGGTTGGGTTGGAGCCAGGTCAGCCCCGCCGGCCCCCTTCTCCCGGCTCAGCCACTCTCGGACACGCGCGCTCGCCCCGGTGCCGCCACGCGCGACCCCGAAAGGGGCTCCAGACCCTCGGTTTCGTTGCAAAACTCACTGCCGTGGAAGCCCCTGCACAGCGAGAACGGAGGGGGGAGCCGGCCACTTTGCTCCCCAGCAGCCCTCTGAGCCCCGAGGAACTCATCGCACGAGTGCGGGCTGGAGGAGCGTAGACCCCGCAACCGAGAGGATGGTTTGGGGTCAAATGCGTGGAAACGGGGTTTACCGCGGCGGCACACACTCTCGCCGGTCCGGAGCTGTCCCGTTGTCGGCTCCGAGTCCCGGGATCCCAGAACCGGGCCCCGGGCCGGCGTGGGTGACGGGAGCCGCGGGGATGAGCGGCCCGACCCGGCCGAGAGCCCGTGGGGCGCCCAGGCAGCTCCTGCCGTTGACCCCGGGAGCGTGGAGGGCTGCCCGTGCCCCGGCTCAGCTCCTGCTCCCGGTGGCTTGGTTGTGCGGGGGGGGCCCCGCAGTGCCGCCGGCTCCGGGCGCGGGGGTCTCCGGACACCCTTCGGGAGCGGCAGGAACTGCGCGGGTACAGTCCCGCCCGCCGCTGCCTCGTCCCGCACGGCTGCAGTAGCTCCGTCCCACTTCTCCTTCCGGGCCAAGACCCCCACGAGTGGCCGCAGCCCCGGCCCCGGCTCATCCATGCGCGGGGGCTTCGGGTGGTTCCCACGCGACGGCGGTCGCTCCGCGCTGCTTTCCCCGCTCCGTTCTCGTTTGCATCTCGCCTTATCCCTGCCCACCCCCCCCCCCCCCCCGCACCTCAACCGGGGCGCAGCCCCGGCCCCGCGCGGGTTCCGCGTGGGTTCCGGCGGGAGGATGAAACTATTTCTCCGCTGATGCCCTCGTGGGAGGCAGCCGGAACCTCAGCTTCTCCCCTCTGCACCCCTACGCGCGGCCGCGGGGCTCCTCCGCGCCGCCGCGCAGTTCCGCGCAGGCGACGGGGCAAAGGCAGCTGCTCAGTCGGGAGCTACGCGGCCCCTCAGGGCTCCCGTGTGGGCGTCGGTACCGGGCGGCACGACCTCGGATCCGCGATTCCAACCTGCACCGGGGACACCGGCAGCCAAGGTGCCGGGCAGACACCAACTTGCTCGGGCTGCGGCAGCCTCACGGCCACGGGAATGGGCGCCGCTGCGCCAGCACCCGTCGTGCCAGGGGGACACGATCAGCTTCCGACCCACAGCCCCGCGCCCCCCGCCGGGCCTTGCGCCCGCTGCCGCCAGGTTTGTCCTCTACGAGGCACCTTCCCAGGAACGGGATCCAGTGAGCCGCGCCCACGCCAATTCACGAGTCGCCCCGCCACCAGCCTTAATTAACAACGATTAATTCGACATTAACGAAAAACTTCCCGGGACGCGGCTCGCCGGGGCCCGGGAGACCGCGGAGGTTGCGCTTTCCCCCGGCCCGGCTACGCCACGCAGAACCCGCGTGTCGCGGCGGCTCCCGTGGCCGCGGGGTTTCAAACGCGGTGTGGGATTACACGGGAGCCGCGGAGTGGGAATCTTCCGCCTCCTCCCGGGAGCGCGGTTTCACTTTGGCCGGGGGCGGTGGGAGGAGAGATCTGCCCACGGAGACACACGACTCCCGAGTCCCGCGTGGAGCCGTGGGGTCTAGTTTTCGGCGGTCCCCGCGGGGTCCCAAAGCCCTACCCGTGTCCGCCGTTGGAGCTCCCTGCCCGCCCGGGTGACGCGGCGGCAGGCAGGATCCCCGGGAAGCAGCACTCCTCGGGATGGGAACAACGCCGGTGCCCTCCGGTCTCGGCCCCCCCCGGGCGGCTTCCCCTGCCGGCGAAAGGGAAGGGTCTCGTAGCCCCAGCCCCAGGCCGATGCGGCCGTGGTCTCATTCACTGGAGGGCAGGCGCAGCTAGATTCCCGGGGACACTCCCTCCGTGGGTTTCCCACGCATGAACGTGGCGGCCGCGGAGGCCCGCTGCTCCATGGCTTCGAGGTCCTTAGCGGAGGAGAGACCGACGTGGGGACCAGAGGGGAAGATCCACGAGAGGCTTCGTCTGGTCTCGTCCGTCGTGAACGGGGCCGCAGGAGCCCACTCAGCACCGCGCGTCCCACTCTCGGGCAGCCCGGAGCGGCGGCGCTGCCCACGGACACGGAAAGCGCTTCACTCCGCGGGACCGGGCTGAAGGGCTGCCCGGCCCTCCCGGAGCCTCCCACCGACGGCGCGGGGGGCGGATTGGGACCCTGCCCAATTGCGAGTGAGAACGGGTCGCGTGGGACCTCCTGTCTCCCAGAGGCTGCACCGGTTTCCCGCGACTCGCACGTGTCTCGTTCTTCCGTGGCCGCCTCGGGGAGAAGGCGATGTCTCCCTACGCGGTGCCGCGGGGCGAGAGGCAGAGCCGGGGAGGGGAGCCGGTGGGAGTACCGGCTGGCAGCCTCCCCGGTACCGGCTGGCAGCCTCGCAGTGCAACCACGTTCCTACGCCAGTTTGCGGGCAGGTAATGCGGGAGATGCACCGAATCCTGCGTGGGGCCGCCTCGCTGGTCCCGGGTCACCTCTCCTCCCCCCTGGGATCGCAGCCGGGGGCTTGCCGGCACAGCGAAACCGGCGGCCACCGTGCCCCATTCTGTCGTCGTGTCCGCGTCGCCGGGCAGGGATTCGCGTTCCCGCAGTGGCAGCGGCGGCGCCGAGCGGCACGCGCGACCGCGTCTGACCGCGGACGGCTCCGCGGGCTCCGCCGGTACCGGGACGGGCGTTTTGTGCGGGAGCGCTTCCACCCCTGACACCGCTCTCTTTGTCCGACCACCGGTAGGCGGGCCGGGCCGCGGAACCCCCCCCCCCCCCAGTCCGCACCGTCCGGGTGCCGCGGAACCTCCCGGCCCGTCCCCGGCGCTGCGAACCCCCATCCCACCCCTTCCCTGTGCCGCGGGGCCCCTTTGTGCCCGCGCCCCCTCCCGCCCTCCGGGGCCGTCCCCCCGAGCGGGGCGTGGCCGGGGGGCGTGGCCGGGGCGTGGCCGGGGGCGTGTCCCGGGCGGCCCCGCCCCGGCCCATCGGGACGCGGGGCACGTCGGCGGGCGGGGCGCGGCGGGGCCAATGCGGCGCGGGCGGAATATTCCACCCGGCTCCGGCGGCGGGCGGGGGGGGCGCGGTGACGTCAGCGGGCGGAGTATTATGGTCTGGGCTGCGCCGGGGCCGCCCCTGCGCTGCGAGCGGCCGCGTAAACATGGAGCTCTCGGCCGTCGGGGAGCGCGTCTTCGCGGCCGAGGCCCTGCTCAAGCGCCGCATCCGCAAAGTAGGTGCACCCCCGCCGCCCCCCCCGCCGCGCCCCCGGCCCCCCGCACCCCGGCCCCGGCCCGCTGGGGGCGGCCCTGCCTCCCCCCGCCGCGGGGCGGGCTCCGCTCCGCCGCTCCCGCCCTCCGCGCCCCGCGCCTGGGGGGGGGGGGCAGTGTTAAATCCGCGCCTGGGGGGGTGTGCGTGTTAAATCCGCGTTATTTTTCATTGTTGCATCCCCCCCACTGCCCCCCCGCCCCCTGTTCCGCTTCCTGCTTGGGGCGTTGCGGGGGGACCTTTGTTGCGGGGCGGTTTGTCGCGGTTTGTCGCGGTTTTCGCTCCACGCATATTTATTTTCCTCGCTTCCCATCCGCAGGGCCGCATGGAATATCTGGTCAAATGGAAGGGCTGGTCGCAGAAGTAAGTCGCCCGTGGGGGCCGCGGGGGCTGTAGCAGGGGCCAGGGGGATGCTGGCTGCACCCCCTGCTCCCCCTTTGTGCCAGAACGGGAACCAGGGCGCTCCCTTTATGCCCCTATTTTTAATTTTATTTGTCTTGTCCCCTCCTGGCTCCTTATTCTGTTCCCTCTCTCTGTCCTGCCTTCTCCCCAGGTACAGCACTTGGGAACCTGAGGAGAACATCCTGGATGCCCGGCTGCTCGCAGCCTTCGAGGAGAGGTACAAGGCCTTTACTAGCTGTAGCAGTTGTACTTGTAAATATGTTGCTGTCTTGTAGCTATGCTGAATTGAAGCTTTGGTTCTTTTAACACCTCTAGGGAGCGAGAAATGGAGCTTTACGGGCCCAAAAAGCGAGGCCCCAAGCCCAAAACCTTCCTGCTAAAGGTAAGGAGGCCAGAGCCTGCATGAGAGGGCTGCGTGTCAGAGCAGGGGTCCCTCTCTGGCCCCCTCGGAGGATGCTCCCCTCAAAGGTGGCCTCTTGTAAGTTGTAATTACACAGCCGGATGGCAGGATAATAAAGTCACCGGGTGATTTATCTTCTTTGCAGGCCCAGGCAAAAGCCAAAGCCAAAACCTATGAATTCCGCAGTGACTCTTCCAGGGGGATCCGGGTGCCGTATCCTGGCAGGTCCCCCCAGGAGCTGGGCTCCACGTCCCGGGCTAGGGAAGGACTGAGAAACATAGCCCTGGCCCCCCAGGGCAGCTCCAGCACCAGCACCCCCAAGGGAGACGGCATCCGGGACCGGGTGATCCGCGTGGAAGAGAAACCTGGAGAGACCCCCAAAAAGAGAGGCCCAAAGCCCAGGAAAGAGCTTTACAAGGACCTTGCAGAGACTCTGGATGCCTCCAAGAGGAAACTGGGGGACTCGGGGGACAAGGTGGGGGACTACGTGAAGGTCAGGAAGATGGAGGAGGCGGCCGCGGGGGTGGCCAAGTTTGGCTCGGGACACAGCGTGATCCAGCTGGCCCGGCGGCAGGAGCCCGACCTGCCCGGCGCCCTGCCCGGCCCCAACCGCGCCGAGGCGGGGGCCGAGACCTTCCCCCCGCGCCTCGCCAAGCACCGTGCGGACTTTCTGGACCCCAAGGGGCAGGGGGGGCTGGACCCTGGCCGGGCCCAAGCTCCCTGCACGGCGCCGTGAGCCCAGGGGCCGTGGGCAGCCTGTACCGTGACGGCGTGGGGGCCCAGCGGGGCGGCCCCTCCCTCATCGCCAGGATCCCCGTCTCCAGGATCCTGGGGGACCCCGAGGAGGAGTCCTGGAGCCCCTCTCTCAACAACCTGGAGAAGGTGGTGGTAACTGATGTGACCTCTAACTTTTTGACCGTCACCATCAAGGAGAGCAGCACGGACCAAGGATTCTTTAAGGAGAAGCGATGAGTTTGGTGGAGGTGGTGCTGGGGTTTTCTTCAGTCAGATCCAGACAAAAGCTTGGTAGAGCTTGGTGGGCCTCTCTCTTTTTTTTTTTTTATGCTCCTTTTTTTTTTTTTCTTTTAAATTTTTTTTTCTTTTTTTTTTTTCCTTTTGTTTTTGGTCCTGGAGAGAATTTAGAAACTGTCCTAAATTCATTAACTCATTCTTTTGTTTTGGTTTTTTTTTCACGTCTTACATTTCGTTGGAAAGATTATCTCTAGAGTTATATTTTCTATTAGATGTAAATATGTTATTTAAGAAAAAATGCTTATATATATATCTATATATATATATTTCAACTCTGAGTTGTTTTATTTAAATGGAGACAACAGTGACTGCTCAGTTGCTCCTAGAAAGGACAATAAAACTGAGAACTAACGAGTTCACGCATCTGCCGCAGGAGCCGGTGTACATAACAGTGTTCATAGCTAAGTATGTGCTGGGTTTTTTTAACTATTATTTTTCATATGATGCTATGGATGGTGGAGGGGGACGTGTTGCTCCCTCGGAGGGCGAAGTGCCCAGATTTCTTGATTGTGATTTAAGGTGTTGCTTGTACAATCAAGTGTGCTGTGTCCAGAACTGTTGCCCTTGACAGTTGACGTGAGCACTTGAATTCACAGTGTTGTTGGGGATGGGGTGTTTCCAGTCTAACAAAAAAAGTCATGTTGCTACAAAGTCGGGGCGGGGAAAAGCAGAAATCCATAAAAAGGCTAAAAGTGTTGGAGTATTAACTTGAATTCCCTTTTCTTGCGGAGGAGAGGAGGTTTGTGTGTGTAAGGTTCCTGAGGGGTGATACTGAAATGCACTTTAATAGAGTTGTTGTAGCAGTTGTGGGAGATGGGACTGAGCTGAGTATATCTGTTTTCATTTTGTCTGGTCGCTTGATTCTGTTCCCCCACCCACTAAAAACAAAAAAAACCCCAACAAAACCCCCCTCTGTTTACATTCCTGAAATGCCAGAGAGGTTGGGGAGGGAGCATCTCACTGCCCATATTTAGTTAGTTTATTCTGCTATAGAAAGTGGATTATTATTATTTTTATTTCCAATCACAGTTCACTTCAGACTTGTTGGAAGACTCCTGATAAAGTGTTTTGTAATATCCATATCCCTGACAAATCCCAGGGTCATCTTTATGCATTCAGCGACAATAAATATTTCCCTTTCCTTGCGCTGGTTAAACAATAGCCAAGAGGCGAAATACTCCCGTGCGGAGCAGCCCCGCCGCCTTGGGTGGATTTTGTGCTGGACTGGCCTGTGGGATTCCTCCCAGGGCTGGGATCTGGAGCTGAGATTCCTCCCTGGCTGGGGCAGGGAGGGTCTTGGGGCTCTGGACTTTCCCTGCTGGTTGGGGGGGCTGGGGGTGCAGCTCCCGCTCCACTGCTCCCCCAGCTCGGCCACAGCTGGACCCGGGGAGGGACCCTCGGCCTGGGTGTGGCTTGGCTGAGGTGGAGCAGGTGGCCCTGTCCTCGAGCCTTGCTCTGGCCATCAGTCGGATGGGAAGCACAAGCCTGGCAGTGCCTGAGGGCTGGGACTGAGCCAGGGCCCCTGGTCCCTGAGCTCCTGAAGGCCCCTGGCTCAGGGAGCTCGCATCGGGTGAGGGAAGGGGCTGGGCAAGGGGCATCTCTGTGCTGCAGGGCCCATTGGTGGCTTCACCTTGCCCAGTTCCCTTCCCCAGCCTTTTGGGACCCATGAGGTGCCTGGCAGGATGCTGGATTGGCTGTGCAAAGGGAGCCATCGTGTCTGACAGTTCCCAGTTTGATTTTCCTTTTTTCTTTTTTTCTTTTTTTTTTTAAAAGGCATATTTTGTAAAATTGAGATTTTTAACTTGGTTTGTACGAAGAGCTGATGTGCTGGTTCTGGTGCTGACACGGGACGCGGGTGTTGTTGGAGGATGAGGAGGGGGTTGAGCTGTTTGTGCTCCTGCTGCTGCCAAGGCTGGAGGATCCTTCCCTTTGCAAAGAGCCTGGAGCCGCTCCTGCCCCGTCGGGGCTTGGCTCCAGCCCCGTGTCCGTGTGTCCCGACACACACCTGGAGCAAACCGTACCTGTGGGTGTATCTGTGTGTCTGTACATAGCGACGTGTACCCTGTGTGTGTGTGCGTGTGCGGGTGTGTGTGTGTGGATTATTTAAATCTAAGACTTGTACAAAAACGATTTGGCTAAATCTCAGTCTCAGAAGTGAAGCTTAACTACGTGTCTTCTGCCAGCCGTGAATGTCCACATGAGACCTGCTTTTTATGTCAGTTTAAATATATACTTTGTAAATAGAAACGTGTCTGGCTTCCCTTTGTGGCCCTGGGGTGCCTGGGAGCATCGTGGGGTGTGCGGTGGGTGGGTGGCCCTGCAGCCCCTTCCCTCCCGACAGCCGCGGCCGTGCGGGGCTGGGGCCGGGACCCGACGGGGCGGGGGAGGCGGAGGCTCCCCGGAGGCTCCCCGGACGCAGATGTCGCTGGGTCTGGGCGCCCCCCCGGGGGTCCTGTGGTGCCCGGAGGGGGCGGTGGCGGCCGCTGTGAGCCGCTCCGGTCCAAGGAACGATGCGCCGGGGCCGCCGCTACGACGACGCCCCGGTACCGGGCCGGGCCCCGGCGCTGCCCCGGCCCGCGGCGCTCCGCCCTTCCGAGGGGGCGCGGGTCAGGGCGCGGCGGCCCCTGCCCGTCGAGCCCGGCCTTTGTGTGCAGACCCGTCCCGGCCGTATAGGCGGGGGTGGGGGGCTTAATGGGTTTTTTTAAACCGTGTCCTCATTAACCTCCTTTTTCTGCTCGGGCGGGTGGGGGCGCGGACCCCGCGCCGCGGGAGCTGCCAGCGCCGGGAGGAGCGGGAGGAAGGGCCGCACAATGGCGCCTTTCTCCCCCGGCCCGGCGGGGGGGCCCGTTCACACGGGCCGCGGGGCCCCGCGGGCGGCCGGGGGTGGGGCCGGGCCGGGGGCGTTGGGCTGGCGGGGCTCAGCTCCCGCCCGACGGCAGCGCCGACGGCAGCGCCGGGGGCCGCCGCCCGCGCCCTTCCGCGGCCGCGCAGCGCCCTCCGCAGGCCAGGCCGGCCCCGCGCGGCTCCGGGCCCGTCCCCGTTCCGGTCCCGGGTGCCGCAGGTGCGGGCGGAGGCACCTGAGCTCCGCCCGCGGTGCAGGCGCAGCTCCAGCCGCGGCGGAGCCCGGGGCCGGGAGGGGCTGCGTCCGGCACGGAGCCCCGGAGGGAAAGCGGTGGGGTTTCCCCGCTCCGGTTCCCCGGCTCCAGTTCCAGCCTCGCACATCCCCGTCCCGGGGCCCCGCCGCATCCCGGGGCGGGAATACGGTGCCCCGGAGAGGGGGCGGCCCCAGGCGGTGCTGGGGATAGGGAGGGGGTCGGGAGCGCTCC
This sequence comes from Corvus cornix cornix, assembly GCF_000738735.6. Lineage (NCBI taxonomy): Eukaryota > Metazoa > Chordata > Aves > Passeriformes > Corvidae > Corvus > Corvus cornix. Next base: position 11,927,313 of record NC_046347.1, read on the forward strand.
CGGAGCACGGACCACACGAGGCTGAAAAGTTTAAAAAAATATTTATTGATATGCTAAAAAAGAACAGTGGAAAAGTCATACAAAAACCCCCACCCGACGCAACCATTTCCTAGTGTTTTCCTGCAAATAAATTAAAAGCAGCCTAGAGCTGGGGGGCTACACTAGCGTTAGTGTCCAGGAACACTGGAAAACTGCGCAAGGAATGCGAGCGAGGGGCCGGGAAGGACCGGGACGCTGCGTGGGGAGCTGGTCCTTCTCCCATAACACTCATGCTTTCCCAGGGCAATAACATCTCTGACTTTTGTTCTCAGAAAATAACAGCAAACAAACAGCTGCAGTTTAAAGCAATTATAAGTGTCATACAGGACCGATTTGGCTCTCTCTTTAGTTAAAATGTACAAATCAGAGCAGTGACTGGCACAAGTTACAAGAACAATTGTTTGTTTTCACCTATCTCAAATTTCTGTCAGTAAAACCTTTCTCCTGGCTCTGGAGCCCTTCACACACAGCTCAGAAACTCAACACAAACCAAACCCCTAAACTATCTCCATCCCTCCGTGTACTCCTGGATTTTTTTGGTACAAAATATATATATAAAAATAGACTCAGTTTCTCAGGAAGATGGCTGAATCGGCCACCTCTTCCAGTCCAATGGAAAACAACAAGGATGCTTAACCAGATTACGCCTGGGGAAAATATCCATTCACTATACAAATACCGCAGGACTTTTCACATCGGAAACGCCTTAGAAAATGACAAGTGACAAACCTTTAATTGCCTGTCTGACACCCGGCTGAATATGCCAACCCATAGCAGCAAACTCAAAAGAAAAAGGAATAAAAAAAGGTAGAACGTGAATCCTAGTGGCACACAGCCAGGGTCTGCACCAACCAGGGGTCTTCCAACCCCTGTCCAAAGATTCCAGTCAATTACTCACAGGATGTGTCTTTGGGAGGCAAACCCCAGCAGGAACCGTGCACTCAAATCCCCCAGCGCTGCTGGGAGAGCCGAGATTCTGGAACACCAAGTGAGAAAGGGGCTGGGGAAGAAATTCAAGGTGAGATGGCCAGAAAAAAATCCTGGATTATCATTTTCACCATCGTTAGACCTTTGGAATTGAACCCGCTGGTGAGCAAAAGGCACAATAGCAAGTGGTGACAGCAGAGTCCTGTGCTGCTGGAGGGGACATGCCTGGAAGGGTGGGTGATGGAGGGAGCTGCCCAGTGTTGGGATACATGTCCCCTTTGCCCAAGCAGGAGGCAGGAGCCAGGCTCCGCATGGAGAAACCTGCAGGAGCTTAGACAGTGGCTCAGGAGGGAGCAGCCGGCTCGGAGCCGGTGTGCAGCAGCCCTTCACCTGCTGTCACAGCTCATCTCCTGCCGCCACCCTCTGGGCCTGGCCCCTTCTTGGAGTGTCTTCAGATGTTCTTCTCCCCCTTGGAGAAACCAATCCACACATCCTATTGCTGCAGGCAAGAGCATCCCTGCCAGGCCAGCTTCCCCTCTGCGGGCATCGCTCAGCAGGGCTCTGCATGACAGCTGCGTGTCCCACCGGGGACCAGGACACCTCTCCCATCGGTGTCACCGTGCCCCCCAAGACCCTGTGACCACCCTGCTTTGCATAGGCACAAACCTGTGGAGGGACCGCTGTCACAGACTAGGCTGAGATAAGGACGGTCCAAAAGGCACATCGTTGATCAGTTTGGGTTTGGAAAGGCCAAGTAGCAAACATTTGGTGTGTGGGTGAGAGCATCACCCCCATGCTCCCAGATTCCTTGATTCTTCTCCCAAAGCTCTCGTACCGCCAGCACAAGAGCACAGCACAGAGCATGCCCGGGGCACTGGTTTCTGCTGACACAGGCCAGTGCTTCCTTGGAGCTCGTTTGGCAAAGTTACAGTAGAAGGTAAACTGCACAGACTGGGACATTTTGGCATCACCTGAGAATGATCCCACTGCCAGCCAGCGGCAGCAGCC